>NC_069505.1:622382171-622454568 GCF_027579735.1 Bombina bombina
CATGCAAATAGGCAGTTGTATTTTTACCCTTATTCCAATCTCTGAGTTCTTTAATGACATCACTGTGTTGGAATTTAATGACGTTTGCATAGAAGAACTGGAGAAATGGAAAAATACTCATGACGACACTTTTGATTGGTCTCACACATTCAAGTTTATTGCAGAACTGGAAGGCAAAGGGTAAGGTATATTTTCAATATTCAAGTTGCAGACCAGCTGTTCACAAGATTTTACATTCATCTGACACCCTGATTTAAAGCAGGATCCTATATGGCTATTTATAATATAGCAACTATAAAAAATAGATACAGCAGATTTCTCATGCTCGTTCATTTTAGTATCATGATCATATTGTGTTCTGATGACTTTAGTCAGCTTCCCAGGAGTTTCTGACTCTAAACACTAATTAGCTAATAATCTATTTGAGACAAAGAGGCCTATCTATCAAGCTCTGAATGGAGCTTGATGCCCCGTGTTTCTGGTGAGCCTGCAGGCTCGCCAGAAACAGCAGTTGTGAAGCAGCGGTCACAAAGACTGCTGCTCCATGACACTGTCCGCTCTGAGCAGGCGGACAGACATCTCCAGAATTCAACCCGATCGAGTATGATTGGGTTGATTGACACCTCCCTGCTGGCGGCTGATTGGCCGCGAGTCAGCAGGGGGCGGCGTTGCACCAGCAGCTCTTGTGAGCTGCTGATGCAATGCTGAATACGGAGAGTGTATTGCTCTCCGCATTCAGCAAGGTCGTGTGGATCTGATCCGCACTGTCGGATCAGGTCCGCAAGACCTTTGTTAAATAGAGGCCAATATATCATTTATGCTTACATTTAATTTCTTTCATGGGAATTACTCTTTCCTACCAAGAGCTCCATAAAACCCCTCCCACCTTACAGGTACCTCAGTCTAACATACAGCCAACCAAAATGAGGTAGGGAAAGTAATAAGAGCAAAAAATAAAAGAAGCAGGGGAAAAAATATGTGCAAATGTGGACTCTCACCACCATGAAAGAAATTAATTTATCAGGTGAGCATAAATTATGTTTTCTTTCATAAAGGTGGTGAGAGTCCATGATTCTTTACTACTGGGAACTAATACCCAAGCTGTTGGGTCCACGAATAATGAGACACAGAGGCTGTCAACCACAAATACACTGAAATTCCGCAGCGTATTTGTGGCGAGGCTGATTCGCCATAAATATCAAGCCCTTCAGACCGGCAAAAGTAGAATCTAGTGACGTAACATACGATCCGCCCGACTCAGTCCAACACAGATCGATGGTTACATCACTACAGATGTTCTGAACGCAAGTTCGGCACAATCTGACTACTTTTGGAAGTTATCAAACTACAACCAGGTACGCTCGCCACTATTCCGGGCCAGCGTACCTGGTTTTCAATCTGCCGCCCTGGAGGCGGCGGATCCCATAGGAATCAATGGCAGTCTGACAGCAGCGAAAGCTCATGTTCGCTGCTGCCCGATATCCCATTGATTTCTATGGGAAATGTCTGCACCTAACACCCTAACATGTACCCCGATTCTAAACACCCCTAATCTGCCTTCCCCTACACCGCCGCCACCTACATTACATTTATTACTATAATAAATATATGAACCCCTAAACCGCCGCTCCCGGAGCCCCCCTCAACTAGATACATTTATTAACCCCTAAACCGCCGCTCCCGGACCCTGCCGCAAATAAATTAATTTTTTAACCCCTAAACCGTCGCTCCCGGAGCCCACCACCACCTACATTACATTTATTAACCCCTAATCTGCCCCCTCCTACACCGCTGCCACCTACATTATCTATTAAACCCTAAACCTAAGTCTAACCCTAACCCTAACACCCCCCTAACTTAAATATTATTTAAAGAAATCTAAATAAATATTCCTATAATTAAATAAATTATTCCTATTTAAAACTAAATACTTACCTATAAAATAAACCCTAAGATAGCCACAATATAACTAATAGTTACATTGTAGCTACCTTAGGATTTATTTTTATTTTACAGGTAACTTTGTATTTATTTTAACTAGGTAAAATAGTTATTAAATAGTTATTAAATATTTAATAGCTACCTAGTTAAAATAATTACAAATATACCTGTAAAATAAAACCTAACCTAAGTTACAATTACACCTAACACTATGCTACCATTAAATAAATAAATTAAATAAATAAATACAATTACCTACAATTAAATAAAAATAACTAAAATTAACTAAAGTACAAAAAAACCCTCTAAATTACAGAAAATAAAATAAAATTACAAGAAGTTTAAACTAATTACACCTAATCTAAGCCCCCTGATAAAAAAAAATCCCCCAAAAATAATAAAATTCCCTACCACTATACTAAATTACAAATAGCCCTTAGAAGGGCTTTTTGCGGGGCATTGCCCCAAAGTTATCAGCTCTTTTACCTGTAAAAAAAGAAATACACCCCCCAACATTAAAACCCACCACCCACACCCAACCTTACTCTAAAACCCACCCAAACCCCCCTTAAAAGAACCTAACACTATCCCATTGAAGATCACCCTACCTTGAGCCATCTTCACCCAGCCGGGCCTAAGTCCTCAACAAATCCGGGTGAAGTGGTCGTCCAGATGGGCAGAAGTCTTCATCCAATCCGGCCAGAAGAGGTCCTCCAGATGGGCAGTAGTCTTCATCCAAGCGGCATCTTCTATCTTCATCCATCCGGCGAGGAGCGGCACCATCTTTATGACATCCGACGCTGAGCATCCATCGATCCTGACGACGGCGTCCCTTGAATTCCAATTAGCTGATAGGATTCTATCGTCCAATAAGAATTAAGGTAGGAAAAATCCGATTGGCTGATGAAATCAGCCAATCGGATTGATGTTCAATCCGATTGGTTGATCCAATCAGACAATCGGATTGACCTTGCATTCTATTGGCTGATTGGAACAGCCAATAGAATGCAAGGTCAATCCGATTGTCTGATTTCATCAGCCAATCAGATTTTTCCTACCTTAATTCTAATTGGCTGATAGACTCCTATCAGCCAATCGGAATTCAAGGGACGCCATCTTGGATGACGTCATTTAAAGGAACCGTCATTCTTCGTTTAGTCGTCGGGATCGATGGCTGCTCCGCGTCAGATGTCTTCAAGATGGTGCCGCTCCTCACCGGATGGATGAAGATAGAAGATGCCGCTTGGATGAAGACTACTGCCCATCTGGAGGACCTCTTCTGGCCGGATTGGATGAAGACTTCTGCCCATCTGGACGACCACTTCGCCCGGATTCGTTGAGGACTTAGGCCCGGCTGGGTGAAGACGGCTCTAGGTAGGGTGATCTTCAATGGGGTAGTGTTAGGTTTTTTTAAGGGGGGTTTGGGTGGGTTTTAGAGTAAGATTGGGTGTGGGTGGTGGGTTTTAATGTTGAGGGGGTGTATTTCTTTTTTTACAGGTAAAAGAGCTGATGCCCCGCAAAAAGCCCTTTTAAGGGCTATTTGTAATTTAGTATAGGGTAGGGAATTTTATTATTTTGGGGGGATTTTTTATTTTATTAGGGGGCTTAGATTAGGTGTAATTAGTTTAAACTTCTTGTAATTTTATTTTATTTTCTGTAATTTAGAGTTTCTTTTTTTGTACTTTAGTTATTTTAGTTATTTTTTTTAATTGTAGGTAATTGTATTTAATTAATTTAATTTATTTAATGGTAGTATAGTGTTAGGTGTAATTGTAACTTAAGTTAGGATTTATTTTACAGGTATATTTGTATTTATTTTAACTAGGTAGCTATAAATAGTTAATAACTATTTAATAGCTATTCTACCTAGTTAAAATAAATACAAAGTTACCTGTAAAATAAAAATAAACCCTAAAATAGCTACAATGTAACTATTAGTTATATTGTAGCTATCTCAGGGTTTATTTTATAGGTAAGTATTTAGTTTTAAATAGGAATAATTTATTTAATTAAAGGAATATTTACTTAGATTTCTTTAAATAATATTTAAGTTAGGGGGGTGTTAGGGTTAGACTTAGACTTAGGTTTAGGGGTTAATAGATATAATTTAGGTGGTGGCGGTGTAGGGGGGGCAGATTAGGGGTTAATAAATGTAATGTAAGTGGCGGGGGGCTCCGGGAGCGATGGTTTAGGGGTTAAACATTTTATTTAGTTGCGGCGGGGTCCGGGATCGGCAGGATAGGGGTTAATAACTTTATGTAGGTGGCGGCGGTATAGGGGGTGGAAGATTAGGGGTTAATAGGTATAATGTAGGTGGCTGCGGCAGTTTAGGGGTTCATATATTTATTATAGTTACGACGAAGTCCAGGAGCGGAGGTTTAGTGGTTCATATATTTATTATAGTTGCGGCGGGGTTCGGGAGCGGTGGTTTAGGAGTTAATAACTTTATTTAGTTGTGGGGGGCTCCGGTAGTGGTGGTATAGGGGGTAAAACAGTATAGTATAGTGTGGGTGCTTAGTGACAGGGTAGCAAGAAAGCTGTAAAAAAGCCGATGAGCAGTGAGATCGATGACTGTCAGTTAACTCATCGCACCGTACTTGGTGAGCGGCTTTTTGACAGCTTTCTTGATAAATTTGGCAAACGTATTCAGGTCCGCGACGGCGATGTTAGGCGAGCATATTGGAGCCGGCGAATGCTAGAAAGTAGACGGCTTGATAACTAGAGGCCAGAGGGTGGGATGTAAAAACACATTTTTAATGCACTTAAAATTGAATCAGCAGGCAAAAATAAATCAAGCTGAGACAACTGCCGGGAGGACATACCAAAGGCTGCCTCAGAAGAAGCAAAAACATAAAAATGGTAGAATTTAGTAAAAGTATGCAAAGAAGTCAAAGTAGCTGCCTTGACAGCTTAATGTAGTAAACTGAAGCCTCAGGGGGATATTTATCAACTGAAAATACGCTTGAATCCCACATTGTATTTGTTGCGAGATTGTTCCGCCACAGTTATCAAAGCACCAAGATCATCAAATGTTGAAATTTGTGGCGTAATATACGCTCCTGCGATCTCAATCCAACGCAGATCGATGCTTGCGTCATTACAAATGTTTCGAATTTACATTCAACTCTATTTGACCCTTTTCCCAATTTATCAAAGATTTAACAGGTACACTCGTGTCTATTCCGATGAAGCGTACCTAGTTTTTAATCCGCCACCCTTGAGGTCTCGGAAGCCATAGAAATCAATAGGAGTCTGAAATTGTTGATGCTGCAAGAGAATGAAGTATATTACATAATAAAAGTAAATTATAAACTCTATTAAAATTGTATACCCTTTATAAATCAAACAATATTATTGCTACACATTTGGTGCACTAGTAGCTATAGGGATAGTAGCTATAGGGATGAAAATGAAAAATACATTACTACTTATGGATTATGTTACAACTTTGTCTCTCATTACAAAGCAAGGGGACAATATTATTTCTACAAATTTGGTGCAAAGTTTTGCCCCTAACTTGTTGCACTAATAGATAAAGAGATAAAAATGAAATAAATCCACAACATAATATAGCTAACTTCCTTCCTTAAATCTATTTGCATCATGTTTATTCAAGTCCCACTCTCCACTTCGCACCAAATTTGACGCAACACTTTTTGTACCAATTATGACGCAAACTCCTAAACAACCCACACACTAGTGAATTTTTCAACCACTTTTGATTGGAATATGCATAATCACATGATTTATGACATAAACCAATCTAATTCAAATACACATTATAAACTATCACTAACGAATCAAATTGCTTGATACTTGTGTCATTGATCACTCATTAGAACTTGTAAGTGCCATTTGTTACATTGTGTATTATACTTTGAAAGTATGTATATGTGAAATTAGTATTAAAGATAAACATTGATGCTGACATTAGGACACACAGTGTAATATTTTAGACAATGATTTTAAAATTCGAATTGATGTTTGATTCAATATAATCTTAAGCTGATAGCTCAAATGGATAGCCCACCTAACATTAAACTGTCATGAATCAGATGAAGCAGAAATGAAAATCACCTCTTTACTGTCATGCTATTTTCTGTGTATTTCTTCCTTCTCTTGAATTTCTTTTTCAGAAAGAAATGTCATCTTATATGCCAGCCTATTTTGTAACATCTGTGTAGGGGTGGTTTTTAAAACTAGATTGCAATCAGGAGGGGTTACACAGGTACAGAGAGAAAACTGGCCCAACTCTTTAAATATCCATTGATTGCAAATAAATACATATGATACCCTGATTACGTTATATTCGCAATTAGTCCTGCTCTGAATAATAATAAATTTACACTATATACATACAGTGGTATAAATAAACACAGAGATATGAAAGACAACATTGTTTAGAAGAAAAATAGGAATGTTGGGACATGTAAATATGTTTGCAAAATATTTCTGACAACACACGCATATATATATATATATATATATATATATATATATATATATATATATATATATATACATATATATATATATATATATACACAAGTATGTGCATAGATATATGTACAAATTCTAACATTAATAATCATTTATAAAAAAAAAAAAACATGAGATAAAAGCATATCATGACTTCTAGAAATACAAATACACATTAATTTATGTGAAAGTATCATATAACAGATTTTTTTGTATAACAATTTATGAAAATAACTTTCTATGAGATATTGTTTGTTGAGGTATAAATGTAGCTATTTATTGGACATTAACAGATGAAAAATAAAAGATTAGCTTTAGAGAAATGTGCTTGTTCATGGACAGAAATGAAATGAAGGTATAATTAAAGTTGGGAAAAAACGGAATAACCGCGACATCGATGACTGTTAGTTAACAACAGTCCGATGCTCATCACGGCATACTTGACGGGCGTGTTTTTTATGTTTTTTTTTTAATAAATCAGGGCATCATATGTGGAACCGTGTCAGTGATGTCTGGCAAGCATATTGATGCCGGCAAATGCACCAAGATTGACGCTTTGAAAGATATCCCCCTCATTCTTGAAAGCCAAAGAAGTCTGTTTCGGTGGAGGCTGACCCACCTCCAAGTAAGCCTTATAAATAAAATGTTTAAACTAAAAGGCCAAACAAACAGCAGAAACGGTCTGTCCTTTTCTAGAATGAGAACAGTTAACAAACAAACTAGAAGTTTGTCTAAAATCCTAAGTAGCATTCATTTAATACTACAATGCTTTTACAACTTAGTCCTTGCAATTTAGTCCTTAAGGCGGCCTTATCCTGATGAAAGTTAAGAAAAGAAAGGTCTCTAGAAAGAGCAGATAAATCAGAAACTCTTCTAGCAGAAGACATTGCCAAGAAAGAAGCTTAATATCCACTTCATGCATAGGCTCAAAAGGAGAAGCCTACAAAACCTTTAGCACCAAGTTAAGACTGCAGAGATGAGAAATTGGCTTAAACACAGGCTTAATGCATGCCAAAGCTTAAACAAAACCATGAATGTCAGGAAGATTAGAAATCTTCCTATGAAACAAAACTGAAAGAACAGAAATCTGCCCTTTCGGAGAACTGGCAGGTAGGCCCTTTTCCAAACCATCCTGTAAGAACTGCAAAATTCTAGGGCCTAGATTTGGAGTTTGGCGGTAAAAGGGCTGTTAACGCTCCGCGGGTTTTTTTCTGGCCGCACCATAAAATTAACTCTGGTATCGAGAGTTCAAAAAAATGCTGCGTTAGGCTCCAAAAAAGGAGCGTAGAGCATTTTTACCGCAAATGCAACTCTCGATACCAGAGTTGCTTACGGACGCGGCCAGCCTCAAAAACGTGCTCGTGCACGATTCCCCCATAGGAAACAATGGGGCTGTTTGAGCTGAAAAAAAACCTAACACCTGCAAAAAAGCCGCGTTCAGCTCCTAACGCAGCCCCATTGTTTCCTATGGGGAAACACTTCCTACGTCTGCACCTAACACTCTAACATGTACCCCGAGTCTAAACACCCCTAACCTTACACTTATTAACCCCTAATCTGCCGCCCCCGCTATCGCTGACCCCTGCATATTTTTTTAAACCCCTAATCTGCCGCTCCGTAAACCGCCGCAACCTACGTTATCCCTATGTACCCCTAATCTGCTGCCCTAACATCGCCGACCCCTATATTATATTTATTAACCCCTAACCTGCCCCCCACAACGTCGCCGACACCTGCCTACACTTATTAACCCCTAATCTGCCGAGCGGACCTGAGCGCTACTATAATAAAGTTATTAACCCCTAATCCGCCTCACTAACCCTATCATAAATAGTATTAACCCCTAATCTGCCCTCCCTAACATCGCCGACACCTAACTTCAATTATTAACCCCTAATCTGCCGACCGGAGCTCACCGCTATTCTAATAAATGTATTAACCCCTAAAGCTAAGTCTAACCCTAACACTAACACCCCCCTAAGTTAAATATAATGTTTATCTAACGAAATAAATTAACTCTTATTAAATAAATTATTCCTATTTAAAGCTAAATACTTACCTGTAAAATAAATCCTAATATAGCTACAATATAAATTATAATTATATTATAGCTATTTTAGGATTAATATTTATTTTACAGGTAACTTTGTAATTATTTTAACCAGGTACAATAGCTATTAAATAGTTAAGAACTATTTAATAGCTACCTAGTTAAAATAATAACAAAATTACCTGTAAAATAAATCCTAACCTAAGATATAATTAAACCTAACACTACCCTATCAATAAAATAATTAAATAAAATACCTACAATTACCTACAATTAACCTAACACTACACTATCAATAAATTAAATAAACACAATTGCTACAAATAAATACAATTAAATAAACTAGCTAAAGTACAAAAAATAAAAAAGAACTAAGTTACAGAAAATAAAAAAATATTTACAAACATAAGAAAAATATTACAACAATTTTAAACTAATTACACCTACTCTAAGCCCCCTAATAAAATAACAAAGCCCCCCAAAATAAAAAAATTCCCTACCCTATTCTAAATTAAAAAAGTTACAAGCTCTTTTACCTTACCAGCCCTGAACAGGGCCCTTTGCGGGGCATGCCCCAAGAAGTTCAGCTCTTTTGCCTGTCAAAAAAAACATACAATACCCCCCCCCCAACATTACAACCCACCACCCACATACCCCTAATCTAACCCAAACCCCCCTTAAATAAACCTAACACTAATCCCCTGAAGATCTTCCTACCTTGTCTTCACCATCCAGGTATCACCGATCGGTCCTGGCTCCGATATCTTCATCCAACCCAAGCGGGGGCTAGACATCCACTGAAGAAGTCCAGAAGAGGGTCCAAAGTCTTCCTCCTATCCGGCAAGAAGAGGACATCCGGACCGGCAAACATCTTCTCCAAGCGGCATCTTCTATCTTCTTCCATCCGGAGCGAAGCGGCAGGATCCTGAAGACCTCCAGCGCGGAACATCCATCCGGCCCGACGACTGATCGACGAATGACTGTTCCTTTAAGGGACGTCATCCAAGATGGCGTCCCTCGAATTCCGATTGGCTGATAGGATTCTATCAGCCAATCGGAATTAAGGTATGAATTTTCTGATTGGCTGATGGAATCAGCCAATCAGAATCTAGTTCAATCCGATTGGCTGATCCAATCAGCCAATCAGATTGAGCTCGCATTCTATTGGCTGATCGGAACAGCCAATAGAATGCGAGCTCAATCTGATTGGCTGATTGGATCAGCCAATCGGATTGAACTTGATTCTGATTGGCTGATTCCATCAGCCAATCAGAAAATTCATACCTTAATTCCGATTGGCTGATAGAATCCTATCAGCCAATCGGAATTCGAGGGACGCCATCTTGGATGACGTCCCTTAAAGGAACAGTCATTCGTCGATCAGTCGTCGGGCCGGATGGATGTTCCGCGCTGGAGGTCTTCAGGATCCTGCCGCTTCGCTCCGGATGGAAGAAGATAGAAGATGCCGCTTAGAGAAGATGTTTGCCGGTCCGGATGTCCTCTTCTTGCCGGATAGGAGGAAGACTTTGGACCCTCTTCTGGACTTCTTCAGTGGATGTCTAGCCCCCGCTTGGGTTGGATGAAGATATCGGAGCCAGGACCGATCGGTGATACCTGGATGGTGAAGACAAGGTAGGAAGATCTTCAGGGGCTTAGTGTTAGGTTTATTTAAGGGGGGTTTGGGTTAGATTAGGGGTATGTGGGTGGTGGGTTGTAATGTTGGGGGGGGGGTATTGTATGTTTTTTTTTACAGGCAAAAGAGCTGAACTTCTTGGGGCATGCCCCGCAAAGGGCCCTGTTCAGGGCTGGTAAGGTAAAAGAGCTTGTAACTTTTTTAATTTAGAATAGGGTAGGGAATTTTTTATTTTGGGGGGCTTTGTTATTTTATTAGGGGGCTTAGAGTAGGTGTAATTAGTTTAAAATTGTTGTAATATTTTTCTTATGTTTGTAAATATTTTTTTATTTTCTGTAACTTAGTTCTTTTTTATTTTTTGTACTTTAGTTAGTTTATTTAATTGTATTTATTTGTAGCAATTGTGTTTATTTAATTTATTGATAGTGTAGTGTTAGGTTAATTGTAGGTAATTGTAGGTAGTTTATTTAATTATTTTATTGATAGGGTAGTGTTAGGTTTAATTATATCTTAGGTTAGGATTTATTTTACAGGTAATTTTGTAAATATTTTAACTAGGTAACTATTAAATAGTTCTTAACTATTAAATAGCTATTGTACCTGGTTAAAATAATTACAAAGTTGCCTGTAAAATAAATATTAATCCTAAAATAGCTATAATATAATTATAATTTATATTGTAGCTATATTAGGGTTTATTTTACAGGTAAGTATTTAGCTTTAAATAGGAATAATTTATTTAATAAGAGTTAATTTATTTCGTTAGATTAAAATTATATTTAAGTTAGGGGGGTGTTAGTGTTAGGGTTAGACTTAGCTTTAGGGGTTAATACATTTATTAGAATAGCGGTGAGCTCCGATCGGAAGATTAGGGGTTAATAATTGAAGTTAAGTGTCGGCGATGTTAGGGAGGGCAGATTAGGGGTTAATACTATTTATTATAGGGTTAGTGAGGCGGATTAGGGCTTAATAACTTTATTATAGTAGCGCTCAGGTCCGCTCGGCAGATTAGGGGTTAATAAGTGTAGGCAGGTGTCGGCGACGTTGAGGGGGGCAGATTAGGGGTTAATAAATATAACATAGGGGTCGGCGGTGTTAGGGGCAGCAGATTAGGGGTACATAGGGATAACGTAGGTGGCGGCGCTTTGCGGTCGGAAGATTAGGGGTTAATTATTTTAAGTAGCTGGCGGCGATGTTGTGGGGGGCAGATTAGGGGTTAATAAATGTAATATAGGGGTCGGCGGGGTTAGGGGCAGCAGATTAGGGGTACATAAGTATAACGTAGGTGGCGGTCGGCAGATTAGGGGTTAAAATTTTTAATCGAGTGGCGGCGATGTGGGGGGAGCTCGGTTTAGGGGTACATAGGTAGTTTATGGGTGTTAGTGTACTTTAGGGTACAGTAGTTAAGAGCTTTACAAACCGGCGTTAGCCAGAAAGCTCTTAACTACTGACTTTTTTCTGCGGCTGGAGTTTTGTCGTTAGAGCTCTAACGCTCACTGCAGAAACGACTCTAAATACCGGAGTTAGGAAGATCCCATTGAAAAGATAGGATACGCAAATGGCGTAGGGGGATCTGCGGTATGGAAAAGTCGCGGCTGAAAAGTGAGCGTTAGACCCTTACCTACACGACTCTAAATACCGGCGGTAGCCTAAAACCAGCGTTAGGAGCCTCTAACGCTGGTTTTCACGGCTAACGCCAAACTCCAAATCTAGGTCTATGAATTTTAAAAGACTGCCAGGAAAAGTCATGATATATACACTAAACAATGAAAGCCTTCCAGACCTTATGATAAATCTTCCTAGTCACTGGCTTATAAGCCTTAATTAAAATTTAAATCACAGAATATGAGAAACCTCTATGCTTAAGAACTAACCATCAAATCTCCATGCCATCAAGCTTAGAGATTTTAGGTCCATATGGAAAATGGACCTTGAGACAGAAGGTCTGGATGAGGCATAAGAGGCTAAGGAGGACAACTGTACATCTGAACCAGATCTGCATACAAAATCTTGTGAGGCCAAACTGGGGCAATCAGGATTACTGGTGATTTCTCTAGCCTTAGATATCAACCTGGGAAGAAGAACCAGAGGGGGAAACAGATAAGCAATGTGAAATCACTAATGAGCTACTAGAGCATTCACAAACTCTTCCTGAGTGTCCCTGGATCTCGCAAAGTACCTGAGAAGTTTGTTGTTCAAATGAGAAGCCATAAGATCCAGCTCTGGGAAACCCCAAAGATCCACAATTTGACTGAAAACAACTCAAGACTCCAAGGAGGAGAAATTGATAAAATAACAGACTTGATATGAACCAAAGTCTGAACAAAACAGTAAATATCAGGAAGAAAAGGCAAAGATGTGTCTCTAAAAAATACTTATAGACAAATCGTAAATCAAGCCATTCTGAAAAAAACTGTAAAATTCTAGGTATTCTAAGAGAATGCCACGAGAATTTATGAGAACATCATAAAATATAGATTTATCAAACCTTATAATAAATGTTCTTTAAAACAGACTTATAAGCCTGCAACATAGTGATAAAAAAACTGAGTCACAGAAACCTCTATGACTAAACACTAAACAGGTTCCATACCTTCAAATTAGTAATTTGAAATCCTGATGGAAAAAATAGCCCATAAAACAAGAGGGCTAGCCAAAGAAAATATGGCCAAGGATGGCAACTGGACATCCGAACAAGATCCACATATCAAACCTAAAAGGCCATGCTGATGCTATCAGACACATATGAGACTATTCCAAAATGATCTTGAAGAACACCTTTGGAAGAAAAAACAGAGGCGGAAGGATGTAGCCAGGTTGCAAAAACCAAGACACTGCTAAAGTATCCACCATTTCCACCTGAGAATCCCTAGACCTGAATAGTTACCTGGGAAATTGATAGAACACATCTGTATAGAAGTACCAATCTCCCATATGGTTGAGATAATCTATCTCCCAAATGTCTAAACCTGAGATATAAATCATAAAGATTAGACAGGAGAGGATAACCACCTAAGAACGTATCCAAGATAGTTCTTAAATGCTAAGGAACTGTGAGTCCCTATTAAATGATTGACATATGCCACAATTGTGACATTGTCTGTCTGAAAGAAAAAAATCTCTCTTAAAAGAAGCTAAGCCTGAAAGAGCTCTGAAAATCATGGAGTTCAAATATCGATTGGAAACCTCGCCTCTTGAAGTTTCTAAACTCCTTGTGCTGTCAAAGACCCTCAGACAGCTCCCCAACCTGCAAGACTTGCATCCATTAAGAATACTACAGTCCAGGAAGGACAAACAAAAAGAGGCCCCCTTAATAAAACGATGATAAACTAATCATCAAAAACTGAGAGATAAGAGTGTTAGGATTTAAAAATATCAACTGTGAAATCTGAAAACAAACCCTGTATCAGAGATTCAGTATGCAAAGCAAAAAGAGATCTCAGAAGAAAAACGAGCAAAGGGAACCACGCCCGATGCTGCAGTTATGAGACCTAAAACTTTCATGCACATAGTCACTGAAAGAAATGAAACAGATTGTAAGTAAAACAGTCTAATGCCAAATACAAGTGACCCTTGTCTGAGGAATCACAAAACTCTTAGGTAAATTAAATCCTCCAACTATGTTCTGAAGAAACAAAACATAGTTGATTCATAAGAGATTCCAAAAAAGAAAGATCCACATATATGAATACTGCTCTTTCATAAGTGTGTATTGGGTACTAGTGATGTTGCGGAACTAAAATTTTGCATTCGCGGACAGCGAACGCGAACTTCCGCAAATGTTCGCGAACCGGCGAACCGGGCGAACCTCCATAGACTTCAATAGGCAGGCGAATTTTAAAACCCACAGGGACTCTTTCTGGCCACAATAGTGATGGAAAAGTTGTTTCAAGGGGACTAACACCTGGACTGTGGCATGCCGGAGGGGGATCCATGGCAAAACTCCCATGGAAAATTACATAGTTGATGAAGAGTCTGGTTTTAATCCATAAAGGGCATAAATCACCTAACATTCCTAAATTGTTTGGAATAACGTGCTTTAAAACATCAGGTATGATGTTGTATCGATCAGGTAGTGTATCAGGTGATATACCTGCCCTGATCATGCTTTGCAGACCAGGTATCAGATGTCAGATGGACCCTTGCCCCAACACTAAATGCAATCAAATACAAAAAATCGTTTACTTTTTCACAAATTGTTTCACAAACTTTCGGTTTCTCACTGAAATTATTTACAAACAGCTTGTGCAATTATGGCATAAATGGTTGTAAATTCTTCTATGGGATCCCCTTTGTTCAAAAATAGCAGACATATATGGCTTTGGCATTGCTTTTTGAAGGCCGCTAAATGCCGCTGCGCACCACACGTGTATTATGCCCAGCAGTGCAGGGGTAAATTAGGGAGCTTGTAGGGAGCTTTTAGGGTTAATTTTAGCTTTAGTGTAGTATAGAAGACAACCCAAAGTATTGATCTAGGCCCATTTTGGTATATTTCATGCCACCATTTTACCGTCAAATGCGATCAAATTAAAATAAACATTAAATTTTTCACAATTTTAGGTTTCTCACTGAAATCATTTACAAACAGCTTGTGCAATTATGGCACAAATGGTTGTAAATGCTTCTCTGGGATCCCCTTTGTTCAGAAATAGCAGACATATATGGCTTTGGTATTGCTTTTTGGTAATTAGAAGGCCGCTAAATGCCGCTGCGCACCACACGTGTATTATGCCCAGCAGTGCAGGGGTTAATTAGGGAGCTTGTAGGGAGCTTTTAGGGTTAATTTTAGCTTTAGTGTAGTGTAGTAGACAACCCAAAGTATTGATCTAGGCCCATTTTGGTATATTTCATGCCACCATTTTACCGCCAAATGCGATCAAATTAAAATAAACATTACATTTTTCACAATTTTAGGTTTCTCACTGAAATCATTTACAAACAGCTTGTGCAATTATGGCACAAATGGTTGTAAATACTTCTCTGGGATCCCCTTTGTTCAGAAATAGCAGACATATATAACTTTGGCTTTGCTTTCTGGTAATTAGAAGGCCGCTAAATGCTGCTGCGCATCACAAGTGTATTATGGCTAGCAGTGAAGGGGTTAATTAGATAGTTTGTAGGGAGCTTGCAGGGTTAATTTTAGCTTTAGTGTAGAGATCAGCCTCCCACCTGACACATCAGACCCCCTGATCCCTCCCAAACAGCTCCCTTCCTTCCCCCACCCCACAATTGTCCCCGCCATCTTAAGTACTGGCAGAAAGTCTGCCAGTACTAAAATAAAAGATTTTTTTTTTTTCATATTTACATATGCTGTGGTGTAGAATCCCCACTTAGCCCCCAACCTCCCTGATCCCCCCCAAAACAGCTCTCTAACCCTCCCCATCTACCCTATTGGGGGCCATCTTGGGTACTGGCAGCTGAAGGAAACTGACTGCTATTATTTCACAGTCAAAAAAGTGTTGTTTTTTTTAAATGTACACTACTGTTACACCAGATATGAGTGGTGGCACTGGGCAAGTGGGCCTGGCACACACGCTGGCAGGCAGGCAACAGCAGTTAGATTACACAGGAAAAAAAAAAGCAGACTGATGTTCTAGCCCTAAAAAGGGCTTTTGGGGGTGCTGTCCTTACAGCAGAGATCAGATGAGTCCTTCAGGACTGTAGTGGACACTGAATACACTAGTCTAGCTATCGATTTCCCTATTAAATCAGCAGCAGCTACACTGTCCCTCCTCTCACTAAGAATGCAGCTTCCGAATTAATCTAAAATGGATGCTGTCCAGGAGGTGGGAGGGTCTGGGAGGGAGTGTCTGCTGCTGATTGGCTGGAATGTGTCTGCTGACTGTGAGGTACAGGGTCAAAGTTTACTCAATGATGACGAATAGGGGGCGGACCGAACATCACATATGTTTGCCCACAGCTGCGAACGCGAACATGCAATGTTCGCCGGGAACTATTCGCCGGCAAACTATTCGCGACATCACTATTGGGTACTTGTAAGCTCATCTAATTACCCAAAAGGGACTTAAAACACTGCTCAATTAATTGACCTTGGAAGAATGAAAGACTGAATGGACCTCGCCAGGAATCTAATCTGCAACCCTCAGGTTGCTACAGGGCTCAGGCACAGTACATTAGTATGCTGAGCTATCTGCCCATCTTAATAAAAGAAAAGATTAAGCTAATACCAAAAAAACATCCAAATAAGTAAGCACCACCATACCTTACTGCAGTGCTTTCCTGTGTGTCGGGACACACTAGTGTGTCGGCAGCAGTGTGTAGGTGTGTCCCTGCTTCAACACAATATTTTTTAAATTTAATTTTGTTTTCAATTTTTTTTTTGGTTTCTGACTTTCCGCCGGCCTGCTATGCATATCACATGGTTGACACGATTGATACCTAGTGGGTCACAGATCTTAACCAATTGGCGCAGCTCAGTGGGAACTGAAACTATTCCCATTGGTGGCTTTGGCTGCACATTGGCTCCTGACTGCACGTGTAGTCTCCTTATTCCTTAATTGGCTTGTGACTGCATGTGTAGTCAGTGAGTGGGACAGCAGTGTGTTTGCAGTGCGGGCAGTAGTCAGTAGGGCTCACAGAGCTCTGAGGGCGGGGGTTTAAACGCTGAGCTGAAGTCAGAGGGTTTTTTTGCAGCTAGCTCCCAGTAGTGCATTGCTGTTCCTGCTCTTGATATATGAATAGGAAGTGGAAGCATAAAAATGCTTGATGATGAAATGTGAGTATCTTTATCTAATATTCCAGCAAATATTCAGAAATTGTGTTCATCCCATCAACCTCATAAATCCCATTAAAATAGTAAGTAGCTATTGGTGTTATTAAACTTTTTTTTAATTCTTGCACATACTTACATACTGTTACTTGTAAATACATATTATTATATAATTTATGTATGTGTCCGTATATTTTAAAACAAGTTAGTTTAACCTCCTTTTTGCTAGTACAACTGAATTAATTACTGTGTCGCGAAATGATGTAGGTCTAAAAAGTGTGTCACCAACATGAAAAGTTTGGAAAGCTCTGCCTTACTGCCTGAAGACAGAAGAAGGGCACCGGGAGCCTATGAAAAGTGACAAATTGGTAAAGCTTATCTAAAAAATAAAATCTAAGAATCCACAAGTGGACTGAATGAACATGTAATATGAGGACTCACATCCTGAAAAATGAGTGGACATGAAATGACCTTAACAAAAAGGCATAATAGTCCTTATAATTGCCAACATAAAAGTTGAAACTCTAACAAAACAATAAAACGTCTTCAGATCCAAAAAATGAGCAGAATAAACCCTTCTTCTTTGGGACAAAGAATGGAAATGAATAGAAACCCAAACCCTGTTCCTGCAAAAGGAACTGGAATAATCACTCCTGAAAATAAATCATAGAGTGTACTGAGAAAGAAGATTCTTCCCATAGAAGGTCTCATTCTAAAATCTATTCAAACCCTAAGAAAAAAATATAGATTTTGGACTGATCCAAAAACAATTCAATCTGCCCCCACCAGAATGACTGGATAGAGAACCGCACCTTCATGCAGTCTAATAACTAGTAAATATATAGCGTATTTCTCCCAAATGAATACAAAATGCTTTTCCAATGCTTACACCCAGGATTAACCAGATTGGCATCTGAAAAAAACTGTTATTATTACCAAATAAATGGCATACAATAAATTGACCTCAAAAGGCCAAAGGGCTGTAATGACCGTGCCGGAATATGAATCTGAGACCCATGGATCTAGAACAATATTTATAGTCAGGACATTCACCAACTGATCTACATCACCAGAAATCAAAAAAATTATCATTCTATCAAGATAGAGATAATAAAATATATTCAAAATTATAATAATAGATACATTAAACATAATTAAATGAATACATCTGAAGTAAATAAACAGAGTTATATACTTGAGAATCTGAAACTGCTTATACTAACTGTTCAACAAAGGTTGAGAAAACAGCAATGTCAGCCACAGATAAAGCTGAGCTAAGATATAAACAGTACATGAATATGCTCTACCAATGTTATATTCAAAAATTCTAAAGAATCCTGAAATAAGTACCAATCTCCCTAGAAATAGTAGCACAGTCCCAAGAGGGAATCAGGATAAACATTCTCTAGAATATAATACAAATAGTATATTGCATAGGGAAAAACCTCAAGAGCCAAAAAATCTTAAAATCCAGTTTGAAAAGGATTAATAACATACGGCTAGATTACGAGTTTTGCGGTATGAGGGATGCGGTAATAACTTGCATGTTTTTGTCACCACTCACTGTCCTACAGCGCTGGTATTACAGGTTTTCATAAACCCGGCGTTATCAGGCAAGAAGTGAGCGTAGAGCAAAATTGAGCTCCATACCGGACTCCAATACCAGCGCTGCTGAAAGCCGCGGTGAGCTGGTTTTACGCGCTTGTGCACGATTTCCCCATAGGCTTCAATGGGGAGAGCCGGCTGAAAAAAAGCCTAACACCTGCAAAAAAGCAGCGTAAATCTCCGCAACGCAGCCACATTGATTCCTATGGTGAAACAAATTTTATGTTTACACCTAACACCCTAACATGAACCCCGAGTCTAAACACCCCTAATCTTACACTTATTAACCCCTAATCTGCTGCCCCCGACATCTCTGACACCTACATTATACTTATTAACCCCTTATCTGCCACTCCGGACATCGTCGCCACTATAATAAACATATTAACCCCTAAACCACTGCACTCCCGCCTCGCAAACTAGTTAAATATTATTAACCCCTAATCTGCCGCCCCTAACATCGCCGCCACCTACCTACATTTATTAACCCCTAATCTGCCGCCCCCAACGTCGCTGCCACTATACTAAATTTATTAACCCCTAAACCTAAGTCTAACCCTAACACCCCCGAACTTTAATATAATTAAAATAAATCTAAATAAAACCTACTATTAATAACTAAATAATTCCTATTTAAAACTAAATACTTAACTGTAAAATAAACCCTAAGCTAGCTACAATATAACTAATAGTTACATTGTATCTAGCTTAGGGTTTATTTTTATTTTACAGGCAAGTTTGTATTTATTTTAACTAGGTAGACTAGTTAGTAAATAGTTATTAACTATTTACTAACTACCTAGCTAAAATAAATACAAATTTACCTGTAAAATAAAACCTAACCTGAGTTACACTAACACCTAACCTTACCCTACAATTAAATAAATTACCTAAATTAAATACAATTACCTAAATTACAAAAAAAACACTAAATTACACAAAATAAAAAAAAGAATTTATCAGATATTTAAAATAATTACACCTAATCTAATAGCCCTATCAAAATAAAAAAAAGCCCCCCCCAAAAAAAAATAATAAAAAAAAACCCTAGCCTACAATAAACTACCAATAGCCCTTTTGCGGGGCATTGCCCCAAAGAAATCAGCTCTTTTACCTGTAAAAAAAATACAAACACCCCCAACAGTAAAACCCACCACCCACACAACCAACCCTCAAATAAAATCCTAACTAAAAAAACCTAAGCTCCCCATTGCCCGGATAAGGGCATTTGGATGGACATTGCCCTTAAAAGGGCATTTAGCTCTTTTTCTATTTGCTAAAACTAAAACCCACCCAATAAACCCTTAAAAAAACCTAACACTAACCCCCGAAGATCCACTTACAGTTTTGAAGACCGGACATCCATCCTAAACGAAGCCGGAAGAAGTCTTCATCCAAGCGGCAAGAAGTCCTCAACGAAGCCGGGAGAAGTCTTCATCCAAGCCGGCAGAAGTGGTCCTCCAGACGGGCAAAAGTCTTCATCCATCCGACACGGAGCAGGTCCATCTTCAAGACATCCGGCGCGGAGCATCCTCTTCAAACGAAGTCTTCTTCCCGAATGAATGTTCCTTTAAGTGACGTCATCCAAGATGGCCTCTCTTGAATTCCGATTGGCTGATAGAATTCTATCAGCCAATTGGAATTAAAGGTGAAAAAATCATATTGGCTGATGCAATCAGCCAATAGGATTGAGCTTCAATCCTATTGGCTGATCCAATCAGCCAATAGGATTGAGCTTGCATACTATTGGCTGTAAATACGAGCGTAATACCAGCATCAACCAATATGATTTTTCCTACCTTAATTCTATCAGCCAATCGGAATTGAAGGGACGCCATCTTGTATGATGTAATTTAAAGGAACCTTCATTCTGTTTGAATACGTCGAAAGAAGAGGATGCTCCACGTCTGATGTCTTGAAGATGGAGCCGCTCCGTGCCGGATGGATGAAGCTAGAAGATGCTGTCTGAAGGATTCTGCCCATCTGGAGGACCTCTTCTGCCCGGCTTGGATGAAGACTTCTACCCGTCTGGAGGACCACTTTGCCCGGCTTCGTTGAGGACTTCGGCCTGGTTGGGTGAAGAATTCTCAAGGTAGGGTGATCTTCGAGGGGTTAGTGTTTTTTTAAGGGGGGATTGGGTGGCTTTTAGAGTAGGGTTGGGTGTGTGGGTGGTGGGTTTTAATGTTGGGGGGGTATTGTACTTGTTTTTCAGATAAAAGAGGTGATTACTTTGGGGCAGGTTTTATTTTACAGGTACTTTTGTATTTATTTTAACTAGGTAGCTATTACATAGTTAATAACTATTTAATAACTATTCTACCAAGTTAAAATAAATACAAAGTTGCCTGTAAAATAAAAATAAATCCTAAACTAGCTACAATGTAACTATTAGTTATATTGTAGCTATTTTAGGGTTTATTTTATAGGTAAGTATTTAGTTTTAAATAGGAATTTAGTTAATGCTAGGAATATTTATTTATATTTATTTAAATTATATTTAAGTTAGGGGGTGTTAGGGTTAGGGTTAGACTTAGGTTTAGGGGTTAATAAATATAATGTAGGTGGCGGCGGTGTAGGGTAGGCAGATTAGGGGTTAATAAATAAAAATGTAGGTGGCGGTGGGCTCCGGGAGTGGCTATTTAGGGGTTAATAAGTTTATTAGAGTGGTGCTGGGCTCCGGGAGTGGCCAGGGCGGCGGATTGAAAACCAGGTACGCTGGGCTGGAAAAGTGTCGAGCGTACCTGCTAGTTATTTGATAACTAGCAAAAGTAGTCAGATTGTGCCAAACTTGCATTCGGAACATCTGGAGTGACGTAAGCATCGATCTGTGTCGGACTGAATCCGGTGGATCGTATGTTACGTCACTAAATTCTACTTTTGCCGGTCTGTAGGGTTTAATAACTAAGGCGAATCAGGCTCGCCAGAAATATGCTGCGGAATTCCAGTGTATTTGCGGTTGATAGCTTGATAAATAGAGGCTATAGTGCTGAGGAGGCGTATGCCATCCTTGCGTCAGAGTCAGATGCCTCTATGTCTGATTCAGACCCCAATTTTGACCCTGCCATATGCTCAGATACATCGTTAGATGCAGTCTCAACTAATAGTGATGTATCTATGGCTGATAGCCCCCCTGCCAGCCCCCTGCTAGCCCCCCTGCCAGAAGGAGGCGTGTTGCTGCCATTGCCGCTGAAGAGTGGGTAACGCCTCATCTCCAGAGGCCCTTCACAGCAAATCCTGGCATAAATATAGATGTGGCAGGTTTTAGCCCCAACAGTTTCTGGAGGTGTTTCTGGGCGATGATGTATTGGGGAACATTGTTGCCCAAACTAATTTATATGCCCATCAGTTCCATGCTGCAAAGCCTGGTACATATTTGGGAAAGCAGCAATGGGCCCCCATCAATGTGCCAGAATTTAAAAAAATTCTGGGCATTGACTATGCTGATGGGCATCATAAAGAAACCCTCCATTCACTCCTACTGGAGCAGTAGCCCCATCTACTCTACCCCCATTTTCTCCCAATGTATGTTGAGGCAGAGGTATGAAATGATTCTGCATTTCATGCACTTCAGCGACAACAGCCTGTGCCCCCATAGGGAGCATCCCCAATTTTACAGGCTGTATAAAATCTGCCCCATGATTACCCACTTTTCTGCCAGGTTTGCAGAGGCTTATACACCTGGAAGGAGTATATGCATTGATGAATCCCTGATGAAGTATAAGGGAAGGCTGGGATTCAAGCAGTATATTCCTTTCAAGCGCTCCAGGTATGGAGTAAAGGTGTATAAGCTCTATGAGAGCGAGACTGGGTATACTCAGGCCTTCCGGTTGTATGAGGGAAAGGATAGCCACCTTGACCCTCCAGGTTGCCCAGAACATATGGGAAACACTGTCAAGAATTTCTGGGACCTGATATTACCCCTAATGAACAAAGGGTATCACTTGTACTTAGACAATTTTTATACAAGTGTCCTTTTGTTCAAGCTACTGTTTTGCTTTGATACAGTAGTTTGTGGTACAATTAAAAAGAACCGCACAGGTTTCCCAGGACAACTTGCACACACTCAGCTACGAAGGGGGGAGACCTCAGCTCTGCGCCAAGAGGAGCTGTTGGCACTTAAAGGGACAGTCAAGTCCAAAAAAAACTTTCATGATTTAAATAGGGGATGTAATTTCAAACAACTTTCCAATTTACTTTTATCACAAATTTTGCTTTGTTCTCTTTGTATTCTTATTTGAAAGCTAATTCTAGGAGGTTCATATGCTAATTTCTTAGACATTAAAGACTGCCTCTAATCTGAATGCATTTTGACCACTAGATGGCATTAGTTCATGTGTTTCATATAGATAACATTGAGCTCATGCACGTGAAGTTACCCTGTAACCAGCACTGATTGGCTAAAAGGCATGTCTGTCAAAAGAACTGAAAGAAGGGGGCAGTCTGTAGAGGCTTAGATGCAAGGTTATCACAGAGGTAAAAAGAGTATTTCAATAACATTGTTGGTTTTGCAAAACTGGGGAATGGGTAATAAAGGGATTATCTATATTTTTAAACAACAAAAATTCTGGTGTTGACGGTCCCTTTAAGTACCGAGACAAGAAGAATGTATACCTTCTTACCACCATCCACACAGAGAGGACGGTGGCGGTCTCTGTACGTGGCAGAGCTGAGATCATAAGGAAGCCAGTGTGCATCAAGTCTTATAACCGGCATATGGGTGGGGTTGATTTGGCAGATCAGCTGCTGCAGCCCTACCTAATTATGCGGAAGACAAGGGCCTGGTACAAAAAGGTTGCAATTTACCTAATGCAGATTGCAACCCACAACACTTTTTTGTTGTTCAAAAATGCAAACCCTGGAATGAAACAGACTTTTTTACAGTTTCAGCTCCAGATCATTTCGGGGATTTTGTACCATGATGCACCTGCTCCCCGGGCGGTGATGGGAGAGAGCAGAGTTGGGGCTACCCATTTTATTTTTAAAATCCCCCCTACTGCCTCAAAGCAGAAACCACAAAAATAATGCAGAGTCTGTACCAAGAGGGGACAGAGAAGGGACACCATATATCACTGTCCTGATTGCCCTGGACAGCCTGCACTCTGCATTGGGGACTGCTTCAAGCGGTACCATACAATGGTCAATTTTTAAAAAATAAATACATTTGCCGTTATTATTTTTTTTGGTTATGTTTACTGTTAGATTTTTTTTTTGGTTGTTTTTTTACTTTTACTGTGCTAGATTTTTACATTTCACTACTCTGTTTTTTTATTACCAAAACCCCTGTCAAACCTATGCATGGGGGGCATAGGTGTTCTCAGGGTGCCTTGCAGAAAACAACCTGAAGTATTTTTTTGCAATAACTTACAACAGTCTCTCCTAAATCATAATCAAAAAGCAGTGTGTGTGTAAAAATGGTAATTGAACAATTACCACCATACGCTTTCTCAATTTTTTTGGCTAAAACGGTTGCTTCAAAGGCATCAAAACACTCCATATACAATACCTTGGGGTGTCAACATTTCAAAAATATACACTTTCATGGCAATAGATAAAACTGGGGTATGCGATAGGCCCCCAACTAAAGATAGACCTATCAGAAGAAAAACTCTCACTTTTAATAACTAAAATTACAAGTCATAAAATTGTAACAGAACCTTCCTGGAATCCTGGCAAACCTATGCATGGGGGGCATAGGTGTACTCAGGAGGTCTTGCCGAAAACAACCTGGAGTGTTTTTTGCAATAACTTACAACAGTCTCTCCTAAATCATTGTCAATAAGCAATGTTTGTGTAAAAATGAAAATTGAACAATTACCACTATACACTTTCTCCAATTTTTATGGCTAAAAGGTTGCATCAAAGGCATCAACACACACTATATGCAATACCTTGGGGTGTCAACTTTTCAAATATATGCACATTGATGGAAAACAAATAAATTGGGGTATGTAAAAATACCCCCAAAAAGACAATAGGCAAAGAAAATATGTTAAATGTGAAAACAAATCACAAACGCATGTCAGACATTTGGCATTGCACCCCCCAAACAAGCAAACAAACCTATGCATAGGTGGTATTACTGTACTCAGGAGATGTTGGTGAACACATATTGGGGTCTTCTTTGGTAGTAAAACATAACAGAAGCTGAGAATCCATGTCTAAAATACAATGTGTGTGAAAAATAACATAAAAAAATGACTGCCCAATAGATTGACAAAGACTGGTGGTTGAATTAGTGCATGGAAAGTGTTAAAATACCAGCATTTGAAATACCCTTGGGTTTCTACTTTTCAAAAATATATGGTTTGATGGGGTAAATTACATTGGCCGGCTTCAGAAATGTCCTAAATAGGACATGGGCGCATGGGATGTGAAAATTCCAAGTTGAATAACTGGAATGCACCCCCTAAAAATAAGGCCTTTTAGCCCCCATAGAACCCAACACACCTATACATGGGTGGTATCACTGTACTCAGGAGATGTTGTTGAACACATATTGGGGACTTCTTTGGCAGTAACACATAACAGGAACTGAGAATCCATGCCTAGAATACAATGTGTGTGAAAAATAACACCACATAATGACTACCCAGAAGTTTGACAAAAAGACTGGTGGTTGAATTAGTCCATGGAAAGTGTTAAAATGCCAGCATTTGAAATACCCTAGTTTTTTTTCTTTTCAAAAATATATGGTTTGATGGGGGTAAATTTAATTGGCCAGCTTCAGAAATGTCCCAAATAGAACATGGGTGCATGATGACAGATGTGAAAATTTCAAGTTGGAAAACTGGAATGCGCCCCCTAAAAATAAAGCCTTTTAGCCGCCAGGGAACCCGAGACACCTATGCATGGGTGGTATCACTGTACTCAGGAGATGTTGTTGAATACATATTGAGGTTTTTTTTTGGCAGTAACACATAACAGGAACTGAGAATCCATACATAATGTGTGTGGGTACAGTAAATGATTAAGAGGAAAAAATGAAAGTCAAATTGAAAAAGACTGAACCCCAGGTAAGAAAAACGTTTAAATAAACTTCCCAAAACATGCTTCCTATACTGAAACTGTTTAGACTGCAAAAAGGAAATATACATAGACCTGACTCATGGCATATATAAGTAAAATACATATATTTAAAACTTTATATTAATACATAAAGCGCCAAACCATAGCTAAGAGTGTCTTAAATAACAATATGTACTTACCGAAAGACACCCATCCACATATAGCAGATAGCTAAACCAGTACTGAAAAAGTATCAGCAGAGGTAATGGTATATAGGAGTATATCGTCGATCTGAAAAGGGAGGTAGGAGATGAATCTCTGCGACTGATAACAGAGAACCCTTGAAAAGATTTCCCATGAGGAAAACCATAAAATCAATAGGCGATACTCCCTTCACATCCCTCTGACAAACACTGTACTCTGGGAGAAATCGGGCTTCAATATCCTGAGAAGCGCTTATCATAGAAGAAAAATCAAGCACAAACTTACTTCACCACCTCCATAGAGAGGCAAAGTTTGTAAAACTGAATTGTGGGTGTGGTGAGGGGTGTATTTATAGGCATTTGAGGTTTGGGAAACTTTGCCCCTCCTGGTAGGGTTGTATATCCCATACGTCACTAGCTCATGGACTCCTGCCAATTACATGAAAGAAAATCTGTTTTCCAGTTGTTCACTACTGGAATATGAACTTTAGAGACTAGACAGTAATTGACTTCTGCCCATGAGAGTATTCAAGACACTTCCCTCATGGTTAGGAAACTATGGGTTCCCCCCTGATGATTGATAGAAGCCAATGCTGTGACATTGTCTGATTGAAAGTGGAGATGAGACTCCCTATAGGCAAAGGGGCCAATTTGTCAAGCTCCATACGGAGCTTGTGGGCCCGTGTTTATGGCAAGTCTTCAGACTCGCCAGAAACACAAGTTATGAAGCAGCGGTCTAAAGACTGCTGCTCCATAACCCTGTCTGCCTGCTCTGAGCAGGCTGACAGGAATCGCCGGAAATCAACCCGATCGAGTACGATCGGGTTGATTGACAGCTCACATTGGCTGCGAGTCAGCAGGCGGCGGCGTTGCACCAGCAGCTCTCCGCATTCAACGAGGTCTTGCGGACCTGATCCGCACTGTCGGATCAGGTCCGCAAGACCGATGATAAATAGGCCCCAATGTCTGAAGAGCCCTGAAAATAGCACAGAGTTTTAGAACGTTTATTGGCAAACCCCTTGTGCTCTCAAAAAAAACCAAACAGCTCCCCAGCCTGGAAGATTCGCATCTGTAGTGATCACAGTGCAGGTAGAACAACCAAAAAGAAGCCCACTAAATAATGAACTGATGATCCTCCAAGTCAGAGACTGTCTTGTACTGTGATACAGAAACATCTTTTGAAATAACTGAGTGTGATCCCTGCACCACTGACAAAGCATACAAGGCTGAAGAGGTCTCATGTGAAATCGAGCAAATGGAATTGCATCTGAAGCTGCAATCATGACACCCAGTACTTACCAACACTTATCTACTAGTAAAGTAGACAGCCAAACCAGTACTGAAACAAATCAGCAGAGGTTATGGAATATGAGAATATTGTAGATTCATAAGAAGAAGCAAAATTTACCATAAGGTGGAAAAGAGAGTCACAAACCATACTTCCCTCTGAAATACACTTCACTCTGAGGGGAAAATGTGCCTCAGTAGAGTGAAAGCCCCTCACTCTGAAGAATCAAATGCACATCTTCATTCTTTTACCACCTCCAGTGGAGGCAAAGACAAGACAGAGGTATCTGTGAGGTGGGAGGGGGTTTGTGGAGCTCTTGGGGTTTGGGAATCTTTGCCTCCTCCTGGTTGTAAAGAAGAGTAATTCCCAGGAGTAATGGATTGTGGACTCTCACCACCAGTATGAAACAAAAGTCCTATATTAACTGTACTCTAATTCATGTACAAACAGACGGTATACAGCATTATCTGGGATGCATCTTGTTTGGCATATATTAAATAAACGTGCTCTGGCGCACCCACAGGGTAAAGTGCTGTACCATATATCAGTGCTATAATAAGGCAGCCAATTCTGGTTCCATTATGACCTGCCATGGGTGCCTTGTCTGGTAATCCACAGCTTTTCCCTGTTCCATACAATGGTCTGCATGAACTTTATATCTTTGCTCTTGCTATGGTCATGGCCTTTGTCATATCATTCAGCTACACTGCACCATGTGCCACGTCATTTCTCAGTACTTGGTTTAATACGATTGCTGTGCTTTTTTTCTCAATATTGCTGCTATTTACAGCAATACAAAAACAGCTCCTCAACATGGTTGCCACCTTTTCTGGAAAAAAATACCAGCCACACTCATTAGCATAAATTTGAAAAATTAATGATACAGCATAAATCAAGAATGAAAGCTGCTAGGACTGATTTTAACTGATCTTTTGTTTATAAGTAGATTACAGCACATGTAGAAGAAGATTAAACATTATAGCATCTTTATTTCTATATTTCATCTTTATTTTCAACTTTAATCTGAACCTTAAAAATACTGACTGGGTAGTAACCCTACTCCCCAACTGAAAAACCATGAGACCGGCATGAAACGCGTGAAACATTGTGCAGGGATAAATATGTATGTACTCCTGTTTTGTTTTTAAATGTTTTAAGTAAAGGTGAATTGTTATCCTTAATACTTTGAATGTGCAGTTAATATGCAGTTAATCTGATTTAGACTGACTTCCTATATGTAGAGTCTATATATTCAGGCTTTTAGGTTCAATTCATGGTCTGCTTATATGTTTTATAAATCCAGACTTTTTTCTTTCTCTTTTCAAGGGAAATATGTTGGATTCTATTACCTTTACTGAGACTATAGTTAAGGGAGCTTTTTCTTCCTTAAGGACATTAATTTCTATGGTTAATTCTAAGGGGCATATTCATGATTGTGTGAGCAGACATGATCCAATATAGCAGATCATGTCCGCTGCACATCGATAAATGCCAACAGCATACACTCTTGGCATTTATCATTGCACCAGCAGTTCTTGTGAACTGCTGGTGCAATACCGCCCCCTGCAGATTTGTGGCCAATTGGCCACTAGCAGGGGGTGTCAATCAGCCTGATCGTATTCGATTGGGTTGATTTCTGTCCGCCACCTCAGAGCAGGTAGACAGGTTATGGAGCAGCGGTCTTTAGACCGCTGCTTCATAACTTCTGTTTCGGCGAGGCTTCAGGACATCAAGCTCCATACGGAGCTTAATAAATATGCCCCTAAGTTTCTAGGTTTTTGCATTTTTTGCAGGATAGTTTTGATGTGGGTTTATTTGCCAGTTCCTTGAAGGGTCATTTTTCTGTTCTTTCAGTTTTGCTCCTCTAGAAGATGTTTAATCTTCCTGTCATTCATGGCTTTTTTTAAGCTTTGGCTAGAATTAAGCCAATTTCTCATCCCTGGAGTTTTATTTGGTATTGGACGTTTTGCAGGCTCCTCCTTTTGAGCCTCTGCATAAGCTGGTTTTCGGCTATGTCTTCTTCTAGAAGAGTTTCTGAGATGTTTGCTCCATCTATGGGTTTCTTCAGGATAAGGCAGTTTTTAGGACTAAATTTGTCTTTTTTCCTTAGGTTGTGTCTTTGGAAAATTTTAGACAGGAAATTGTTGTCCCTTCTTTATGTCCTAAACTTAAGTTTTCTTTAGAGAGGCTTCTTCATAACTTGGATGTTGTAAGACCCATGAAATATTATGTAGACACTTCTAGGATTTTTGACAAACTTCTAGTTTGTTTGTTTCAAGGAAGGGGCAGAAAACTTCTGTTGCTTCTTTGGCTTCTTGGTTGAAACTTTTTAGCTCATAAAGCTTTCTTCGAGAAGGGACATCCTTCATCTAAACAGATTCTGCTAATTCTATCCGTTCAGTTGCCATTTTTTGGTATTTTTAGAATGAGGCTTTTGTTGATCAAATTTGCAAGTTAGTTGTTTTATTTTATTTTTCTAAACTACCCTGTGTATTCTTTTTTTGGATTGTAACTTTATTTTTACTGGGGAACAATGTTCTTTTTATCTTGCCTTATTTTTCATTACTCATGAACTACACAACTTGTGTCATATTTCCCAGGAGTAACGGATCATGGACTCTCACCACCTGTATTAAAGAAAAAATAATGAATGCTTACCTGATACATTAACTTCTTTCATGGCGGTGAGAGTCCATGAGCCCTCACCCTGTTTTTTTGGTGTTCATTTATTTTTACGCACATCTTTTTTTCCCTGCTCCTGTTATTTTGCTCTTGTTTTCCTACCTCTTTTGCTTGGCTTTACATCAGAATAGTTTACCAGTGAGGGGGGAGGGGTTTTATAGAGCTCTTGGGGTCTGGGAAACTCTCCCTCCTCAATCCAATGTAGGGCTACCAGCAATATCTTAAAGCAATACAGTGCAAATGCAAACGCAGACAGGAGCTCACTGATAGCTCCTAGGTATCTCCAATAAAAAATAGTGTCCACAGCATAAGCTTCCAAATTCTTCTTTTTTTAGGGGAGGATTCAAAGGCAAAAAAACAGCAATAACGTTTCAGATTATACACCCTTAGTCATACAATGTCTCCACTAAATAAAGAAGAATCTCTCCCTCCTCCTAGTTGTAGGGAAGACTAATTCCCAGGAGTAATGGTTTGTGGACTCTCACCATCATGAAAGAAGTTAATTTATCAGGTAAGCGTAAATTATGGGAGGGGGTTTACCTGTGTGTGTCCATCCCTTTTGTTCTCTCTCTTCCTCTCTCTTCCTCTCTCCCCCCCCTTTTCTCTCCCCTCCTTTCCCGCTCTTCTCTCTCCCTATCTCTTTCTCTCGCTCTTTCCCTCTCCCTTTCTCTCTCCCTCTATCTCTCCCTCTCTCTCTCTCTCTCTCTCTCTCTCTACCTCTCTCTCTCCCTCTATCTCTCCCTCTCTCTCCCCCTCTCTATTTCTCTGGTTTAAGAGAAAACTGGAAGAAGCTTATTGTCTTTATTTGTTGTTTAGCAATGAGAAGCCTGACACCTGTTTTTATGAGATATTTTGTAAACTATGATGCTCTTCTTGCACTATATAAGTAGCAGATTTACAGGTCTATTCGCTTAAATGGGAATTTTTTCGATAAAAACTGTTTGTATCATTGAAACCTCTTTTATTGTGTTTTTATTTTGAGACAAAGGCCTCTAGTTATCAACGCGTCTACTTTACCTGCCTTCGCCGGCCCAATACACCTGCCTAAGCTCGCCTACCATCACCGCTGCCGCAGACCTGAATACGTTCGCCAAAGTTATCAAAAAAGCTGTCAAAAAGCCGTGCACCAAGTACGGGGCGATGAGCAGCGGACTGTGATAGTTATCACTCATCCGATCTCGCTGCTCTTCGGCTTTTTGACAGCTTTATTGACAAGCTGTCACTAAGCACCCACACTAACTACACTGTTCTACCCCCTATACCGGCGCCCCCAGAGCCCCCCGCAACTAAATAAAGTTAATAACCCCTAAACCGCCGCTCCTAGACCCCGCCGCAACTATAATAAATGTATTAACCCCTAAACCGCCGCTCCCGGAGCCCACCGCCACCTACATTATACCTAGTAACCCCTATCCTGCCCCCCCTATACCGCCGCCACCTGTAATAAAGTTATTAACCCCTATCCTGCCGATCCCGGATCCCGCCGCAACTAAATAAATAGTTTAACCCCTAAACCGCCGCTCCAGGACCCCGCCTCAACCTATATTAAACTTATTAACCCCTAATCTGCCCCTCCTACACCGTCGCCACCTATAATAAATGTATTAACCCCTATCCTGCCCCCCCTATACCGCCGCAACCTATAATAAATTTATTAACCCCTATCCTGCCCCCCCTATACCGCCGCAACCTATAATAAATTTATTAACCCCTATCCTGCCCCCCCCCCTACACCGCCACCACTATAATAAAATTATTAACCCCTAAACCTAAGTCTAACACTAACCCTAACACCCCCCTAACTTAAATATTAATTAAATACATCTAAATAAATTTAACTCTTATTAACTAAATTAATCCTATTTAAAACTAAATACTTACCTTTAAAATAAACCCTAATATAGCTACAATATAAATAATAATTATATTGTAGCTATCTTAGGCCTAGATTTGGAGTTCGGCGGTAGCCGTGAAAACCAGCGTTAGAGGCTCCTAACGCTGGTTTTAGGCTACCGCCGGTATTTAGAGTCGTGTAGGTAAGGGTCTAACGCTCACTTTTCAGCCGCGACTTTTCCATACCGCAGATCCCCCTACGCCATTTGCGTATCCTATCTTTTCAATGGGATCTGTCTAACTCCGGTATTTAGTGTCGTTTCTGCAGTGAGCGTTAGAGCTCTAACGACAAAACTCCAGCCGCAGAAAAAAGTCAGTAGTTAAGAGCTTTCTGGGCTAACGCCGGTTCATAAAGCTCTTAACTACTGTACTCTAAAGTACACTAACACCCATAAACTACCTATGTACCCCTAAACTGAGGTCCCCCCACGTCGCCGCAACTCGATTCAATTTTTTTAACCCCTAATCTGCCGACCGCCACCTACGTTATACTTATGTACCCCTAATCTGCTGCCCCTAACACCGCCGACCCCTATATTATATTTATTAACCCCTAACCTGCCCCCCACAACGTCGCCGCCAGCTACTTACAATAATTAACCCCTAATCTGCCGACCGCAAAGCGCCGCCACCTACGTTATCCTTATGTACCTCTAATCTGCTGCCCCTAACACCGCCGACCCCTGTATTATATTTATTAACCCCTAATCTGCCCCCCACAACGTCGCCGACACCTGCCTACACTTATTAACCCCTAATCTGCCGAGCGGACCTGAGCGCTACTATAATAAAGTTATTAACCCCTAATCCGCCTCACTAACCCTATCATAAATAGTATTAACCCCTAATCTGCCCTCCCTAACATCGCCGACACCTAACTTCAATTATTAACCCCTAATCTGCCGACCGGAGCTCACCGCTATTCTAATAAATGGATTAACCCCTAAAGCTAAGTCTAACCCTAACACTAACACCCCCCTAAGTTAAATATAATTTAAATCTAACGAAATTAATTAACTCTTATTAAATACATTATTCCTATTTAAAGCTAAATACTTACCTGTAAAATAAATCCTAATATAGCTACAATATAAATTATAATTACATTGTAGCTATTTTAGGATTAATATTTATTTTACAGGTAACTTTGTAATTATTTTAACCAGGTACAATAGCTATTAAATAGTTAAGAACTATTTAATAGTTACCTAGTTAAAATAATTACAAAATTACCTGTAAAATAAGTCCTAACCTAAGTTATAATTAAACCTAACACTACCCTATCAATAAATTAATTAAATAAAATACCTACAATTACCTACAATAAAACCTAACACTACACTATCAATAAATAAATTAAATACAATAGCTACAAATAACTACAATTACATAAACTAACTAAAGTACAAAAAATAAAAAAGAACTAAGTTACAAAAAATAAAAAAATATTTACAAACATAAGAAAAATATTACAACAATTTTAAACTAATTACACCTACTCTAAGCCCCCTAATAAAATAACAAAGCCCCCCAAAATAAAAAATTCCCTACCCTATTCTAAATTAAAAAAGTTACAAGCTCTTTTACCTTACCAGCCCTGAACAGGGCCCTTTGCGGGGCATGCCCCAAGAAGTTCAGCTCTTTTGCCTGTAAAAAAAAACATACAATACCCCCCCCCCAACATTACAACCCACCACCCACATACCCCTAATCTAACCCAAACCCCCCTTAAATAAACCTAACACTAATCCCCTGAAGATCTTCCTACCTTGTCTTCACCATCCAGGTATCACCGATCCGTCCTGGCTCCAAGATCTTCATCCAACCCAAGCGGGGGTTGGCGATCCATAATCCGGTGCTGAAGAGGTCCAGAAGAGGCTCCAAAGTCTTCCTCCTATCCGGCAAGAAGAGGACATCCGGACCGGCAAACATCTTCTCCAAGCGGCATCTTCGATCTTCTTCCATCCGGAGCGAAGCGGCTGATCTTGAAGACCTCCGGCGCGGATCCATCCTCTTCTTTCGACGTCCAACTGAAGAATGAAGGTTCCTTTAAGGGACGTCATCCAAGATGGCGTCCCTCGAATTCCGATTGGCTGATAGGATTCTATTAGCCAATCGGAATTAAGGTAGGAATTTTCTGATTGGCTGATGGAATCAGCCAATCAGAATCAAGTTCAATCCGATTGGCTGATCCAATCAGCCAATCAGATTGAGCTCGCATTCTATTGGCTGTTCCGATCAGCCAATAGAATGCGAGCTCAATCTGATTGGCTGATTGGATCGGCCAATCGGATTGAACTTGATTCTGATTGGCTGATTCCATCAGCCAATCAGAAAATTCCTACCTTAATTCCGATTGGCTAATAGAATCCTATCAGCCAATCGGAATTCGAGGGACGCCATCTTGGATGACGTCCCTTAAAGGAACCTTCTTTCTTCAGTTGGACGTCGAAAGAAGAGGATGGATCCGCGCCGGAGGTCTTCAAGATCAGCCGCTTCGCTCCGGATGGAAGAAGATCGAAGATGCCGCTTGGAGAAGATGTTTGCCGGTCCGGATGTCCTCTTCTTGCCGGATAGGAGGAAGACTTTGGAGCCTCTTCTGGACCTCTTCAGCACCGGATTATGGATCGCCAACCCCCGCTTGGGTTGGATGAAGATCTTGGAGCCAGGACGGATCGGTGATACCTGGATGGTGAAGACAAGGTAGGAAGATCTTCAGGGGATTAGTGTTAGGTTTATTTAAGGGGGGTTTGGGTTAGATTAGGGGTATGTGGGTGGTGGGTTGTAATGTTGGGGGGGGGGTATTGTATGTTTTTTTTTACAGGCAAAAGAGCTGAACTTCTTGGGGCATGCCCCGCAAAGGGCCCTGTTCAGGGCTGGTAAGGTAAAAGAGCTTGTAACTTTTTTAATTTAGAATAGGGTAGGGAATTTTTTATTTTGGGGGGCTTTGTTATTTTATTAGGGGGCTTAGAGTAGGTGTAATTAGTTTAAAATTGTTGTAATATTTTTCTTATGTTTGTAAATATTTTTTTATTTTTTGTAACTTAGTTCTTTTTTATTTTTTGTACTTTAGTTAGTTTATGTAATTGTAGTTATTTGTAGCTATTGTATTTAATTTATTTATTGATAGTGTAGTGTTAGGTTTTATTGTAGGTAATTGTAGGTATTTTATTTAATTAATTTATTGATAGGGTAGTGTTAGGTTTAATTATAACTTAGGTTAGGACTTATTTTACAGGTAATTTTGTTATTATTTTAACTAGGTAACTATTAAATAGTTCTTAACTATTTAATAGCTATTGTACCTGGTTAAAATAATTACAAAGTTACCTGTAAAATAAATATTAATCCTAAAATAGCTACAATGTAATTATAATTTATATTGTAGCTATATTAGGATTTATTTTACAGGTAAGTATTTAGCTTTAAATAGGAATAAGTTATTTAATAAGAGTTAATTAATTTCGTTAGATTTAAATTATATTTAAGTTAGGGGGGTGTTAGTGTTAGGGTTAGACATAGCTTTAGGGGTTAATCCATTTATTAGAATAGCGGTGAGCTCCGGTCGTCAGATTAGGGGTTAATAATTGAAGTTAGGTGTCGGCGATGTTAGGGAGGGCAGATTAGGGGTTAATACTATTTATGATAGGGTTAGTGAGGCGGATTAGGGGTTAATAACTTTATTATAGTAGCGGTGCGGTCCGCTCGGCAGATTAGGGGTTAATAAGTGTAGGCAGGTGTCGGCGACGTTGAGGGGGGCAGATTAGGGGTTAATATATATAATATAGGGGTCGGCGGTGTTAGGGGCAGCAGATTAGGGGTACATAAGGATAACGTAGGTGGCGGCGCTTTGCGGTCGGCAGATTAGGGGTTAATTATTGTAAGTAGCTGGCGGCGACGTTGTGGGGGGCAGGTTAGGGGTTAATAAATGTAATATAGGGGTCGGCGGTGTTAGGGGCAGCAGATTAGGGGTACATAGGGATAATGTAAGTTGCGGCGGTTTACGGAGCGGAAGATTAGGGGTTAATAATAATATGCAGGGGTCAGCGATAGCGGGGGCGGCAGATTAGGGGTTAATAAGTGTAAGGTTAGGGGTGTTTAGACTCGGGGTTCATGTTAGAGTGTTAGGTGCAGACGTAGGAAGTGTTTCCCCATAGGAAACAATGGGGCTGCGTTAGGAGCTGAACGCGGCTTTTTTGCAGGTGTTAGGTTTTTTTTCAGCTCAAACAGCCCCATTGTTTCCTATGGGAGAATCGTGCACGAGCACGTTTTTGAGGCTGGCCGCGTCCGTAAGCAACTCTGGTATCGAGAGTTGCATTTGCGGTAAAAATGCTCTACGCTCCTTTTTTGGAGCCTAACGCAGCATTTTTTTGAACTCTCGATACCAGAGTTAATTTTATGGTGCGGCCAGAAAAAAACCCGCGGAGCGTTAACAGCCCTTTTACCGCCAAACTCCAAATCTAGGCCTTAGGATTTATTTTTATTTTACAGGCAACTTTCAATTTATTTTAACTAGGTACAATAGCTATTAAATAGTTATTAACTATTTAATAGCTACCTAGTTAAAATAAAGAGAAATGTACCTGTAAAATAAAAACTAACCTAAGTTACAATTACACCTAACACTACACTATCATTAACTACATTATTCCTATTTAAAACTAAATACTTATCTGTAAAATAAACCCTAAGATAGCTACAATGTAATTAATAATTACATTGTAGCTATTGTAGGATTTATATTTATTTTACAGGTAACGTTGTATTTATTTTAGCTAGTTAGAATAGTTATTAAGAAATACAAAATTACCTGTAAAATAAATCCTAACCTAAGTTATAATTAAACCTAACACTACACTATCATTAAATTAGTTAAATAAATTAGCTACAAATAACTACAATTAAATTCAATTAAATAAACTAACTAAAGTACAAAAAATAAAAAAAGCTAAGTTACAAAAAATAAAAAAAATAAGTTACAAACATTTAAAAAATATTACAACAATTTTAAGCTACTTACACCTAATCTAAGCCCCCTAATAAAATAACAAAGCCCCCCAAAATAAAAAAATTCCCTACCCTATTCTACATTAAAAAGTTACCAGCTCTATTACCTTACCAGCCCTTAAAAGGGCCTTTTGCGGGGCATGCCCCAAAGAATTCAGCTCTTTTGCCTGTAAAAAAAAATACAACCCCCCAACATTAAAACCCACCACCCACATACCCCTAATCTAACCCAAACCCCCCTTAAATAAACCTAACACTACCCCCCTGAAGATCATCCTACCTTGAGCCGTCTTCAGCCAGCCAACCACCGATGGAACCAAAGAGGAGATTCGGAGCGGCAGAAGTCATCATCCAGGGGGCGCTGAAGAAGTCTTCCATCCGATTGAAGTCAACATCCAGGCGGCGCTGAAGAGGTCTTCCATCCTATTGAAGTCTTCATCCAGGCGGCGTCTTCAATCTTCATCCATCCGGAGCGGAGCGGAGCCATCTTCAGACGAGCTAACGCGGAGCCATCCTCTTCTTCCCGACGACTAACGACGAATGAAGGTTCAATTCCGATTGGCTGATAGTATTCTGATTGGCTGATTGAATCAGCCAATCAGATTGAAGTTCAATCCTATTGGCTGATCCAATCAGCCAATCAGATTGAGCTCGCATTCTATTGGCTGATCGGAACATCCAATAGAATGCAAGCTCAATCTGATTGGCTGATTGGATCACCCAATCGGATTGAACTTCAATCTGATTTGCAGATTCAATCAGATAATCAGATTTTTCCTAACTTAATTCCGATTGGCTGATAGAATCGGAATTGAAGGGACGCCATCTTGGATGACGTCCCTTAAAGGAACCTTCATTCGTCGTTAGTCGTCGGGAAGAAGAGGATGGCTCCGCGTCGGCTCGTCTGAAGATGGCTCCGCTCCACTCCAGATGGATGAAGATTGAAGACGCCGCTTGGATGAAGACTTCAGTCGGATGGAAGACCTCTTCAGCGCCGCCTGGATGTTGACTTCAATCGGATGGAAGACTTCTTCAGCGCCCCTTGGATGATTACTTCTGCCGCTCCGGATCTCCTCTTCGGTTCCATTGGTGGTCGGCTGGCTGAAGACGGCTCAAGGTAGGATGATCTTCAGGGTGGTAGTGTTAGGTTTATTTAAGGGGGGGTTGGGTTAGATTAGGGGTATGTGGGTGGTGGGTTTTGATGTTGGGGGGGTTGTATTTTTTTTTTACAGGCAAAAGAGCTGAATTCTTTGGGGCATGCCCCGCAAAAGGCCCTTTTAAGGGCTGGTAAGGTAATAGAGCTGGTAACTTTTTAATGTAGAATAGGGTAGGGAATTTTTTATTTTGGGGGGCTTTGTTATTTTATTAGGGGGCTTAGATTAGGTGTAAGTAGCTTAAAATTGTTGAAATATTTTTTAAATGTTTGTAACTTATTTTTTTTATTTTTTGTAACTTAGCTTTTTTTATTTTTTGTACTTTAGTTAGTTTATTTAATTGAATTTAATTGTAGTTATTTGTAGCTAATTTATTTAACAAATGTAATGATAGTGTAGTGTTAGGTTTAATTGTAACTTAGGTTAGGATTTATTTTACAGGTAATTTTGTATTTCTTTTAGCTAGGTAGTTATTAAATAGTTAATAACTATTTAATAACTATTCTAACTAGCTAAAATAAATACAATGTTACCTGTAAAATAAATATAAATCCTACAATAGCTACAATGTAATTATTAATTACATTGTAGCTATCTTAGGGTTTATTTTACAGATAAGTATTTAGTTTTAAATAGGAATAATTTAGTTAATGATAGTGTAGTGTTAGGTGTAATTGTAACTTAGGTTAGTTTTTATTTTACAGGTACATTTCTCTTTATTTTAACTAGGTAGCTATTAAATAGTTTATTATTTATATTGTAGCTATATTAGGGTTTATTTTAAAGGTAAGTATTTAGTTTTAAATAGGATTAATTTAGTTAATAAGAGAAATATTATTTAGATGTATTTAATTAATATTTAAGTTAGGGGGGTGTTAGGGTTAGTGTTAGACTTAGGTTTAGGGGTTAATAATTTTATTATAGTTGCGGCGGTGTAGGGGGGGCAGTATAGGGGTTAATAAATTTATTATAGGTGGTGGTGGTATAGGGGGGCAGGATAGGGGTTACTAGGTATAATGTAGGTGGCGGCGGGGTCCGGGAGCAGCGATTTAGGGGTTAATACATATATTATAGTTGCGGCGGGGACCGGGAGTGGCGGTTTAGGGGTAAACATATTTATTATAGTGGCGGTGGGCTCCGGGAGCGGCGGTTTAGGGGTTAATCAGTTTATTAGCGTGGCGGTGGGCTCCGGGAGCGGCGGTTTAGGGGGTAATACATTTATTTAGTTGCGGCTGTGTAGGGGGGGCAGATATGGGGTGTTTAGACTCGGGGTACATGTAAGGGTGTTAGGTGTAGAAACTACCATAGGAATCAATGGGATGTCTGGCAGCAGCGAACATGAACTTTCGCTATGGTCAGACTTCCATTGATTCCTATGGGATCTGCCGACCTCCAGGGCGGCGGTTTGAAAACCAGGTACGCTGGGCCGGAAAAGTGCAGAGCGTACTTGCTAGTTTTTTGATAACTAGCAAAAGTAATCAGATTGTGCCGAACTTGTGTGCGGAACATCTGGAGTGACGTAAGAATCGATCTGTGTCAGACTGAGTCTGGCGGATCGAAGCTTACGTCACTAGATTCTACTTTTGCCGGTGTCTAGGGCTTGATAACTAAGGCGAATCAGCCTCGCCACAAATACGCTGTGGAATTCAAGCGTATTTGAGGTTGACGGCTTGATAACTAGGGGCCAAAGTCAGTTAATTAGGTCAGACAGTTGAATGAAGTATTTCTCTAATAAAAACCCTCATTATTCAGGTTCAATTGCAGTGCTGGCACTCTGAGATAAATAAGTTGCTTTTGTGTTGCAGTTTGGGCACTATACAGAGTGTGCTCATGTTGCCTGTATACAACCGTGCATTAAAGACCATATGCAGAACAGCAGGTACATTCTCTGTCTAGCCTAACAGCAGGTACATTCTGTCTAGCCTAACAGCAGGTACATTCTCTGTCTAGCCTAACAGCAGGTACATTATCTGTCTAGCCTAACAGCAGGTACATTATCTGTCTAGCCTAACAGCAGGTACATTCTCTGTCTAGCCTAACAGCAGGTACATTCTGTCTAGCCTAACAGCAGGTACATTCTGTCTAGCCTAACAGCAGGTACATTATCTGTCTAGCCTAACAGCAGGTACATTCTGTCTAGCCTAACAGCAGGTACATTATCTGTCTAGCCTAACAGCAGGTACATTATCTGTCTAGCCTAACAGCAGGTACATTCTCTGTCTAGCCTAACAGCAGGTACATTCTCTGTCTAGCCTAACAGCAGGTACATTATCTGTCTAGCCTAACAGCAGGTACATTATCTGTCTAGCCTAACAGCAGGTACATTCTCTGTCTAGCCTAACAGCAGGTACATTCTGTCTAGCCTAACAGCAGGTACATTCTGTCTAGCCTAACAGCAGGTACATTATCTGTCTAGCCTAACAGCAGGTACATTATCTGTCTAGCCTAACAGCAGGTACATTATCTGTCTAGCCTAACAGCAGGTACATTATCTGTCTAGCCTAACAGCAGGTACATTCTCTGTCTAGCCTAACAGCAGGTACATTATCTGTCTAGCCTAACAGCAGGTATATTCTGTCTAGCCTAACAGCAGGTACATTATCTGTCTAGCCTAACAGCAGGTACATTCTCTGTCTAGCCTAACAGCAGGTACATTATCTGTCTAACCTAACAGCAGGTACATTATCTGCCTAGCCTAACAGCAGGTACATTCTCTGTCTAGCCTAACAGCAGGTACATTATCTGTCTAGCCTAACAGCAGGTACATTATCTGTCTAGCCTAACAGCAGGTACATTCTCTGTCTAGCCTAACAGCAGGTACATTATCTGTCTAGCCTAACAGCAGGTACATTATCTGTCTAGCCTAACAGCAGGTACATTCTCTGTCTAGCCTAACAGCAGGTACATTATCTGTCTAGCCTAACAGCAGGTACATTATCTGTCTAGCCTAACAGCAGGTACATTATCTGTCTAGCCTAACAGCAGGTACATTCTCTGTCTAGCCTAACAGCAGGTACATTATCTGTCTAACCTAACAGCAGGTACATTATCTGTCTAGTCTAACAGCAGGTACATTATCTGTCTAGCCTAACAGCAGGTACATTATCTGTCTAGTCTAACAGCAGGTACATTCTCTGTCTAGCCTAACAGCAGGTACATTATCTGTCTAGCCTAACAGCAGGTACATTATCTGTCTAGCCTAACAGCAGGTACATTCTCTGTCAAGCCTAACAGCAGGTACATTATCTGTCTAGCCTAAAAGCAGGTACATTCTATGTCAAGCCTAAAAGCAGGTACATTATCTGTCTAGCCTAACAGCAGGTACATTATCTGTCTAGTCTAACAGCAGGTACATTATCTGTCTAGCCTAACAGCAGGTACATTATCTGTCTAGCCTAACAGCAGGTACATTCTCTGTCAAGCCTAACAGCAGGTACATTATCTGTCTAGCCTAACAGCAGGTACATTATCTGTCTAGCCTAACAGCAGGTACATTCTGTCTAGCCTAACAGCAGGTACATTATCTGTCTAGCCTAACAGCAGGTACATTATCTGTCTAGCCTAACAGCAGGTACATTATCTGTCTAGCCTAACAGCAGGTACATTATCTGTCTAGCCTAACAGCAGGTACATTATCTGTCTAGCCTAACAGCAGGTACATTATCTGTCTAGCCTAACAGCAGGTACATTCTCTGTCTAGCCTAACAGCAGGTACATTATCTGTCTAGCCTAACAGCAGGTACATTATCTGTCTAGCCTAACAGCAGGTACATTATCTGTCTAGCCTAACAGCAGGTACATTATCTGTCTAGCCTAACAGCAGGTACATTATCTGTCTAGCCTAACAGCAGGTACATTCTGTCTAGCCTAACAGCAGGTACATTATCTGTCTAGCCTAACAGCAGGTACATTATCTGTCTAGCCTAACAGCAGGTACATTCTCTGTCTAGCCTAACAGCAGGTACATTCTGTCTAGCCTAACAGCAGGTACATTATCTGTCTAGCCTAACAGCAGGTACATTATCTGTCTAGCCTAACAGCAGGTACATTATCTGTCTAGCCTAACAGCAGGTACATTATCTGTCTAGCCTAACAGCAGGTACATTATCTGTCTAGCCTAACAGCAGGTACATTATCTGTCTAGCCTAACAGCAGGTACATTCTCTGTCTAGCCTAACAGCAGGTACATTATCTGTCTAGCCTAACAGCAGGTACATTATCTGTCTAGCCTAACAGCAGGTACATTATCTGTCTAGCCTAACAGCAGGTACATTATCTGTCTAGCCTAACAGCAGGTACATTATCTGTCTAGCCTAACAGCAGGTACATTCTGTCTAGCCTAACAGCAGGTACATTATCTGTCTAGCCTAACAGCAGGTACATTATCTGTCTAGCCTAACAGCAGGTACATTCTCTGTCTAGCCTAACAGCAGGTACATTATCTGTCTAGCCTAACAGCAGGTACATTCTGTCTAGCCTAACAGCAGGTACATTATCTGTCTAGCCTAACAGCAGGTACATTATCTGTCTAGCCTAACAGCAGGTACATTATCTGTCTAGCCTAACAGCAGGTACATTCTCTGTCTAGCCTAACAGCAGGTACATTATCTGTCTAGCCTAACAGCAGGTATATTCTGTCTAGCCTAACAGCAGGTACATTATCTGTCTAGCCTAACAGCAGGTACATTCTCTGTCTAGCCTAACAGCAGGTACATTATCTGTCTAGCCTAACAGCAGGTACATTATCTGTCTAGCCTAACAGCAGGTACATTCTCTGTCTAGCCTAACAGCAGGTACATTATCTGTCTAGCCTAACAGCAGGTACATTCTCTGTCTAGCCTAACAGCAGGTACATTCTCTGTCTAGCCTAACAGCAGGTACATTATCTGTCTAGCCTAACAGCAGGTACATTATCTGTCTAGCCTAACAGCAGGTACATTCTCTGTCTAGCCTAACAGCAGGTACATTATCTGTCTAGCCTAACAGCAGGTACATTATCTGTCTAGCCTAACAGCAGGTACATTATCTGTCTAGCCTAACAGCAGGTACATTATCTGTCTAGCCTAACAGCAGGTACATTCTCTGTCTAGCCTAACAGCAGGTACATTATCTGTCTAGCCTAACAGCAGGTACATTCTCTGTCTAGCCTAACAGCAGGTACATTCTCTGTCTAGCCTAACAGCAGGTGCATTCTGTCTAGCCTAACAGCAGGTACATTATCTGTCTAGCCTAACAGCAGGTACATTATCTGTCTAGTCTAACAGCAGGTACATTCTCTGTCTAGCCTAACAGCAGGTACATTATCTGTCTAGCCTAACAGCAGGTACATTATCTGTCTAGCCTAACAGCAGGTACATTCTCTGTCAAGCCTAACAGCAGGTACATTATCTGTCTAGCCTAAAAGCAGGTACATTCTCTGTCAAGCCTAACAGCAGGTACATTATCTGTCTAGCCTAACAGCAGGTACATTATCTGTCTAGTCTAACAGCAGGTACATTATCTGTCTAGCCTAACAGCAGGTACATTATCTGTCTAGCCTAACAGCAGGTACATTCTCTGTCAAGCCTAACAGCAGGTACATTATCTGTCTAGCCTAACAGCAGATACATTATCTGTCTATCCTAACAGCAGGTACATTCTGTCTAGCCTAACAGCAGGTACATTATCTGTCTAGCCTAACAGCAGGTACATTATCTGTCTAGCCTAACAGCAGGTACATTATCTGTCTAGCCTAACAGCAGGTACATTATCTGTCTAGCCTAACAGCAGGTACATTATATGTCTAGCCTAACAGCAGGTACATTATCTGTCTAGCCTAACAGCAGGTACATTCTCTGTCTAGCCTAACAGCAGGTACATTATCTGTCTAACCTAACAGCAGGTACATTATCTGTCTAGCCTAACAGCAGGTACATTATCTGTCTAGCCTAACAGCAGGTACATTATCTGTCTAGCCTAACAGCAGGTACATTATCTGTCTAGCCTAACAGCAGGTACATTCTGTCTAGCCTAACAGCAGGTACATTATCTGTCTAGCCTAACAGCAGGTACATTATCTGTCTAGCCTAACAGCAGGTACATTATCTGTCTAGCCTAACAGCAGGTACATTATCTGTCTAGCCTAACAGCAGGTACATTCTCTGTCAAGCCTAACAGCAGGTACATTATCTGTCTAGCCTAACAGCAGGTACATTATCTGTCTAGTCTAACAGCAGGTACATTATCTGTCTAGCCTAACAGCAGGTACATTATCTGTCTAGCCTAACAGCAGATACATTATCTGTCTAGCCTAACAGCAGGTACATTATCTGTCTAGCCTAACAGCAGGTACATTATCTGTCTAGCCTAACAGCAGGTACATTCTGTCTAGCCTAACAGCAGGTACATTATCTGTCTAGCCTAACAGCAGGTACATTATCTGTCTAGCCTAACAGCAGGTACATTATCGGTCTAGCCTAACAGCAGGTACATTATCTGTCTAGCCTAACAGTAGGTACATTATCTGTCTAGCCTAACAGCAGGTACATTCTCTGTCTAGCCTAACAGCAGGTACATTATCTGTCTAGCCTAACAGCAGGTACATTATCTGTCTAGCCTAACAGCAGGTACATTCTGTCTAGCCTAACAGCAGGTACATTATCTGTCTAGCCTAACAGCAGGTACATTCTGTCTAGCCTAACAGCAGGTTCATTATCTGTCTAGCCTAACAGCAGGTATATTATCTGTCTAGCCTAACAGCAGGTACATTATCTGTCTAGCCTAACAGCAGGTACATTATCTGTCTAGCCTAACAGCAGGTACATTCTCTGTCTAGCCTAACAGCAGGTACATTCTCTGCCTAGCCTAACAGCAGGCACATTCTCTGTCTAGCCTAACAGCAGGTACATTCTGTCTAGCCTAACAGCAGGTACATTCTGTCTAGCCTAACAGCAGGTACTTTATCTGTCTAGCCTAACAGCAGGTACATTATCTGTCTAGCCTAACAGCAGGTACATTATCTGTCTAGCCTAACAGCAGGTACATTATCTGTCTAGCCTAACAGCAGGTACATTATCTGTCTAGCCTAACAGCAGGTACATTCTGTCTAGCCTAACAGCAGGTACATTCTCTGTCTAGCCTAACAGCAGGTACATTATCTGTCTAGCCTAACAGCATGTACATTCTGTCTAGCCTATGGGCTTGTCGAGATGGCAGCTGGTTGGCTGAATTAACGGCATGGTGCAAACATATCCTGTAGGAACCATTTCAGCCCTCTGGGGGGTAAGTTTCAGTAAGTTTTCAGTGATTTATGTCTATATGCATAAACGTGCAAAGGGCAAACATGCAAACCTCACAACTGATTTAATTTAATGAGCTGTATGTATTTATATCTTTTAGTGAGGAGTGGAAGACAAGACAAGAAACACTTAAAACGTCAATTAAACGAATTCTGAAATGTGATTTAACCAAAGAAAACCTAACTGACCCAGTAACTCTTCCAAAAGTGGACTGTATATTTCTTGGTTGGTTGCTGGAATCTATCTGCAAAGACCGAGATGATTTTTTCAGGAGTCTGAAGAAGATCTCCATGTGGCTAAAACCAGGTGGTCATCTGATATTATTAGTTGTGTTAAATGCTTCATTTGTCACAATAGGGGAACACCGCTTCCACCTTCTGAATCTGGATGAAGAGTTTATAAGAAAAGCTCTCAGGGACACAGGATACGTGATTGAAACCATAGAGATGGTGGAAAGGAAATCAAAGCATGAGGCTATATCTTATGACCACCAGGCACTTTTAACTGCCGTAATGCAATGAGATGTTTAAATGAGCATAAACCGGTATAGCAGTGCATCCTATCAGTGCTGAGTGCGATAGAAATATATGTGCAACTGTCCTAACATTTTGCTAATCTTGTGTGAGCTTTTATTCCTCTTATCAGTGACTTTTGGTGGTCAATATAATTTATAACAGGGTATTTTTCAGTTTATCATAGCAGTTCCAACAAGTAGATCCAATAAGTAGTGATAGTAAAAATAAAAATATGTAAAAATAATGTAGAATCTTGGAAATGTATTGGATCTAAAATTTCACATCACAAAGAGTAAAATGATGCATTTTGGAGGCAAAAGCTGAAAAGCTAATCATACACTTTACTGAGAGAAAGGGGACTTGGGAATTATTATTTCAGATGACATGAAGGTTGGTAAACAATGCAGCAGCACAGCAGGTAAAGCCAGTAGGATTCTGCTTGAATAGGAGCGAGCTGCAGAAAGTTAAGAATCTTATGTCACTTTATAGATCACTAGTGAGGTCTCATCTTGTGTATTGTGTAAGTTCTAGTGACTATCTCCAGACAACCATAAATAAACTAGAAACTGTACAAAGGAGCCTACTAATTACAGTCTAAACAAGGAAATATACCATGACCCTAATACTTATAGCTTAGAGGGGAGATGGGAGAAAGAGGATAGAAACCTTCATGAATATTAGGGGATTTAATAAAGCTGGGGCAGAAGCATTTGTTACAAAAAGTGCAGCACCAGAACAAGGCTCATCATCTTACATAGGAGCATAGCAGGTTCAGGAATAATTATACTGAAAGGAAGGCTCATTCAGGACATAAACACCCAATACAGGTGGTACTGACAAATACATTACGTGGGATAAAAATCTAGTATTTACTAGGGGTTTTAAATCTCTTATATATAAAATTCAAGTAAATGGACTAAAACATAACAACTACTATAGTTTGACTAAATATAAAATCCCATATATATAAGAAAAACAAACATAGCTCAGCACCTGATAAAACCCTCCTGGGTAGTGCACGCTGGACTGGGGGCCACGGCCAGGTCCCAAGTATGTATAGCACAAAGTTCACGTCCACAGCACTGTATATGCAGGAAACCTTTTAATTAAGCATACAGACAAGCAAAAAACAAGAGCGACGTTTCGGGCTCACACGCCCTTAATCATGCATGGTTTCTGTATACACCTATGTTACCTTTAAAGGCTGCTTCAGCCTATGAGCAAACACATAAAATATTAACTCTAAACATACCAAAATGTGCTCTATACAAACACTAAAAAACTCCCTCTAGTGGATAAGAATAATACAAAAAAAAGATATACTGTATATATTTTTTTCATTTCATTATTACATTTCTTTAAAAACATATGTACAACAATCGGTGAAGAAAAAAAGGCAGCAAAAACTTTAACTGTTATATACTGTTCATATAATGTGGGTATAGAATATCATAATAAACTTGGCAGAATAATTATCCTTTCTCTAATATATAATCGTGTATGTGCCAAATCCACATAGAAGGTACATCTTATAGCTTGATAGAGGGTATTTTATGACAGGGGATAGATATGAGACCTACAGGAACACAGATAAGTCAAAGTCTCTATTGAGGCCTTTCGGATACATAGAATCCAATCTATGTATCCAAAATGTCCCCCTTTGTTTAAGGTATATTTATCTGTATCCTCCTGCTCTTAAAGGGCCAACATGGTCAATAATTTGCCAACATAGTTGGCTGATTTGATGCCCTTGTTTAAAGAAAATGACATGCAACTGGAGCCTGTAAATCCCCCTTCCTTATATTATATCTATGCTGGTTAAGACGTTCTCTTATTTTACGGGTCATTTCATCTATGTAAATGTTATCACTCGGGCATTTGGTCAAATAAACAACATGAATAGACTCACAAGTGTAGTATGATAGAATATTAATTTTTTGTCCACTACGGGGATGCACAAAAAAATTACCTTTAATAACAGAATAACAGTTCGTACACCCCAGGTGTAAAAGGGGAAAGTGCCCAAACTTTTTTTGGTGATGTATCTAGTGGTATCAGTGCATCTAGGGCCTAAGTCACTCCTAACCAACATGTCTGAGGTTCTTAACCCTTTTATATGCCATCATAGGTATCTCCCTAAAGGCCGGGGTGTCCAAATTACATTGTTTTAAAATATTCCAATGTTTTTTAATGATACGTGATATTCTATCACTAATCAGGTTATATTGGGATATGAACACCAATCTATCCCCTAGATTACAAGTTTTGCGTTAACAGGGGTGCGGTGCTAACGAGCAGTTTATGCTCACCGCTCACTTACAGACAGCGCTGGTATTACAGGTTTTTAGAAACCCGGCATTAACCGCAAAAAAGTGAGCGAAGAGCAAAATTTTGCTCCACATCTCACCTCAATACCAGCGCTGCTTAAGTCAGCGGTAAGCTGATGTAACGTGCTTGTGCACGATTTCCCCATAGGAATCAATGGGGGAGAGCCGGCTGAAAAAAAAACTAACACCTGCAAAAAAGCAGCGTTCAGCTCCTAACGCAGCCCCATTGATTCCTATGGGGAAACACTTTTTATGTCTACACCTAACACCCTAACAAGAAACCCGAGTCTAAACACCCCTAATCTTACACTTATTAACCCCTAATCTGCCGCCCCCGACATCGCCGACACCTGCATTATACTATTAACCCCTAATCTGCCGCTCCGGACACCTCCGCCACCTACATTATAGTTATGAACCCCTAATCTGCTGCCCCGCAACATCGCCGAACCCTACATTATATTTATTAACCCCCAATCGGCCCCCACAATGTCACCGCCACTATAATAAACATATTAACCCCTAAACCTAAGTCTAACCCTAACTCCCCCAACTAAAATATAATTTTAATAAATCTAAATAAAATTACTACAATTACCTAAATTATTCCTATTTAAAACTAAATACTAAATACTTACCTATAAAATATTTTTATTTTAAGGCAACTTTGTATTTATTTTAACTAGGTACAATAGTTATTAAATAGTTATTAACTATTTAATAACTACCTAGTTAAAATAAAGACACATTTACCTGTAAAATAAAACCTAACCTTAGTTACAATTGCACCTAACACTACACTATAATTAAATTAATTACCTAAACTAAATACAAATAATTACAATTTAAAAACATTATCTAAAGTACAAAAAAAAAAACAGACTAAATTATAGAAAATAATAAAATAATTACAAGATTTTAAACTAATTACACCTACTCTAATCCACCTAACAAAATAAAAAAGCCCCTCAAAATAAAAAAAGCCCTACCCTACACTAAATTACAAATAGCCTTTAAAAGGGCCTTTTGCGGGGCATTGCCCCAAAGTAATCAGCTCTTTTACCTGTAAAAAAAAAAGTACAAATACCCCCCCAACATTAAAACCCACTACCCACACAACCAACCCTACTCTAAAACCCACCCATTCCCCCCTTAAAAAACCTAAACCCTAAGCTAGTTACAATGTAACTATTACTTATATTGTAGCTATCTTAGGGTTTATTTTATAGGTAAGTATTTCGTTTTAAATAGGAATAATTTAGGTAATTGTAGTAATTTTCTTTAGATTTAATGTAATTATATTTAAGTTAGGGGGGGGTTCGGGTTAGAGTTAGACTTAGATTTAGGGGTTAATACATTTAATATAGTGGCGGCGACGTTGGGGGCATCAGATTAGGGGTTAATAAATGTAGGTAGGTGTCGGCGATGTTAGGGCCGGCAGATTAGGGGTTAATAATATTTAAATAGTGTTTGTGATGCGGGAGTGCGGCGGTTTAGGGGTTAATATGTTTATTATAGTGGCGGCGATGTCTGGTTTGGCAGATTAGGGGTTAAAAAATTTATTTTAGTGTTTGCAATGTGGGGAGCCTCGGTTTAGGGGTTAATAGGTAGTTTATGGGTGTTAGTGTACTTTTTAGCACTTTAGTTAAGAGTTTTATGTTACGGCGGTGTAGTGTAAAACTCTTAACTACTGACTTTAAAATGCGGTACCAGGCTTGACAGGAGAGGGTCTACCGCTCACTTTTGGTCAGACTCGTAATACCGGCGCTATGCAAGTCCCATTGAAAATATAGGATTCACAATTGACATAAGTGGATTTGCGGTATTTCCGAGTCTGGCCAAAAAAGTGAGCGGTACACCTGTACCTTCAAGACTCGTAATACCAGCGGGCGTTAAAAGCAGCGTTGGGACCTCTCAACGATGCTTTTTAACCCTAATGCAAAACTCGTAATCTAGGTGTATCTTTCTAATCCCTTTTAGGTGTAGTGTTCGTAAACCCATTTGTACTTATCTTATTTACCTCTTTATGGACCAGTGCCTTAGGGTAACCCCTATCCAAAAATTTCTTATTCATTTCAAGTAATCTAGACTCCTTAAGTGGGGGTCCCCTACTATCTTGTCAACTCTCAACAATTGACTCCGGGGAAGAGACCTCTTAAGGGCCGGGTGATGAAAACTGTCATATTTTAATAATGTATTCCTATCTGTTTCTTTGGAATAGAAAGCAAAGCATAGAATATCATTTTGTTTGTATACACTAGTGTCTAGAAACATGATTTTTTCCTTGCTATGGTTAAGCGTAAATTCCAGGCCATTGACTTCATTATTGAGTGACTGTACAAATTGTAAGGAGTCAATGTCACCCCACCATATGCCATATATATAAGAGAGACACAGAAGACTATGCTATGTGAAAAAAAGAGGTGTGCTCAGTAAATCCAAACTATAACCTATTCTAATCAGAAATTACAATATAAAATGTGTGCTGTAACAGATACATTAATTAAAAAGTAAGAAAGAAAATTGTTATAGGGTCCCATCTCTTTATAAGAAAAAGAGGAGAAAACGAATAAAATGATGAAAACAGAAAAATTAAAATGAATAACAAAACTCTAATCACAACTAAAGATGACAATGAGCTAATACATGCTGTGACAAACCAAGGTTAACCAACCCTGCGCCAGTCACTTATTTGGCACAGAAAGGGTTATCAGACCCCTTCTACTGTCACTAATATATCACAATCTAGCCACACCAGGCAAGCTTGTGATTTAGTTCAGTGGGTGCAAGGGTTAACAACACTCTCTAGTCTGTACTAGACTTAAAAGAAATGCCCAAAAACCCCCTTTAATGCCACCCACACTAAACTAACTATAATACCTAAGCTGCCACCACCTATGATTTATTAAAGGGAAAATCCTAAGGAAAACCCAGACTTACACATTAACTCTCAGAATACAATTTAGCAGAAAATAACCTAAAATATACAGTTCTAATACCCCAGTCCTTTCAGTAACGTGGTTCAATTATTAGACAAAGGCCAAAGCTTGATAAAGGAATTATTTATTATGCCAAAAATATTATGCACAATGCATTATTAATAAAAAGTTGTTACAAATAAAATTAGACACAGCAAACAGGTTAAAATAAAATGAAGAAAATAGCAGACCTAATACTTTCCTAGCTTATAAGTCTGCCCCAGGGAGATGGGCAAGAGAAGATGGTCACTCACGCTGTAGCAGCCTCCCATGTAGAATGAACAATTTTACATGTTGAAACATCAAACTTTATACAACTTTCAGGAGATCAGGTTGCTTCTCAACCCTTTTCGCAGGGGCTAGGAAACCCCTTACCTTTTACGACCTCCAATAAACTCTAAGTCTTTGCCTGAACTTATAGAACACATCATAATTTCTGCTAGGTAAATCTATTTTCATATAAGCAGGCAGGCAATCTTAGTTACATTGTGCAAATCAGTTTGATATCAAATATGACAGGGTTGTCATATGTACCTTCATTTAAAGTCATAACCTGTTTTAAACACACATCTTACATAGTACCAATGTCCTTTTATTAACCTCATCAGGATATGGGGAGAGGGCACTGCTTATTGTCTTTGGAACCAACCACTTTTATGGGCTTGCTTCCTAAATGACTATACAATAACAGTTATTCAAGTGGAACAGTTTATAATTGGGTCTGGTATTTATCACAAAAAACAAGCATAAACACAGGACACAGTTTTTCTTGAAAAAATAAATGTTTTTTAGCTCACAGGCTAATAAGAATTAACCCCTTTGCAGCTAAATCATGAGGTATTTGTGACACATGCCTTCTCTTTATTATTATTATTAGCAGTTAGTGATGTCGCGAATAGTTCGCCGGCGAATAGTTCCCGGCGAACATAGCATGTTCGCGTTCGCCGCGGACGGCAAACATATGCGATGTTCAATCCGCCCCCTATTCGTCATCATTGAGTAATACTTTGACCCTGTACCTCACAGTCAGCAGGCACATTCCAGCCAATCAGCAGCAGACGCTCCCTCCCAGACCCTCCTACCTCCTGGACAGCATTCATTTTAGATTCATTTGGAAGCTGCATTCTTAGTGAGAGGAGGGACAGTGTAGCTGCTGCTGATTTAATAGGGAAATCTATAGCTAGGCTAGTGTATTCAGTGTCCACTACAGTCCTGAAGGACTCATTTGATCTCTGCTGTAAGGACAGCACCCAAAAAGCCCTTTTTAGGGCTGCATTTTTGTTTTCTTCCTGTGTAATCTAATAGCAGTTGCCTGCCTGCCAGCATGTGTGTCAGGCTCACAGCGTATACTGTGCCCACTTGCCCAGTGCCACCACTCATATCTGGTGTAACAGTAGTGTAAATTTAAAAAACAACAACACTTTTTGGACTGTGAAATAATAGCAGACAGCTGCCAGTACCCAAGATAGCCGCCAATAAGGCAGATGGGGAGGGGTTAGAGAGCTGTTTTGGGGATCAGGGAGGTTGGGGGCTAAGGGGGGGATGCTACACCACAGCATATGTAAATATGATAAAAAAAAATAAAAACAATTAAAACCCTTTTATTTTAGTACTGGCAGACTTTCTGGCAGTACTTAAGATGGCGGGGACAATGTGAAGTGGGGGAGGGAAGGGAGCTGTTTGGGAGGGGATCAGGGGGTCTGATGTGTCAGGTGGGAGGCTGATCTCTACACTAAAGCTAAAAATTAGACCCTGCAAGCTCCCTACAAACTACCTAATTAACCCCTTCACTGCTAGCCATAATACACGTGTGATGCACAGCAGCATTTAGCGCCTTCTAATTACCAGAAAGCAACGCCAAAGTCATATATGTCTGCTATTTCTGAACAAAGGGGATCCCAGAGAAGCATTTACAACCATTTGTGCCATAATTGCACAAGCTGTTTGTAAATAATTTCAGTGAGAAATCTAAAATTGCGAAAAAATTACGTTTTTTTAAATTTGATCGCATTTGGCGGTGAAATGGTGGCATGAAATATACCAAAGTGGGCCTAGATCAATACTTTGGGTTGTCTACTACACTACACTTAAGCTAAAATTAACTCTACAAGCTGCCTACATGCTCCCTAATTAACCCCCTTCACTGCTGGGCATAAAACACATGTGGTGCGCAGTGGCATTTAGCAGCCTTCTAATTACCAAAAAGCAACGCCAAAGCCTTATAAGTCTGCTATTTCTGAACAAAGGGGATCCCAGAGAAGCATTTACAACCATTTATGCCATAATTGCATAAGTTGTTTGTAAATAATTTCTGTGAGAAACCTAAAGTTTGTGAAAAAGTGAACAATTTTTTTTTATTTGATCGCGTTTGGCGGTGAAATGGGTGGCATGAAATATACCAAAATGGGCCTAGATCAATATTTTGGGTTGTCTACTACACTACAACTTAAGCTAAAATTAAGATACAACATCATACTTGATGTTTTAAAGCACGTTATTCCAAACAATTTAGGAATGTTAGGTGATTTATGCCCTTTATGGATTAAAACCAGACTCTGCATCAACTATGTAATTTTCCATGGGAGTTTTGCTATGGATCCGCCTCCGGCATGCCACAGTCCAGGTGTTAGTCCCCTTGAAACAACTTTTCCATCACTATTGTGACCAGGTTCACGACATCACTATTAGCAGGTTATATGGTAGAGCGCCAACAGATTCTGCAGCGCTATAAACATAGGCGATATACAAGGTAACATTTATAGGGATCAAGTGGGTAGTGGACCCTGCCAAGAGTTGCACTTTTGTAGTCAGCTCTTATGAAGGTGATCTAGAAACATGCCATGGGGTTCAAGGGGATAGCAAAGGAAAAGAGGAACTGGGGTTAGGAAGGTTAGTGTAGGGTTGTATGCATCCCTGAACAGTAGAGTTTTTAGGGAGCTCTTGAAACTTCCAAAACTAGGGGAGAGTCTTGTGGAGAGTTCCACAAGATGGGAGCCAGTCTGGAGAAGTCCTGTAAATGGGAATGTGAGGAGGTAAAAAGAGAGGAGGGGAGTAGGAGGTCATGAGCAGAGCGAAGGGGACGGGAGGAAGAGTATCTGGAGACAAAATCTGAGACATGGGGGGGGGAGCAGTGTAGTTGAGGACTTTGTAAGTCAGAGTCAGAATTTTGTGTTAATTCTGAAGGCAAGGGGAAGCCAGTGAAGGGATTGGCAGAGAGGTGCAGCAGGTGAAGAATGATGTGTAAGGAAGATGAACCTTACAGAGGCAATAATTATGGGTTCTAAAGAAGGCTAGGGAGACAAGAGAGGATGGGAGTTGCAATAGTCAAGCGGGAAAGTATGAGAGAGTGGATTAAAATCTTGGTTGTGTCTTGTGTAAGGAAATGTCTAATTTTAGAGATGTTTTTAAGGTGGAAGCGGCAGGATTTGGCCAAATAATGAATGTGATGAGTGAAAGAAAGATCTGAGTCCAGTGTGACCCCAATACATCAGGCATGCAGGGTAGGGATAATGAGGGAGTTATCAACAGTTATAGGAAAAAAGGGAGGTGGAGATTTTGGAAGAAGGGGAGAAATAAGGATCTTGCTGTAGAAATTAGAGCTAAGAAAATTAAGATCCAATCTCTAGTTTATTTTCTAAAAGTGTCTCTCAAAATAGAGAGAATAATAGTTTTTTTATTTAAAAAATTGTTAGCATTTTATTTTAAATAAAAAACAACTCCATTTGGCAGTTTTAGGGGTCTTAAGTTGGTGGGAGTCGGGTGTTAGAAAAAAAAAAAACGGCACTAAAAAGTGCCTTTGCGTTGCGGTCTATGGGAACTGTCTGTTCCCAGTAAATATATACAGTGCTCAGCATAAATGAGTGCACCCCAACAGATTTGTCAGAAAAACCTTTACTTACCTTTCAGAAACAACATAGTCTAGGGGACACTATGCTACAAAATACTCCCACAAATGTGGGCCTTTGATCGCAACCAAGATTTGTTAATTTGCACCCAAAACAAATTATTTTTCTAACAAATTCATTCAAGACCATGTTGCAAAATGAATACACCCCAATGAAAGTCATAGGAGCAAAGCTAAATGTCTGACAACAAATTCCTAATTAACAAGAATTCAACTACAGGGGAGTCTAATAATTATTCATTAAACTGGTGTCCAGCAGAGGGCAATTACTTACCAAAGAAAACCCCTTCCCATGTCATGCTGTCAGCAATGGCACCACATGGAAGAGAAATAAAATCATTTCTTTACACAAGAAAGGTGAAGGCTACAAGAAGATCAGCAAAGCTTTACTTATCAGTCAGAATACTGTAGCAAAAGTGAGACAAAATGTAACAAAGATGGAACTGCAACTATCTCACAGAGACTTACAGGCTGTCCACAGAAGTTAACACCTCGAAAGGAGCTTCTTCTGATGAGAAAGGTTGAAGAAAATCACCAGGCAAGTTCACTGCAGTTAGCTGAAGACGTTGAAAGCCAAACTGGGGTGATTGTTTCCCGTGACACAATACGACATACACTGCAGAGGAATGGCATGCATGGGTGTTGTCCATGAAGGAAGCCTCTCCTAAAGCCCATGCACAAAAAAAGCCTGTCTAGAATTTGCCAGGACACATGCAGAAAAGAAGAAGACTACGGGGACTCTGTACTCTGGAGTGATAAGACCAAGATAAATGTTTTCGGAACTGATGGCTTCAAAACTGTATGGCATTGCAAAAGGTGAGGAGTACAATGATAAATGCATGGTGCCTACAGTGAAACATGGTAGTGCAGTGTCCCTTCTGTGGGGCTGCATGAGTGTTGCTGGTATCGGCAGGGCCGCCACTAGAAATTTTGGGGCCCCTGACTCAACCATTGATCAGGCCCCCCCCCCCACCTCCTTTGACATGTGCAATTTTTGACCAAGTGACTAAAACGTATATGCACTTTATCTTAATTGTCTATTTAAACTTGGAAATGTTGTAAAGGTAGTAACATACAAACACACAGACACACTCATACACTGAAACACACTCACACACTCACACATAAGGATTCACATATAGACACTCTAGCAGACACGCAAAGAAACACACTCAGACACAGAAACCCAAACAGACACTTAGCACTTGTTTACATTGACCTGACAAGTAATGAGGTAAACTACAGTTTTGTAAAAAAAAGGAGATTTAGAAAACAAAATATGGAGTTCTGATTATCTTTTTGTAAAGGAAGATGACAACTAAATGATGACAACAGCATGCAGTGGCTGAAAGGAAGGGCCCTGAACTGCCTAAACAATAATTTAAAGGTTAAATGGTGGAGTGGTTACTTCCGGAAAGGTCTTGTTAGTCTCAAAGTCTGTAGAAAGATGTGAATAATTAGTAGTAAGGTTTAAATGTCCTAAAAAGGAACAGACAATGGACACACACACACAAACTCAAACTTGCACATACACCCAAGGAAACACCGACAGAGAAAGCCTCAGAAAACACACAAAGACATACACACACAGAGAGACAACCACATGAAAAACACAGAAAGACATACATACACATACCCTCACTGAGACATCCACAGAAAACACACAAAGACATACACACACACTCACAGAGACACCCACAGAAAACACAGATATACATACATACATACATACACACACACACCCTCAAAGAAACACCCATAGAAAAAGCTCAAAGACATATGCACACACCCTCACAGACATCCACAGAAAATGCACAAAGACATACACACCCACCCTCACAGAGAGACCCACAGATAAAAAAATACATACACATAGAGACACAAACCAAAGCACAAAGACATAAACACATACACCCACAGAAACACTCACAGGAGGAAACATTATGCACCTTGCATCCCCTAAATCAACAGTGTGTGACATGCATGATAAAAAAAATGCAGAAATTAAGAGATCACTTTTTAAAGAATCATATTTGTAAATGTGCAAACAAAAATAATTTGTGAATTCAAAATTGTACATTAATGAGCTGGTAGATGGCTAGATGAAGAAAAGTACCTTTAAAAGGTTGACATATGTTTGTTTGTTTTTTCCCATTTTCCCCAAACAAGAGCACCACTTCAAATATAGTGTACAAATGTTCCCATCTGTCAGCTGTACTTATGGATTTTGTTAACCTGTCTCATTTAAAACACTGAGCAATCTTAGTCTGAGAGTATAAAATTTTATGCAGATGTAAAAATCTTAGATAAAATGCCTCCTTGCATCTGGAAAGTCCTTGCATAAAGGGGCAGTAAACTGGAATGTAATATATATATATATATATATATAATGCATATCTGCCAAAAGGGCATCTACCATTTGTGTATTGAGGAGGAAACATTTCTGCATGGTTTTAAATATAGAATTTCTACAGCATTGTCAAATAATCATAAATACACTGCTGCTAAAAAAATGTGTTTTTATGGACCCCTAGCCCCCACCATACAACTACTACCACACTGAAGTTACAATCCAAAATTGCACAAAGAAATAAAAAAACATTTGCTAAGTAAGTTCTACCTCCTCTTCAAATGAAAGTGATCTGCCGTCTGACTCAGGCACACACTGTACAAAGTGCCAAGTCTGTCTCACACTGAGCATAGTGGTTTAGTGCACACTAAGAAATCCTCTCAAATGCTAAGACTTTACTCCTTGTAATAACATTTCCCATGCTCAATTAGCACGCTCCTGTAGTACCCACTGGTGGCAGCCAAAATTTAAAAAAAAATAAAATAAAAAAATTATTTTTTTTTGCCTCATGGGCCCCCCTGGCTCATTGGGCCCCTGAAAGGAGTCACCCCTGTCACCCCTTGATGGCGGCCCTGGGTATCGGGAGCTGCATTTCAGTGATGGTATCATGAATTCACAGATGTACTGCTCTATATTGAAAGAGAAGAATGCTACCATCACTCCATGCCCATGGTCGTTGTGCAGTTTTCTAACATGAGAATGATCAAAATAAAATATCTAAGGTCACTGTTGCCTTTCTGAAGAAGAACAGGGAGAAAGTGATGCAGTGGCCAAGTATGTCTCCTGATCTGAAACTCATATCGAACACCTATGGGGAATTCTGAAGAGACAAGTTGAGCATCACTCTCCATCCAGCATCCAGGCTCTAAAAGAGGTCGTTCTTAAAGAATGGAAAAAGATAGATGTTGCAATATGTCGCCAACTTGTTCATTTCATTTCTAAAAGAATTGGTGCTGTCCTTACAAATGATGGAGGTCATACAAAATGCCTAGATGTAGTAGTTTTTTGTTGTGGGGTGTATTCATTTGTGCATTACCTACTTTGAGTAAACCTAAAGATTTATTAATCTAAGTTATATTATTAACCTTACTTTTCATGTAATGAGCTAAACAAATGTTCTATAAAACTCAGTTTTGTCAAAATTCTAGAAATTGTTCTTGTGTTCATTGAGATATTGATTAAAATCTTACTTTTCTAAAGGGGTGTACTCATTATATACATATATATTTAAGTGTTTATATGTGTATATACACATAAATATGAATGTATATAGTCCACATACATATATGTTTAAAAATATGCTGCCTTTTGCTGTGCTACTTACAACTTCACTTGCGAGGTTCTGATGTCTGTCTATCTCTCTGTCTGTCTGTGTGTCTGTCTATTTATCTATCTTTCTATATTTGTCTGTATCTATCTATCTATCTATCTATCTATCATCAATCACAAAGGTGATATTTAGATAAACAGACAGACAGATACATATAAACAGACATACATAGAAACAGACCGACAGGACAGACAAACAGACCGACAGGACAGACAGATATACTGACAGGACAGACAGACAGACCGACAGGACAAACAGACAGACAGATGATGGGTAGGTAGTCCAGTCTTTAAGGAGCCAGCTCTTACAATATTTACTAGGTTCAAGAAAAGTAAAATATTTAGTATTAAAATATAATATATTAATAATATAGTATGAAATATACAAATGTTTTACAAATACTAAGCAACACACAGTTATCAGAAGTTTTGTATCACTGCAATATTAACCTACTATCTGTCTTATGATGACCACGATTTACCTTCTGCAAACTCTGGCAATCCAAATACCTAGTGTGATTAAACATCTATAGTATAAAACTCAGGTGTAGCTGAGAGTGAGTCATCTTTTCTCTTTGATCACAAGGATTGGGTCAAGCTTCAGATTCCAGCTTTCTGATCACAAGGATGGAGACAAGCTCAGTGTCCAGCTCTCTGATCACAAGGATGGGGACAAGCTCAGATTCCAGCTCTCTGATCACAAAGATGGAGACAAGCTCAGATTCCAGCTCTCTGATCACAAGGATGGAGACAAGCTCAGTTTCCAGCTCTCTGATCACAAGAATGGAGATGAGCTTATATTCCAGCTCTCTGATCATGAGGATGAGTCAAGCTCAGATTCCAGCTTTCTGATCACAAGGATGGAGACAAGCTCAGTGTCCAGCTCTCTGATCACAAGGATGGGGACAAGCTCAGATTCCAGCTCTCTGATCACAAAGATGGAGACAAGCTCAGATTACAGGTCTCTGATCACAAGGATGGAGACAAGCTCAGTTTCCAGATCTCTGATCACAAGGATGGAGACAAGTTCAGATTCCAGATTTCTGATCACAGGGATGGATACTAGCTCAGTTTCCAGCTCTCTGATCACAAGGATGGAGAGGATCTCAGTTTCCAGCTCTCTGATCACAAGGATGGAGACAAGCTCAGATTCCAGCTCTCTGATCACAAGGATGGAGACAAGCTCAGATTCCAGCTCTCTGATCACAAGGATGGAGACAAGCTCAGTTTCCAGCTCTCTGATCACAATGATGGAGACAAGCTCAGATTCCAGCTCTCTGATCACAAGGGTGGAGACAAGCTCAGGTTCCAGCTCTCTGATCACAAGGATGGAGACAAGCTCAGTTTCAAGCTCTCTGATCACAAGGATGGAGTCAAACTCAGATTCCAGCTCTCTGATCACAAGGATGGAGACTAGCTCAGATTCCAGCTCTCTGATCACAAGGATGGAGACAAGCTTAGATTCCAGTTCTCTGATCACAAGGATGGAGAGGAGCTCAGATTCCAGCTCTCTGAAGCATTATCTGATGGAAGAGTTTGATCCCAGGCTTCTCCTAGACACATATTGCTCCAATAATTCTCACAAGAATCTTTTTGAAGAATTAACTTTAGGTCAATTGAGACTACTGTACAATGAGATGTCTACAGGTTAGCTGCTATATATATTTAGCTGAAATATTATGATGAATAATCATCTGGCGCTGCTGCACTCCATACATGATAACTGGTGTTCAGATAATACAGCACAGAATTATATAATTATAATGCAAGTAAATAAATTTTTTTTAGAATTTTTAAAATGTCAAATATATGGTAAGAACAAATCTTTTATTTCTAGTTACAACAATAAAAACACTTAGGTAAAGAGGTGGAGCAAGCGTTCTACCAAGATGGCCGCCACACACTAAGGCTCTTGCTACACAGACCTGGAGCTACGAGAATTTAAACCACTCCTACTCAGCTCCTTTTAAGTTCTGGAGACACAACTAGCTTTGTGAGACTATGGGGATCACACGGATACCACTTTAAAGTTTTTAAGGACCAGACCTGCGGGATCAGCTGTAGGATAAGGTGTGGAGGCCTAAAATCTGTGGACGCAGCCAAACGGTAATCGTTGAGGACATCATAACTACGTGCTCTACCCCATACATTGCCTGGAAGATCATCTGAGCTGACAAGTACTCACAGAGTAATACCGCTAGCTGAAGTGGTAATTGCAGTGCACCCCTAACACACGAGCCAGCCTGGCAACGCTCCGGAGGGTCGGGGCTCCGCTCCGGAGTGCTTGTGATGTCTCAGATACACCAGACAAAGCAACCGGTAAGACTGGGGATGTGATGACTGTCGTGGATAATGAATAGCAATAACCTGCATGTGAAACTCGGCTGACCTAAGGGTGCACAGGCTGGATGGGTCATAGCTGACAAGTAAGGGGAATTTGCAAGCACTGAGGGGACTTCTTTACCCCGGCTACAGAGCTTATTAAATAAAGTCAATAGCAGCTATATTGTGAGAAGCTGTCAAGGGGATTTACAGTACAATGATCGGTTGGCTGGGCATGATATTTAACGCTAAGTTCATCATTCCTGAACTATATACTGCTAGCCTTTAGTTTGTAAGCACATGAAGGGCTTGTGACACAGTTATATGGCAGATTGATGCATACAGCCCCTTAGAAAAGCAGTTCTGAACTAACAATGATAACAAGCTATTAACGACAAATTTTATAGCTGATCTGTCACAAAATCTTCCCTGCTGGGATTCACTTGTATAATAACTGACAGCTGGCCTAGTACACATTAATGCATATTGCTTACAATAAGTAAGGATCTCTTATTCCCGATTGCCTAAGATTTAAACAAAGAACGTTAGGTGAAATAGGAGATAACACCCTAATATTAAAAAAATCCACAGTATTGGTTGAAAGAAATACCAGCAGGCTTAGCAAGACCCGGACTGCTTTTTGGGCCTCAAGCCCAGGCTTTAAACCTCACTGTTTATAAGCCTATTCTATAAGTCAGCTCACTAAGAAATCTAGAGACACTAGAGGTCATTTCAGTACTATCTCTATAACATATAAAGCGGAGGGAAGAGAGTTCCAATATCTGATTCCAGAGTCATCCACATAGAGTACACAGCCCTATCATTTTCCTAGACTAAGCCCTATTCCCCCTCCTTTTTCCCGCTGTCTTTTGTGTCAGCGGGTCATATCCACCGCCCTTTTTCCGATGATCGCTCTGTGAGAGTAAATCCCCTGGGAGTGGGGGCTCATCTGCTAAAGGCTAACTCTACTATTACCATACAGTTATTCAAACTCTGGAAAATGTCGCAGAGAAGAGTAGTAAAATCAGATAAGCTACAAAAAACACCTCAGAAGTCGCAGGAGGTTGTCAGTGCCTTCTTTAAACAGGCGGATAGAAATAAACATAAAAATGGATCAACTGTTTTACACCCCAATGTTTCAGAGGAAAAGGGAGATTGTTCTGAAAACTCCAGGTGCTCGACCCCAGAAGCAAATGAAATAGCAGATGAACCACCTATAACCTACAGGGCTATTGAGGCTCTAATAGATCAGGTTAAGACTTGTATAAAGGAGGAATGCGCAGACCTGAAAAAGGACATTTCAGATTTGAGTCGCAGAGTCGATTCATTGGAAGAGCACGAATATGTATTTTCTCAAAGATGGCAGACCTAACATCTTAAAGTTACGCATCAACACCAGAACTTTGTAGAAATAGAAGATAAGATAGATGACCTCGAAAATCGTACTAGATGTAACAACTTACGATTTCGAGGAATTCCTGAAACGGTACAAAATAACGAAATACAAGATTTCCTACAAGGCCTTTTCTCAGAAATAGCGAATTCCAGGGAACATGGAGTTGACAAATGTTATTCTGGATAGGGCCATAGAGCTTTGCACCCTAAACCTGACGCCGACTCCCCGCCCAGAGATATTATTGTCAGATTTCAAAATTATTACCACAGAGAAGATATATACAACCTAGCCAGAAAACAACAGGCGGTGACATACCAAGGAACCGTATACAGATCTTCCTAGACTTATCCGCAAGAACTTTGCAAAAAAGGAGAGACCTTTTCGGCTTTAACTCTTCACCTTCGACAACTAAAGATCCATACAGATGGGGATTTCCCACCTCAGTGATTTCTCCAAAAATGGGACTAGATATGAATGCCGAAACCTATCTGACATTGAAAAGTTCTGTAATATGATGGAAATTCCTTCTCCAAGCGGGGATCTGGAGTTTGCCATCTCAAAAACCTTCAACGGAAAGAATGGCCCCAAAACCACAGAGAAGACCTGGCCGACAAAACCAGCGAGCCAACTTAAATGGAAACAGATTAGCCAGTGGATAATGACTCAATACAACCAGGGTGATCATGTTGGGACTCTTTGCTTTTAGCCTTAACACAGGATGTGCCCTTATTATTTGTCTTTCTCAGACCTTATATGACAGGGATCGGACACAATTTGCTCTCAGCACCATGCTGATGACTATTGGAAAGTTGCAGGGACTGTAAGGAAAAGCGGCAAGTATATTCATGCAACTGTCTTGTTGAACTGTGTACAGGTTTGATTTAATTATGTATCGGTTGTTTAAAGTTGATGTTTTTTGGTTTGATGTTTAGTTTGATGTTTGATGTCTTTTTCAATTTGCCTTTATGCTCTAACAGCTTACTTTGTATCTAAAAATTAACCCTCTAGGAGTCTAACTAATTTAGACTAAATAATAGAAAAAATATATAGAATCTTATAGCTAGAAAGTCCTTAGCTATTGATATAATATCAAGATGAATGTATTGAAAGAAATGATTCGAGATAATAAGACATGTTTTAGCCAACGACTGTTTCTTTCCTTGTATTGCCTTGCTCACACCTTTGGGCACTTTCAGGGGTTCTACCCAATTATGCCAGGCATAAATGCCTATTTATTTTTGCCTTTACCAGGGATGGGAGTGGAGCAACATGGGTGCGCATGGGTATGACTGATTTAGTACTTTTTTCACATCTGGATATAGATTAGAAAAGACTGATATGTTAGTGTTTAATACAATTACGAAAAGTAAGTATTAATGTCTATAGAATCCCCCGTGATCATGTTCTGTGTGCCCTTGAGTTAAAAATAATTCCATTAAGATTGTGATATTGTGTCTTAGTTAATACCAACTAATATAGCTTATTTATATATTATGCTGAATATTGTATTAGCAATATATGTAGCTATCCGGTTTGTTATTCTGCCTCATCTGTTGAAAGTTTTTCAGTTCATAATTTTTGCATTGTACACCTTTCCATACTACTGTTTACGGTAATTTTAAATAATACAACAAAGTACATTCTGTCCTAAAGGTTTTTTGTTTACTCCCCCCCTGCTTCTATTTTCCCTTTCCCCCTCTTTTCCTACTACCCTTTCTATCAGACATAAGCCCCTTGGTTCGTGAGTGGCGGCGAAGAGATATATACACCAGTGACTTTGCTTATAGACATTAGAATTAGGAAATGAACACTGTCACAGTAGCGAGTCAAAATGTGAAAGGATTCCTCTCCGCTGAAAAGCGTTCTATAGCATACTTTGACTTCCACAAGAAAGGCATTGATGTAGTTATGCTCCAAGAAACACACTTTAAGAAACGAAACGAACCTCAAATAGCCACACAATATTTTGATAAACATTTTTTTAGCTCAGGCTTAAGTAGGAAAAATGGTGTGTGCATATCAATTAAGCGAAATGCCCCCTTTGAATTACTTCAGAAACACTCAGATAAAGAGGGTAGACTGTTGATTCTAGGTAGGGTTATACTATGGAAACTTGGTCACCTTGGCCAATGTCTATGCTCCAAATAGGCCTACACCCCTGTTAAAAAACAAAAATATAACACGTTTGTCAGATCTATTTTACATCCCTCCGGTAGATTGGTCAGTGAACATGAAGAAATCGCGGATACATTTGTATCCTATTACACTAAATTATACAACCTTAACCCCAACATAACTCAAGAAAATATTAGCAACAGTCACACGGTATCTGAACACATTAGAGACCCCAAAAATTTCAAAAGATGATGGCCATATTCTAGATGCCCCCATAACAATTCAAGAGATTTTAAATACTATTAAGGCACTCCCAAATGGAAAGTCTCCTGGACCGGACGGGCTACCGGCCAAATTCTAATCCAACTATTCCAATCACAGATAAGTTCTCCATTACACGCACTATTCACGTCAATAGATAGGGGAAGGGCTTTTCCAATTCTTACTAGTAGCAATTATTACAGTAATTCCCAAAGCTGACAAGGCGGGAACCCTGGTGGGTAACTATAGACCCATTTCACTCTTAAATATCGATATAAAGATATATGCTAAAATTCTGTCCAATCGTCTTAACATAGTATTACCCAAGATCATACACTCAGATCAAGTCGGTTCATTAAAGGCAGAGAAGCAAAGAATAACACAAATCAGAGTCCTACATTCCTGCAGACTTCGCACAATAATAAGACCCCTTTAGCGCTTCTATCGACCGACGCAAAGAAGGCTTTCGACAGGGGTCAGCTGGCAATTTATGTGGGGGGTCCTGTCGAAGTTTGGTTTCTCTGAAGCCTTTGTGGCTAGAATCCAAGCGTTATACTCGGGTCCTCAAGCTAGAGTCTAAGTAAACGGAACTATATCCCAACCCTTCCCAATAACAAATGGTACCCGCCAGGGTGCCCATTGTCACCACTTATGTTTGCTATAACCATAGAGATCTTGGCAATTAAAATTAGAGAAAATGAGGATATACTAGGCCTCCAATATAATCATATCCATCAGAAATGTCTACTTTTTGCAGATGATGTGATTCTTACCCTTCAGTCGCCCACTACCACTTTACCGGCGTTGTTACAGACCCTAGAGGACTATGGTCCAGGTCTCTAACTTTTCCATTAATATGGAAAAGTCGGGTATATTATTACTGAACAAGACATAGACTTTGTAAAATATCACACATCCTTTCGGATCTCCGACAAGCTTAAATATTTAGGATTAATGATACCACACACACGAGATTATTTCAAAGTTAATTATCTTAGTCTTCAAAACTCAGTAAAAAGCCCTATTAGAAGGATGGCACAGGCAGGGACATCTATCTTGGATGGGGGAAGGATCAACACTATAAAAAATGATGCTAATAACCAAAATAAAAATTCCTCTTCCAGACATTGCCGTATGCCCTGCCGGTCTTCATATCTAAAAGCCCAACAGAAAATGAGCAACTCGTTCATTTGGTCCTACAAGAAACCTAGAGGTTTCTCAACAAACGTTATACTTACATAAAGAGGACGGTGGACTTAATGTCCCCAACCTTCTAAACTATTATCAGAGCCGTGCACATGCCAGAGTGATCTCTTGGTCACATTCTACTCAGTTCTGCCCTGTGGGTGCAGGTTGAAAGCTCTCTCTTGAAGATTAAATGTATGAGAGATATTGCATGGATGCCAAAAAGCCATAGACCACAATTAGTATACCAGAATAATTACATCAAGGCTACCCTGGACAGATTGGATTATGTGAATAGCACACAACGCAGGAATTTCCACTCCAACCTCGCCTCTTACCCCCATGTTAGGTAACCAGATTTGTTTACAAAATGCCTCTTTACCCATATTAATAAGGAGGAGCATTTACACAATCTCCAATTACCTTGTGGTGAATCAGGAGGGGTCAAAGATAGGACACGGTTATATAACAAACTAGGGCCACCCTTTCCAGAGCTGGTATTCGTATTTACAGATATGACACGCGCTTTATGACAATACACATAAAATTAATGTACTCAGACCATTAACTGCATTGAGAAGTTATGCACTAAACCCTGAGATCAAACGAGCACATCTTTCACTAGCATATAAAATGTTAAGAGGGTCTTTCCCAGATCAGCGCCTACTTTCACTGGAAAGTGGGATATGGAAATTCTAGAGGAAGTTGCGGATGAGGACTGGAGGGTTGGCTTCAAAATGTCACATTCTGCTTCTACCTCATTGTTCTTATCTGAAATGAATTATAAAATACTCAACTGTTGTACCTGATGCCGCAGCGCCTTAGATATATCTACCCTAATGCTTCTTCAGCTTGTTGGAGGCGTTGCGGGGGGATAGGTACCATGGAACACATTTGGTGGGATTGCCCCCTCTTGTTCTGTATTTTGGAAACGGATAGAGGAATTTGTTAACAAAATATTAGGGCTACACATCATTTTTAGTCCTAAGCTTATTTTGCTCTATATCATCCCACCATTGCACTGTATGTATCGTACAAGACTCCTTCAATTGATGTTAGCTTGTGCCTAAAAGGCTGATACCCAGAATGTGAAAAACCAAGATATTCCGGACCCATACACAGTGGATAGCAGAGGTAGAAGCATATTCTAACTCTGGAAAAAACACCATTTCTATATGTGGGAAAACAGGACTTTTTTACCGACATGCTCTTTATAGGGAGCAAGGCCTCTCTAATCTGGATTAGATCATAGAAAGCTTAACTAAATACTAGCATTAGGACCAAGGTCAACACTTGCACTACTGATACGCTCCTCTCCTTTAATCTCTTCTTCTTCTCTTTCTTATTCCCCCACCCCCCCACTTTCCCCAGACTTGGGCAATATTGATGGACAATACGTTGAAGAGTAGATACTAGTTTGTATGGTTGTACCGTATGGACAGTTTTTGAATGAAGACCACTGTTATTACAGCTAAATTAATGTTTCAGATGTTGTTTTTCTATTTTCTGATGTAATGTTTTTGAAACAAGAAAAAATTTAATAAAAAATATTGAATAAAAAAAAAAAACACTTAGGTAAAATGAGAAGGGGATGCTTTTAAAGGGAGAGCATTTACTCTCTAGGACTACAAGCAAATAATTCCAGCAGCTGGACCACAGCATCATGGGTATCTGCTTTCTGTGCTGGCTTTTATTGGTTAGGTCAAAGCAGAGTGCTCAGGTGCTCCTCCCAGAAGTGTGAATTGCACGACCTTTACTGCTATCTCAATAGGTAATCAATGTGTCTGAGTGCTGTACAAAATCATAGTAACATAGTAAATGAGGTTGAAAAAAGACTGAAGCCCATCTAGGTTCAAACTATACAAATCTAATATACTTACAAAAAAAGCTCTAGTTGAGCTTAATGATCCCATTAAAAGATGATTATTATTATTATTATTATCGGTTATTTGTAGAGCGCCAACAGATTCTGCAGCGCTGTAAACAGAGGTAGTACAACAAAACAATTAAAGGGATCAGATGGGTAGAGGGCCCTGCCAAGATATGCACTGTTGTAATTAGCTCTTAAGAAGGTGATCTACAAACAGCTGGACATAGGGGGGTTCAGCGGATAGCAATGGAGAGTGGAACTGGTATAAAAGTAAGGTTAGCATAGATCGTATGCATCCTGAACAGTAGAGTCTTTAGGGAGCGCTTGAAAGCTTTCAAAACTAGGGAGAGTCTTGTGGGGCGAGGCAGAGAGTTTCCACAAGATGGGAGCCAGTCTGGAGAAGTCCTGTAAACAGGAGGTGCGATGAGGTAACCAGAGAGGAGGAGAGTAGGAGGTCATGAGCAGAGCGAAGGGGACGGGAGGGGAGAGTATCTGGAGACAAGGTCTGAGATATAGGGGGGAGCAGTGCAGTTGAGGGCTTTGTATGTCAGAGTGAGAATTTTGTGTTTGATCCTAGAGGGCAAGAGGAAGCCAGTGAAGGGATTGGCAGAGAGGAGCAGCAGATGAAGAGGTGACGTGTAAGGAAGATGAGTCTGGAAGAGGCATTCATTATGGAGTGTAAGGGAGCTAGGCGGCAGGTGGGGAGACCAGAGAGGACAGAGTTGCAGTAATCAAGGCAGGAAAGAATGCAAGAGTGGATTAAAATCTTAGTTGTGTCTTGTGTAAGGAAGTGTCTAATTTTGGAGATGTTTTTAAGGTGGAAGCGGCAGGCTTTAGCCAAGGACTGAATGTGAGGAGTGAAGGAAAGATCTGAGTCAAGTGTGACCCCGAGACATCGGGCATGCGGGGTAGGGTAATGATGGAGTTGTCGACAGTATAGAGATATTGGGGGTGGGATTTTGGAAGAAGGGGGGAAAATGAGGAGCTCAGTTTTGGAGAGATTTAGCTTGAGGTAGTGAGAGGACATCCAGGAAGAGATGTGAGAAAGACAGTTAGTGACACGGGTTAGCAGGAAGGAGATAGTTCTGGTGCAGAGAAGTAGATTTGGGTGTCACCGGCATACAAATGATATTAGAAACCGTGGGACTTATTAGGGAACCTAGTGATGAAGTATAGATTGAGAAGAGAAGGGGACCGAGGACAGAGCCTTGCGGTACTCCGACATAAAGTGGTGACAGGGCAGAGGAGGCCCCAGAGAAGGCTACACTGAAAGGTACGGTTTGACAGGTAGGAAGAAGATCCACGAAAGGGCTGTGTCACAGATGCAGAAGGATGGGAGGGTTTGGAGCAAAAAGAGAGGGTGGTCGACAGTGTCAAAGGCTGCAGACAGATCAAGGAGGATAAGCAGAGAGAAGTGGCCTTTTGATTTGCTGTAAGTAGGTCGTTGGTGACCTTAACGAATAGGCTGTCTCTGTGGAGTGATAGGGACAAATCCTGATTGCAGTGGGGTCAAGAAGGGAGTTTAACGTAAGGAAATGGGATCGGTGGTGCATATACTAGTTTTTGAGAAGGCTTTGAAGCAAGAGGGAGGAGGAAATAGGGCTGTAGGTTTGGATGGGGAGGTAGGATCAAGGGAATGTTTTTTGAGGATAGGTATGACCAGTGCTTGTTTTATCGATGAGGGAAATGTACCAGTGCTGAGGGAGAGGTTGAAAATGTGAGTTAGTATAGGGGTAAGGGTAGCAGAGAGGTAAGGGAGTAGCTGTGAGGGAAAGTGCTGAAACTTTCTTCTCAGTAACAGGGAGAATGAACTAAGTTTCAGGTTATGAGGGTTGTGGTTGAGTGAGATCATTTTGAAGGGGGGAGAGATGGAATTATGTTGAGAGCTGATTTCATATCTGATGGAGTCAATTTTGTTAATGAAGTGACTGGCTAAGGTATTGAGCCAACAGAGAAGTTGTATTAGGAAGTGGGGGAGGGCGGAGGAGAGTATTGAAAGTGGAGACAGACATTTTGGTTTGAAGAAAGATAGAGATAGAGTAGAGAAGTAGTGTTGCTTGTGGAGACTAAGGCAGAATAGTAGGAGTTCAAGGATTGTTTTGTAATGAGAAAATCAGCTGAACTCCGTGATTTTCTCAATGCCGTTCATCAGTACGGGGAACATCTGCGTAGGTACCGTGTCAGAGGGAGTATGCCATGGCTGGGGATGAGAGTGTGATTTCCGAGCAATGGTAAGAGGGGCGAGATTGTCAAGGACGGATATAAGGTGGAATTATAGGGGCAGATAGATTGTTCAGGGCAGGAAAATGAGAAAGGATGAGAGGAGTGGTTGAAGGGAATTAGCAAGTTGTTGCTGATCTAAAGACATAATGCTTCTGTGAAGTTTGGTGTGAGGAGTAAGAAGGAGGGAGAGTTGTAGGAAGGGATGATATGTTGCAAGTAAGGAGATGGTGGTCAGAAAGAGGAAAAGGGGAGTTTGAGAAGTTGAGAGAGTGCATTGATAGCTAAAGATCAGGTAAAGAGAGTGACCGTCTTTGTGAGTGGGAGAATCAGTCCATTGTGACAGACCGAAAGAGGAAGTGAGTTGCAGAAATTGTTTAGCAGAATGAGGCAGTGGATTGTTAAGGGGGATGTTGAAGTCGCCAAGAATGGGGCAGGGGTGTCTGAGGAAAGGAAATAGGGTAGCCAGGGCAGCCAAGTGATCTAGAAATTGAGTTGAGGAGCCAGGGGGTCGGTATATGACTGCAACACATACAGAGAGAGGGAAGAATAAGCAAATCATGTGGGTTTTGAATGAGGGAAACGTGAGGGAAGAGATAGGATGTATTTGTTGAAAGGTGCAACTGAGAGGAAAGTAAATACCTACACCACCTCTTGTCTATTACCAGACCTAGAGTGTGGCTGAAGTGGAGATCCCCATGTGACAGAGCAGCAGTGGATGCTGTGTCTAGGGGAGAGAGCCTGGTTCTGTTAGGGCCAGAAGTTGAGGGAGCGGGAGATGAAGAGGTCATGTATAGAAGTGACCCTTGTTGCAAACAGAGCGAGAGTTCCAGAGTGCAACAGTGAAAAGGGTAGTGGCTTTAGATACAAGAGAATGTGATTTGGTGTGCAGAGTTTTTGTTTTCTGAGACTATGGGATGGTACACATGGATGTGCATGGCTTGTCAGTGGTTGGGGACCAGGATTAGGGGAGTTGTCACCAGCAGTAAGTAGAAGCAAGAGGGAGAGTGAAATGAGATGAGATACAGATTTGCAGAGTGAGACTGCTTCTGAGATGAGCTGCAGGGGAGAGAGAGTGTTAAGGAATAGGTAAAGTTCATGAGTACAAAAGTAAGGTGAGTTTAAGAGAGATGGCTTAATGAACAGTGCAGATGGAGAGGGAGAAGGAGTAATTGAATAGTGTAGTTTGTTATAGAGACAAAGGGTAGCAAAAAGGAATATGAATATATTAGAGGCATTTTTACAAAAGTGGGAACCAGTTAGAAACATACGATACAGAATTACTGTAACAATTGCATAAGGGAACAAAAGGTATATGAAACATAATATTACAAAAGTACTGTGTATTCTATAGGGTTAAATGAATAAAAGGATGTGCTGATCAGTGTATGGACTTGTCATTTCAGGAGAGTGAAAGTATTGTGGAAGACTATCTATAAATGAGGAAATGAGCTTGGGGTGGTGGGGTGAGAGGTAGGGTGGAGGGAAGCTGTTTTTCCAGAAGATGACGCTTTTAACACACACAATCATATCCATGAATTCTTTTCTAGCCAGAAATGTATCCAAACCATTTTTAAATGTATCTAAGGTATTGACATTCACTACCTCCTTTGGTAATGAGTTCCACAATTGTATTGCTCTTACAGTTAAAAAAAAGTTTTCGTTGCAGGAGATTTAATCTCCTTTTTTCCAATATTAAATTGTGATCTCTTGTCACAAACAACTTACTTGGAACAAACAGAGCTTTTTTCCATCTCTGTATATGGACCTTGAATATATTTATATAAAGTAATCATGCCACCTCTGAAGGGCCTATTTTCTACAGAAAATGAACACACCAATTCTCCTCTATCAATCTCAGATACCCCAATACTTGTATCTCTCTTCTGCAAATCTCTAGTCTCTGGTATCTAAAATACAGTGGCCACTGAGCTACAAATTCACAAACAACCAGTTCTCTTTTTTCAGAAATACCTCCCTCTTATCTTACAGCACAAAGGGCTCTGATCAGCACATAAATAAGATGCACAAACAGCAAAGCCCTAACTATAATCTTCTTATATCACATTGTCTTCTAACACAAGCACCACCCCCCCCCCCCCCCCCCCCCACTCTCATCCCACCCACCCTTCTTTAGTCTGCTTTATAGAAAGTAACAGTCACCTGCATATTGCACACCTAAGGCTATTTATAATACTATATCCACATAAAATCTACTTATATCACATTGTCGTCTAACACAAACACCATCTCCCCCCCCCACTGCATCATCCCACCCACCCTTCTTTAGTCTGCTTCTATAGAAAGTCACCTGCATATTGTACACCTAAGGCTATTATAATACTATATACACATATAATCTTCTTATATCACATTGCTGTCTAACACAAGCACCATCTCCCCCCCCCCCCCCACTGCATCATCCCACCCACCCTTCTTTAGTCTGCTTCTATAGAAAGTCACCTGCATATTGTACACCTAAGGCTATTATAATACTATATACACATATAATCTTCTTATATCACATTGCTGTCTAACACAAGCACCATCTCCCCCCCCACTGCATCATCCCACCCACCCTTCTTTAGTCTGCTTCTATAGAAAGTCACCTGCATATTGCACACCTAAGGCTATTATAATACTATATACACATATAATCTTCTTATATCACATTGCTG
>NC_069505.1:622454666-622527166 GCF_027579735.1 Bombina bombina
CTGTAAAAAAGCCGAAGAGCAGCGAGATTGGATGAGTGATAACTATCACAGTCCGCTGCTCATCGCCCCGTACTTGGTGCGTGGCTTTTTGACAGCTTTTTTGATAACTTAGGCGAATTTTTGCAGGTCCGCGGCAGCGATGTGAGGCGAGCTTAGGCGGGCGTATTGGGCCGGCGAAGGCAGGAAAAGTAAACACGTTGATAACTACCCCCCCAAGTCACCTCCCAACAGGAGACCATACTTTCACTCCAAGATAAACTCGACGACCTTGAGAATCGAAGCAGGCACAAAAATATACGTATCAGGGGAGTGCCAGAGTCGGTCTTGCCCAGAGATTTCCCGGTTTACTTACAGGATCTATTTCGACATTTGAAAGAATCTTCCTATACTGAGGATATCCCATGGGTTAGAGCTCATAGAACTTTTAGACCTAAACCTCCTGACTCAGCCCCGCCACGGGATATTGTGATCCTCCTAAAGAATTTTCAGGAAAAAGAAATGCTCTTACGACAATCCCGCAAAACTCAGCCAGTAAGATTCAGAGGCAATGTCCTACAATTCTTTCAAGACTTATCAACTCGCACCTTACAACGCAGGAAGGAATTTTCACCTCTTACTACCCTGCTAAGAAATAACAGAATCCCTTACAGATGGGGCTTTCCAACACATCTTTGGACTATTAGTGATAGCACCTGAGTGGTCTGCAGGACCTCAGAGGACACTCAAACTTTTTGTACAACACTAGGACTTGAACCCCCTACAGAAACTCTTCCTGAACCACGGAGCTCACAAATTTCCAAAGGACAAAGCAATCCAAATGAGTCCTGGCACACAGCCCTTCCCAAGAAAACCAAGTCAAAAGACACCACCACCAGAAGACAACCCACCACCAGCTCAGCTTCTTCTGTAAATTCACCTTCGTGAACCCTTTACCCCTAATTTTGTAACACTGAATAAATAGATTTACATTTTGGACAGTGTCACCTCCCTGGGACAGGCAAGTACTGGTCATCATTAATTTGTTTTTACAACTCAGCAATTCATAATCTCCTGCTATTCATAGAATAAGAGCAAAGACAGACTCTAATAACCCCTCTCTCATATTGTTTTCCTCATCCTCTCCCCCCTTCCCACCTATCCCTCCTCCTTCCTTCCCATCCTTCTGACCCACCTCCCTTACCTTCTCTCCCACCAGGATTCCTAACCAACATCATTAAAAATATCCAGAATTTACAGGGCGCTTTATGGTACTGCCCCCAACCTACTCTCAGTTATGACCTATAATAGGCAGAGAGACTTTTTGTTTTTTTGTTAACATGTTAATGTTTTTCATAGTTCACATTGTTATAATGTTTGGTGCGAGATACTGTTTAAGTTATCACTTGTTAAATGAATGTTTTTCTCCTGCAGAGATATACTCACACATTTATAAGCTACACTTTTGCCATGGGCTCTATATGACCTCATTCACACAACCAGACAACACACCTCAGCAAAAATACCATGTCGTTTAAAATTAAGAACGATGAAACTCGTAAACTAACCCTTCTTACACAAAACGCTAAGGGACTCAGCTCACCCCACAAAAGATCTAAAGCCCTCTTAGACCTCTCAAAAAGACAGGTAGATATCTTGTTCCTACAAGAGACTCATTTTAAGAAAAACAAGGAACCCAAATACTTTGGGAAAACGTTCACCACCCACTATCATAGCTCCAATACTTCAAAAAGAAGTGGAGTTAGTATTTTATTGCACAAGTCACTTCCCTTCACCCATATCCAAACCTCTAAAGATACTGAAGGTCGATTCCTTGGCCTGGTGGGTCTGCTTTATGGCAGACCTATCACACTGGTAAATATCTATGCCCCAAATGCAAAGCAAGCCCCTTTCTTTAAACAAATATTTAACCGCATTGTAGACATCGCAAAAGGACATATCTTTGTTGCGGAAGACTTTAATGTCCCCATTCACCCTACTAAGGACAACTCCAACCCCACAATAGCGATATCGAAAAAGGTTACTAATGTATTATGGACAGGTTTGAGAAATCTCAACCTTCATGATACCTGGCGTTTCATTCACCAGGACACCCGAGATTATACCTCTTATTCCTACCCTAACAGAACACACAGTCGCATAGACTACATTTTCACCAACCAGCCAGCCCTAGCCTTAGTCAACAGATGCGTTATTTCCCCCACATCGTGGTCAGAACATTCAGCGGTAAAATTAAACATATCATGGACAAACACCCCTCTAACATCATATGCATGGAAATTAGATAACTCCCTCCTTAACAACCCAGACACAATTAAGAAACTCACTAACACCATTGAAAAGTATTTTCAACTAAACATCCCCTCGACAACCAACAAATATACAATCTGGGAAGCACATAAGTGCGTGCTTAGGGGCAAATTAATTAAATTGAAGGCTCATTTCCAAAAACTACACCGACAACAATACAATGAGCTATCAGATACCTTTGCCCGTCTAGACCTGGCCCACAAACTATCTCCTACAGACCCGGTCCCTGATATACTGAACGATTTACAAAACGCTAAACAAGCATTAGATGGCTTCCTACAAATAGAATACCAGACACAACAGGTCTGGCAAGTTATTAGCAAGAGCCTTGAAAAAAAAGAGATTGAAATCATATATTAACGAACTACAAACACCTAACCGCCCCCATACCCTAAAAACTACTAAAGAGATTTTACAATCCTTTCATGACTATTATTCCACCTTATATAATATTCAAAGAGATGCGCCCTCTCAAGGCCCTTCTCCAGATCTGATTTCTTATATCTCCAGTGCGCAATTGCCCAATATAACACCTGATCAACTTAAAACCCTCAACAATCCCATTACCCAAATTGAACTCCTCACGGCCATAAAATCCCTTAATAATGGGAAAAACCCAGGACCAGACGGTTTCACTGGAAAGTATTATCACACCTTCTCCTCTCAACTTTCCCCTTATCTTACTCGACTATTCAATGAGGTTACAGACACTAATCCATTCCCCCAATCCATGCTAGAAGCACAAGTCGTAGTGATCCCAAAGCCAGGTAAACCCCCTACAACGCTCGCTAACTTCCGCCCAATCTCCCTTCTTAACATAGACATCAAACTTTATGCTAAAATATTGGCCACCCGTATTAACTCTATACTCCCGTCAATCATACATATTAATCAGGCCGGTTTCACTCCTCTTAGAGAGGCTAAAGACAATACGACCAAAATTCTATTGTTAATGGAACATGCAGTTAACAACCACATCCCCTCCGTGTTCATCTCCAGGGATGCAGAGAAAGCCTTTGATAGGCTAAACTGGCAATTTCTGAAAGAGACACTCACACAATTTGGCTTCGACCCAACTTTCACAGGAAAAATATTCTCCCTTTACAACAGCCCCCAAGCCAAAATAAAATTGAATGATACCTTGTCCCAGCCATTTTCAATCACAAACGGTATGAGACAGGGATGCCCCCTCTCCCCTATATTATTTATCCTCGCAATGGAGGTTTTGGCATCACACATCAGACATAACACAGACATACAGGGGTTCACAATTGCTCACCAGGAGTACAAAGCTACCTTATACGCTGATGATCTCTTTCTCACACTAACACGACCTCATGATTCACTTCTCCCCCTCATTCAAACACTACATTTATACGGCATATTTTCAAATTTCAAAATAAATATTACCAAATCAGAATTACTTCCACTTGGATTACAAACAGAGGAAATTACCGCGATACAAACACTCGCACACTTTCACATACAACCGCGTTCCATAAAATATCTCAGAGTTTATATTTCCCCCCATACACAAGTAACACTCGACACCAATTATAAAGTCATAGCCAACTCAATACAAAACATGTTGCGATCCTGGAGCAATAAACCAATCTCATGGTTAGGCAGAATTAACTCAGTCAAAATGATTCTCCTCCCCAAACTACTATACCTCTTCCAAACCCTTCCGATCCCAATCCCCAAATCTGTAATACACAATCTTCAAAAATCCTTCATCTCCTATATATGGCAACACAAAAGACCTCGGATAGCTACTGCTACCCTATATCGCCCTAAGGAATTGGGTGGCCTCGGGATCCCAAACCTCATCCAATACAGACTGGCTAGCATCTATACCAGAATAATACACTGGTGCAGACATTCAGTCCACAAAGAATGTGTTCTTTTAGAGCACTCGTTATCGCATACTTCACATCTTGGCAGCAAGTGCTGGTTACCTCCCACCAAAAGAAACTTACCTACATGTCTACCAAAAATCACTAGAGAAACTTTAAAACTATGGGACGCATCCATAAAACAATATAACCACATCTCAACTATACCCTCTCCGCTAACACCTCTTTGTGAAAATCCAGATTCCCCAATACCAATCCCCACCCAAATAACTCAAACACCCCACATTGCAAACTCCTCCCCCTGCCTTACAATCATTCAAAACAGGAAAATCAAACCCTTAACCGAACTCTCCCCCATCCTGGACAAAATACCCATAGAATGGTTTAGATACCATCAACTAACAGACTTCCTTGCCAAACACCCACATAAGCCACAACTTTTCCACCCCCAAACTGGTTTCGAGGGCAGCTGCATATATGACACCCTCCACAAAGGCTTTCTATCTTTTACATACCAATTACTCATGCAGCCGAACAGCAGGTCCCTCCCCTCATTCACGCAAAAATGGGAAGCAGAGATTGGCACTACACTAACCCCAAAGGAATGGCAAAAAAATTTCTCCTGCATGACAAAATCTTCTTCATCCATTTATGTAATGGAAATGAACGTTAAGTTACTAATATAGATGGTACTATACAACCCACCGGCTTCACACTATTTTCCCTACACACTCACCGGAATGCTGGAGAGGTTGCCAAAATATTGGCACCCCTACACACATATGGTGGACATGCCCAACAGCTCAAGCATATTGGGAAGCCATCAGAGCCAAATTAGAAAAGGTCCTATCTTTAAATTTACCAAAATAACATGCAAACTTCGGCGAGCTCTACTGACTATCATGACAAACTCAGCAAAACGACTAATTCCCAAAAACTGGAAATGTAATACATTCCCATCTATCCATGTTTGGAGAGAAACAACCACTCAATCTCTCCAACTAGAAAAATACTGTTTTACTTGCAACAAACAAATAGCCGACTACCACTCGATATGCTTTTTGTGGGAGGAATATCTTAATCAGAAATCCCCCACACTCAAGACCACCACCCTTATATCCCCCCCTCAAACTCAAAATCACTGACCGCCCTTAACTGACAGACCTGACGCTCTCTCTTACCACCTTAAACTGGACAGAAGGTCATTTCAATAGCCCGACAATCAACGACACAACAGTTTATACTCTGCAGGAGCTATATATTTTATACATCTATTTGTATTGTTTATTGTACCTTTTAATTTATTTATTGATTTTATTTCTCTCTCATCTAGTTTATATAACTTACCTATGCAACCTAAACTGGTTTATTGAACGATAAATATATCCACAACTCGTTTATGTTGAAAAATTGTACCATGTTTGAAATATATGAAATCATTGTTATTACACTGTTGCATATGTAACTGTTTCTATTCTGCATTGTATGCAGCGATCATATGTTATTCAATAAAGCTTTTGAAAACCAAAAAAAAAAAAAAAAATTAAATACAATTACCTACAATTAAATAAAAATAACTAAAATTAACTAAAGTACAAAAAAAACCCTCTAAATTACAGAAAATAAAAAAAAAATTACAAGAAGTTTAAACTAATTACACCTAATCTAACCCTGCTAATAAAATAAAAAATCCCCTCCAAAATAATAAAATTCCCTACCCTAAACTAAATTACAAATAGCCCTTAAAAGGGCCTTTTGCGGGGCATTGCCCCAAAGTAATCTTTTACCTGTAAAAAAAAAAGAAATACAACCCCCCCTAAAATTAAAACCCACCACCCACACACCCAACCCTACTCTAAAACCCACCCAAACCCCCCTTAAAAAACCTAACACTACCCCCTTGAAGATCACCCTACCTTGAGCCATCTTCCCCCAGCCGGGCAGAAGTCTTCATCTGATCCGGCCAGAAGTCTTCATCGAATCTGGGCAGAAGTCTTCATCCAAGCGGCATCTTCTATTTTCATCCATCCGGAGCTGAGAGGGTTCATCTTCAATCCAGCCGATGCAGAGCCATCCTCTTCAAACGACGTCCTAAAACTGAATGAAGGTTACTTTAAATGACGTCATCCAAGATGGCGTCCCTCGAATTCCGATTGGCTGATAGGATTCTATCAGCCAATTGGAATTAAGGTAGGAAAAATCTGATTGGCTGATTCAATCAGCCAATTGGATTGACCTCGCATTCTATTGGCTGTTCCGATCAGCCAATAGAATGCAAGGTCAATCCGATTGGCTGATTGGATCAGCCAATCGGAATTTTCCTACCTTAATTCCGATTGGCTGATAGAATCCTATCAGCCAATCGGAATTCGAGGGACGACATCTTGGATGACGTCATTTAAAGGAACCGTCATTCGTCGTCTACTAGTCGGTCAAGGAGGAGGTTCGGCGCCGGAGGTCTTCAAGATGGTGCCGCTCTGCTCCGGAAGGATGAAGAAAGAAGATGCCGCTTGGATGAACACTTCTTCCGGTCTGGATGTCCTCTTCTGCCCAGATAGGATGAAGACTTCGGACCCTCTGGAGGACCTCTTCTTGCCGGATTGGATGAAGATTTCGGCCTGGCTGGGTGAAGACGGCTCAAGGTAGGATGATCTTCAGGGTGTTAGTGTTAGGTTATTTTAAGGGGGGATTGGGTGGGTTTTAGAGTAGGGGTATGTGGGTGGTGGGTTTTAATGTTGGGGGGGTATTGTTTTTTTTTTTTAACAGGTAAAAGAGCTAATTACTTTGGGGCAATGCCCCGCAAAAAGCCCTTTTAAGGGCTGGTAAAAGAGCTGGTTACTTTGGGGCAATGCCCAGCAAAAGGCCCTTTTAAGGGCTATTTGTAATTTAGTGTAGGGTAGGGAATTTTAATATTTTAGGGGGCTTTTTATTTTATTAGGGGGATTAGATTAGGTGTAATAAGTTTAAAATATTGTAATTTCTTTTTTATTTTCTGTAATTTAGTGTTTGTTTTTTTTCCGTAATTTAGTTTATTTTATTTAATTGTATTTAATTGTAGGTAGTTTAGGTAATTAATTTAATTAGTAGTGTTAGGTGTAATTGTAACTTAGGTTAGGGTTTATTTTACAGGTATATTTGTATTTATTTTATCTAGGTAGTTATTAGATAGTTAATAACTATTTAATAACTATTGTGCCTAGTTAGAATAAATACAAAGTTGTCTGTAAAATAAAAATAAATCCTAAAATAGCTACAATGTAACTATTAGTTATATTGTAGCTATATTAGGGTTTATTTTATAGGTAAGTATTTAGATTTAAATAGGAATAATTTATTTAATTATAGTAATTTTATTTAGATTTATTAAAAATAGATTTAAGTTAGGGGGGTGTTAGGGTTAGGGTTAGGGTTTAATACATTTAATATAGTAGCTGCGACGTTGGGGGCGGCAGATTAGGGGTTAATAATTGTAGGTAGGTGGCGGCAATGTTAGGGACGGCAGATTAGGGGTTAATAAAAAAAATTATAGTGTTTGCGAGGCGGGAGTGCGGCGGTTTAGGGGTTAATACATTTATTATAGTAGCTGCGACGTTGGCGGCGGCAAATTAGGGGTTAATAAATTTAATATAGATGCAGCGACGTGGGGGGGCAGATTAGGGGTTAATAACTATAATGTAGGTGTCGGCGATGTTAGAGGCAGCAGATTAGGGGTTCATAGGTATAATGTATGTGGCAGCGATGTCCGGTCGGCAGATTAGGGGTTAAACAATTTTATTTTAGTGTTTGCGATGTGGGGGGGCCTCGGTTTAGGGGTTAATAGGTAGTTTATGGGTGTTAGTGTACTTTGTAGCACTTTAGTTAAGAGCCTTATGTTCCGGTGTTAGCCCATAAAACTCTTAACTACTGACTTTTAAATACGGTAGGAGTCTTGGAGGTAGAGGTTGTACCGCTCACTTCTTCCAAGACTTGTAATACCGGCGTTAGGAAAATCCCATTAAAAAGATAGGATACGCAATTGACGTAAGGGGATTTGCGGTATGGAAAAGTCGCTGAAGAAAAGTGAGCGGTACACCTGTACCTGCCAGACTTGTAATACCAGTGGGCGTTAAAAAGCAGCGTTAGGACCCCTTAACGCTGCTTTTTAAGGCTAACGCCAAACTCGTAATCTAGCCGATTTGGACTTATTGTGAAGTATTGACTTTGCTCTATTAAATGTATTTATAATGCACATCAATTGTGTGCTAGTGCGTGGCATTAGACTAAAATTTTTAAAGATGCAAATCTCGTGTTGCAAGATACGTTTCCCATGCTATATTTCTGAAATGCGTAATTTGTATTCATAATGGACGGAACTTGGATAATCTGTTTATTAATTTTAAAATCCACGTTTGTTCATTATTAGTAAATAAACCTCGAGCTTGTATTTGTCTGAACTGCTCACATATGTTATTGGGCAACGGCGTCTTTATTTTTAAAGGGACATTACACCCAAATATTTTGTTTCATGATCCGGAGAGAGAATACATTTTTAAAAATTAAAATGTAACGCAATCTATTTAGATTATTGTTTAGATATCCTTTACAGAAGAAATAGCAATGCACATGGTTGAGCCAATCACACAAGGCATCTCTGTGCATCCACGAATCTTCAGCTACTGAGCATATCTACATATGATTGTAAAGGAAAGTATATCAAAATAATGAAGGAAATTAAATTATATAAGTACATTTTAATGTTTAAAAATATATTTTATTTAGGAATCCTGAAAGAAACACTTTTGAATTACCGTCCCTTTAATGAGCTAATATGCTATTTTGAACTTGATCTAAATACATCTGTCTAAACATTGTAAATATGCATTGTTGGCCACCCACAAATAAGTAAATATTTCCCAGTAATGCTTTGGTGATCATAAACCTATGCATCTCCATTACTCAAACTTAGGATAACATGAGAATTAGTGATGTCGCGAACTGTTCGCCGGAGAACAGTTCCCGGCGAACATAGCTTGTTCGCGTTCGCCGCTGCGGGCGAACATATGCGATGTTCGATCCGCCCCCTATGTGTCATCATTGAGGAAACTTTGACCCTGTATCTCACAGCCTTCTGACACATTTGAGCCAATCAGCAGCAGACACTCCCTCACAGACCCTCCCAGCTCCTTGGCAGCAGCCATTTTAGATTCATTACGATCTTGCTTTCTTAGTGAGAGGAGCTTTAGTGTTGCTGCTGCTGACATTATAGGGAAATAGATAGCTAGGCTAGTGTATTTAGTGTCCACTACAGTCCTGAAGGACTCATCTAATCTCTGCTGCAAGGACAGCACCCCAAAAAGCCCTTTTTAGGGCTATAACTTCAGTCTTTTTTTTTTTTTTTGTAATTTTATTTGCATTTGCCTGGCTTTCAGCCTGTGTGTGAGGCTCACAGCATATGCTGTGATTAGTGCCACCACTGATATCTGCTTAACATTAGTGTAAATGTAACCAACAAAACTTTTAAATCATTTTGCTAGTGTAATCTAAGTTCATTTTCTATCAGGCCTGTGTTTCAGGCTCACACAGCATATACTGTGGTTAATTGCTGTGCCAGCCACCACTCATATCTGCTTAATATTATTGTAAATTTTTAAAAAAAAACTTTTAAATCATTTTGCTAGTGTAATCTAATTTCATTTTCCATCAGGCCTGTGTGTCAGGCCCACATCATATAGTGTGATTAATAGCTCTTTTTTCCACCACTTATATCTGGTGTAACAGTAGTGTAAATTTTTTTAAATTTTTTTTTTTACATCAGTCCTCTTCTGGTGTTATTTCATTTTAGTTGCCAGGCCAGCCTGCCAGCATATACTGTGCCTACTTCCATCCTCAGTGCCAGTCCACCACTCCTATCTGGTGTAACATTAGTTTAAATTTTGTAAAAAAAAACTTTTACATCAGTCTTCTAGTGTTATTTAATTTTAGTTGCCAGGCCAGCCTGCCACTAGTGCCAGCCTGTGTGTCAGGCTGCCAGCACATACTGTGCCTACTTCTATCCTGAGTGCCATCACTCCTATCTGTTGTAACATTAGTGTAACTTTTTTTAAAAAAAACTTTTACATCAGTCTGCTATTGTTATTTAATTGCAGTTGCCTGTCTGCCAGCGTGTGTGCCAGGCCCACTTTCCAACTAGTGCCACGAATCATATTTGTTATAACAGTAGTGTAAATATTTTAAATAAAAACTTTTTTGACTGTGAATCATCAGTCTGCTAGTGCAATTGAATTGCAGTTGCCTGCCTGCCAGCGTGTGTGCCAGGCCCACTTGCCAAGATAGTGCCACCAATCATATTTGTTATAAAAGTATTGTAAATATTTAAAATAAAAACTTTTTTGACTGAGAAACATCAGTCATCTAGTGTAATCTAATTGCAGTTGCCTGCCTGCCAGCGTGTGTGCCAGGCCCACTTGCTAACTAGTGCCACCAATCATATTTGTTATAACAGTAGTGTAAATATTTTAAAAAAATATTTTTTGACTGTGAAACATCAGTCTGCTAGTGTAATCTAATTGAAGTTGCCTTCAATGTATCTATCTATCAAATCTATCTATCTCGTGGTTGTGCAAATGGACTGTTTCCGGTTGTTTGCGGTGCGTTACACGGGGAGTTTGGTCTGTCACTGTGAAGCGGGTGTAACCCTTACACTACCTGATCGATACAACATCATACCTGATGTTTTAAAGCACGTTATTCCAAACAATTTAGGAATGTTAGGTGATTTAGGCCCTTTATGGGTTAAAACCAGACTCTGCATCAACTATGTAATGTTCCGTGGGAGTTTTGCCATGGATCCCCTTCCGGCATGCTACAGTCCAGGTGTTAGTCCCCTTGAAACAACTTTTCCATCACTATTGTGGCCAGAAAGAGTCCTTGTGGGTTTTAAAGTTTGCCTGCCTATTGAAGTCAATGGCGGTTCACCCGGTTCGCCGGTTCGCGAACATTTGCGGAAGTTCGAGTCCGCCGTTCGCGAACCTAAATTTTTAGGTTCGCAACATCACTAATGAGAATAAAGCATATTTGTATTACCTTCTGTATTATTTGCCCTACTGTGAATGAGATATCTTCCAATGGCTGTATTTATCCAGCTTTACCTTAAAGGGACATTAAACTTTATGTACTTTCCTGATTTAGATGGATGATACAATGTTTAAAAATTGTCTAATTTAGTTCTATTATCCCATTAGCTTTTATCTCTTGATATTCTTTCCTGAAAATCATATCTAGATAGGCTCTGTTGCTGCTGATTGGTGGTTGCACATAGATGCCTTGTGTCATTGTCTAACCCATGTGCATTGCTATTTCTTTAACAAAGGATATCTAAAGAATGAATCAAATTAGATAATAGAAGTAAATTTAAATGTTGTTTTAAAATAATTGTATTATCTCTCTGAATCATGAAATAAAATTATGGTTTTAATGTCCCTTTAAGGACAAAACCATTAGGAATATGTGGAGTTAACATTGTAGAAATAAACTAACCTGGAATGGAAATACCTATAGATATGTGATATCTATCCAACAGGTAAAGAGTATAATTGCAAGAAATTATCTTTTGATATATCTATAGTTAACTGACCCTTCAAATAACTCCACTAGAGCTGAAAAGTAATCAATATGGCATATAATAACTAGCTTGGTATAAATGTGAAATTAACTTACGTTTTATTTAAAGATAATTTCTAACATATTACCTTAAAAATAATTACAGCCGAAAAACCTATATTTAGTGTAAAAATGTTAAAAACATTAGTCATTTAGATTATTTAATGAACACGTCTTAATATATTCATTAAATCTAATAATTGTAAAATCATCTTGTGTCTATGCTATAACATGTATTTTTGTCTTGATATTAAAAACAGGTTCAGACTTGAAATCTATATCTATCCATAATTTGAAATTAATCCCATTATATTGTCTAATCAATAGTTGAATTACACATTATCATTTAAAATTAGACAAAATAATGCATATCAAATGTTGATAATATTTTTATATTTGATTGTATGAGGAACATAATTGAATGTAATATTTCATGTCCCTTCAAATAATATACCTAAATATCAACTATAAAATGTATCCCTTTGTCTGATTGGTCAGAATCTGAGTCCTCTCTAGCACAAAGTACGGGCAATGTATATAAAATAAACATATTCTAATATAGGACATGTATATATTCCTAATTCTTTGAACATTCTTCCTCCTATGATTCTTAAATAGCATGCATTGTGCAAACTAACCTGGATGTATGGTCTTTGAAAGGAAATTCTCTTCAAAATATCAGTTTATCTTCATTAGGTGTCCTATTCATCATGTTCAAAATAGAGGATTGTGAAATACCATCTAAAAACAAATATAAAATTAAACCTAAGTGTCTCCAATAGGATGCATCCACAGTCTTGTTCCATATAATTGTTTCCACTTACCATGTGAACGTGTCTTTGTATGGTTTTCAAAGTCAGCACAGTTGAAAGTCAATGCCACAGACATGATCACATTGGTATTCTTCACTTTCAGTCTGGGATTCTTCACTTTGAGTCTTGAATTCTTCACTTTCAGTCTTGAATTCTTCACTTTCAGTCTTTAGATGAAGTCATCTCCCTAATGGAAAAAAAAGTGTAAATCAAATCATTAATAAAAGTGTGTGACTTAGTTCTGCATCCCCCCCCCATTTCTGAAACTATTTAGATCACTAGCTTACTAAGTGTGTGTAGCATATTGTGCTATGTTCTATCAATCAAGTGTGAAGCTGAGTCATACATTGTGCAGACCTAACCTCTGATGTATGACTTGGAATATGACTTGGAAGCAAAGCATATAGTATTGCTAGAGTATCCCTTTCTGACAATCCAAAAATCTAGTAATGTGTAAACTAAATACTACATTTTAAAATGTATGCCATATTATGGCTGATTGTGCAAAATTCCTCCCACCCACAATTCATACATTGTTTATACTTACCATCTGATATTGTCTTTGAAAATCAGGTGGCAAAGTTATTACAGGAGCCAATGCCAGAATCAGCTGATGTATAAATTACCTATGATAATAATAATAATATTAAATTATATTTTTTTCTAATAATTTTTTTAACAATCCTAACATGTTTGCACAATTCTCTACTTCTCATTTCCCTAAAATTCACACATATTCGCAACTAGACATTTGCGGAAAGACAAAGAAATTGTTAAATTGCATTCTTTGGCCTCTATTTATCAAGCCGTTGACTTTCTTGCATTCGACGGCACCAATACGCTCACCTAAGTTCGCCTAACATTGCCTCCATGGACCTGAATACGTTCTCCAAAATTATCAAAAAAGCTGTCAAAAAGCCGCGCACCAAGTACGGGGCGATGAGCAGCGGACTGTTGATAACTAACAGTCATCAATCTCGCTGCTCTTTGGCTTTTTCACAGCTTTCTTGCTACAATGTCACTAAGCACCCACACTATACTAAACTGTTTTACCCCCTAAACCGCCGCTCCTGGAGCCCCCCGCCGCATCTCTAATAAATGAATTAACCCCTAACCCATCGCTCCCGGAGCCCACCGCCACCTACATTATACTTATTAACCCCTAATCTGCCTCCCCCTATACCGCCGCCACCTACAAAAAGTTATTAACCCCTATCCTGCCGCTCCCGGACCCCGCCGCAACTAAATAAATTGTTTAACCCCTAAACCGCCGCTCCCGGAGCCCACCGCCACCTACATTATATTTATTAACCCCTAATCTGCCCCCTCTACACCGCCGCCACAATAATAAACATATTAACCCCTAAACCTAAGTCTAACCCTAAACCTAACACCCACTAACTTAAATATAATTTAAATCAATCTAAATAAATATTCCTATAATTAACTAAATTATTCCTATTTAAAACTAAATACTTACCTATAAAATAAACCCTAAGATAGCTACAATATAACTAATAGTTACATTGTAGCTATCTTAGGGTTTATTTTTATTTTACAGGCAACTTTGTATTTATTTTAACTAGGTACAATAGTTATTACATAGTTCTTAACTATTTAATAACTATCTAGCTAAAATAAATACAAAAGTGCCTGTAAAATAAAACCTAACCTAAATTACAATTACACCTTATATTAAATAATAAAATAATTACTAGAATTTTAAATTTATTACACCTAATCTAATCCCCCTAATAAAATAAAAAAGCTCCCCAAAATAATAAAAGCCCTACCCTATACTAAATTACCAATAGCCCTTAAAAGGGCTTTTTGTGGGGCATTGCCCCAAAGTAATCAGCTCTTTTACCTGTAAAAAAAATTACAATACCCCCCCCAACATTAAAACCCACCACCCACACACCCAACCCTACTCTAAAACCCACCCAATCCCCCCTTAAAAAAAAACTAACACTAACCCCCTGAAGATCACCCTACCTTGAGACGTATTCACCCAACCGGGCAGAAGTGGTCCTCCAGATGGGCAGAAGTCTTCATCCAAGCCGGCCAGAAGAGGTCCTCCAGATGGGCAGAAGTCTTCATCCAGGCGGCATCTTCTATCTTCATCCATCCGGAGCGGAGCGGGTCCATCTTCAAGACATCCGACGCGCAGCATCCTTCCAGGCCGACGACTACCCGACAAATGAATATTCCTTTAAATGATGTCATCCAAGATGGTGTCCCTTGAATTCCAATTGGCTGATAGAATTCTATAAGCCAATCGGAATTAAGGTAGGAAAAATCCTATTGGCTGATGCAATCAGCCAATAGGATTGAGCTCGCATTCTATTGGCTGTTCCAATCAGCCAATAGAATGCATGCTCAAACCTATTGGCTGATTGGATCAGCCAATAGGATTGAACTTCAATCCTATTGGCTGATTGCATTAGCCAATATGATTTTTCCTACCTTAATTCCGATTGGCTGATAGAATTCTATCAGCCAATCGGAATTCAAGGGACGCCATCATGGATGACGTCATTTAAAGGAATATTCATTCTTCGGGTAGTCGTCGGCCTGGAAAGATGCTCCGCGTTGGATGTCTTGAAGATGGACCCGCTCCGGATGGATGAAGATCGAAGATGCCACCTGGATGAAGACTTTTGCCCATCTGGAGGTCCTCTTCTGCCCGGATAGGATGAAGACTTCTGGCCGTCTGGAGGACCACTTCTGCCCGGTTGGGTGAAGTTGTCTCAAGGTAGGGTGATCTTCAAGGGGTTTGTGTTAGGTTTTATTAAGGGGGGATTGGGTGGGTTTTAGAGTAGGGTTGGGTGTGTGGGTGGTCTTTTCATAACCTCTCCTCCTGAATGTAAATCACTAAGGACTGACACCCTAAGATGTCTAGCAAGGATCCTATGCATTATCTAGCAGTGTGACAGGAGTAGATGACACTGTTAGATAATGCATACGATCCTTGCTAAACGTCATATGCTGGGTGTCAGTCCTTAGTGATTTACATTCAGGAGGAGAGGTCATGAAAAGAAGAAGCCTTTTGAACAAATGATATGCAGCGTGCCGTCCGTGGGAGATTCCTCCACCCTCTCCCCCTCCCTCCCAGAGCAGTCAGTAGTTACTATAATAACACAGAAACCGGCTCTGCTTAGTGCTTACTGAGCATAAAAATTTACGGACAGAGTTTAAGGAGAGAAAAAAAACATAAACACAGTAGTTATAAGTATTTTATTTAAATTTCTGCATAACATGTTTTATACGCATTAACTGGAAAATGAAATATATTTATACCCTCACTGAGAAATAACTTTTCAGACACTGCAGCTCACACGCTGCAGGGAGAGAATGAGATGTGATTCCTTCCTCTAAGTACTGTGTATGCATAGATAATATGGTGTGTGTATCACATGACTGCATCATGACCATGTGACTACTGAGCCCTGTAATGCACGCTACAATATGGCAGCTTACATAGGAAATCAAGCACTGCCTCAACACTGTATTTTAAAACAATCTCCTTCAAAAGTTTGGGCTAAGAGGAACAGATAAAATAGGCAGCAGTGATTACTTTATTTTTTTTAATAAGAAAAAGTAGGTTTCAGCAATTTTTATCAGGTGTTTAATGTCCCTTTAAATTATATTTAAGTTAGGGGGTGTTAGGGTTAGGGTTAGACTTAGGTTTAGGGGTTAATAAATTTAATGTAGGTGGCGGCGATGTAGGGGGGGCAGATTAGGGGTTAATAAATATAATGTATGTGGCGGGGCGGCAGATTAGGGGTTAATAAGTATAATGTAGATGGCGGCAGTGTAGGGGGGGCAGATTAGGGGTGTTTGTTAGGGTGTTAGGGGTAGACATTTACCATAGGAATAAATGGGATATCGGGCAGCAGCGAACATAAGCTTTCGCTGCTTTCAGACTCCCATTGATTCCTATGGCATCCGCCGCCTCCAGGGAGGATTTAAAATCAGATACGCTGGGCCGGAATAGTGGTGAGTGTACCTGCTAGTTTTTTGATAACTAGCAAAAGTAGTCAGATGGTGCCGAACTTGCGTTCGGAACATCTGTAGTGACGTAACCATCGATCTGTGTCGGACTGAGTCCGGCGGATCGTATGTTACATCACTATATTCTACTTTTGCCGGTCTGTAGGGTTTGATAACTACGGCGAATCAGGCTCGCCACAAATACGCTGCGAAATTCCAGCGTATTTGCGGTTGACAGCTTGATAAATAGAGGCCCAGTGACGTGCTGTCATAGGAGGCAGGTGAGGCAGCGCCTCACCTGTCCTATGTGTGTAATTACACCATGTGCAATACATTTTAATAATAATTTTTTTTATTATGTTTTATTTTTTATAAAAAAAATTTTTTGTAATTATTAGTGACCCCCCCTACCACCCCACCCCCCCTGCCACCAACTTGAACTTGGCTATCTTAATTTTTGTATTAAATTGGCGTGACTGTGTACAAATACAATTATATTGCGCAAGTAGGTAGAGGCTGTGAGCCCTTCCGTTGCGCAGTATGATTGTATTTGTTTGTATGGGCCGCAGGAGACTGCCACCCAGTGGTGACTAACATTTAATGTCTCCTCTTCGCGGCCCATACTGCTCCCAATAGAGGCTGGTCTATGGCAGCCTCGGGAGCCCTGTCAGCCCTGCCTGCCCCGCCTCAGCCAATCAGCGCGCAGTCCCAGTCTTACTGACAGTGTAATGAGCCAAATGTAAATTATCACTTTTGCAAATAAATTTTGAAAATACATTTGTTTGTATTATTTAGTGAAACAGTTTGGTATAAGGTATGTTCCTTTAAGACAAAGATATGTTCTAAAAAATATAAACAGTGAAAAAATAATGAATGTTCCTTTTCCTCTAACATGTGCCTCTGTGCTTTTAGGCATTTATATGAGGAAAAGGTAAATTTAATTTAGGTGGTAGTTCTCACATCAACAAACTAGTAATTGTGATGTTGAGACCTTTTACCTAAAAATAGCTAATTGAATATGTGGACATATGAAAAAATAAAGATAATTAAACGCAACAGGTTTCCAAATGAGCAAAAAAGAAATAATATATATTTGCAGGACTCAGATAAGGATAAAAGTTATTGCCATAAATGAATAGAATGAGTGAATTACTCACAGTAACTAGCGTGAAGGAAAGCTGCCAAAATGCTATTAGTCAGTAGATGAATTGCAGGACACACTTTATGGAACATGATATTGCCATTAGGAAAGATTGTGGTTTACACACAGATGCTAGCGTGTTGCAAAGGAGACCGGAGCTGCAGCTGATCCTCAGTGTGTGGAGAAACCGGAAGTTACTGGAGCGGCCGCCCGTGACGTCAGCGAAGTCGGCTGGCTTTGAGGATTAAGACAAAAACAGTTAAGTTGCAAACAATGGCAAATTCTCAGCAGGAGTCCGGTAAGGATGAGAAGTTGACACAGAGGTTAGGTGAAATCCAATCAGGAACGAAAAGAGCAAGGTGCTAGCAGGGACAGATAGCACAGGCTGGTATTATGACTCAGTCATAACACAGAATACCAAGCAATGAATGAGTGAGAGAGAGCCCTTAATAAAGGAGGTGTGAATATGAGAATGAGGCTGCAGCTCAATAACTTAAAGTGACAGTACATTACATACAGTGAGTGACTAGTCAGTGGGTGGGACTGTTGCAGCGGGTGGGTGATAGATCATCCCAGGCGGCGCGGAGTGAGAGACGCGCTGTGACTGTCAGCCTGGTGCCCAGCCCGCCCAGACAGTGAATGAAGTCAGTGAGAAAATTGAAGGTTGGTCGGTGAGAGCCTCAGCCTAGCGATGGAAATGGACTATTGGACTCTGCACTGCAGCCGCTGCCACGCACTGTGTGAGTGTCTCAGAGACTCAGTCATATCGGTGAGGGGAGGGCCGACCGAGGTCAGTGACAGTAGAGGCTGAGAGCTGCAGCTGCCGTGCTAGAAGTGAACTGCTGCAGCTGCACTGCTTCACAAAGAAACCTGAGCTACTGTAAAGAAATGCTACGCTATTTCAAGCCAAAGAAGTTGTTCAGTTGAGTTACTGAACTGAACAACATCTTTGACTTGAAATAGAATAGCATTTATTTACAGTAGCTCAGGTTTCTTTGTGAAAGCCTTAACTGAAAGCAATACAAGAGGATGGGAGGGGTGTATTATTTGTGAACTGGGATTGTTAATGAGGCGAGAATTTCTGGACACTAGAAACTTTGATCATAGCCCCTTTGGGTGGGGTATTTATCAAGTCACGTGACTGTCTCCAAAAATTAAAATGAACACCAATTACTAAATGCTACTGGGGCAAAACTGTAATCATATATATTCCTTCCTATAGACGTCATATATATGCACCAGGAAAGCTAATAATCATTATTTAAAATCAGATTTAATCAAAATGATTATCTTGTAAACTATATATTTAAATACTAATTTAAATAAAATAAAACATTGATTTAATGGTAATAAATAGCTTTATATTGACAATGGGACATTTTGATTTTCTCTCTCTACACACAGTCTCACTGTTGTCTGTGAGACTGAGTGTCATTGTCAGTGATTTTAGATAACTTAGATGTGTGTGACTAGTGTGCACTGTGCTCTGCCAGTGCCTTCCTCATCTAAGACATCCCCTGTGTCTCCCCCCTCCCCTGTGTCTCTCCCCCCCCTCCCCTGTGTCTCTCCCCCCTCCCCTGTGTCTCTCCCCCCCTCCCCTGTGTCTCCCCCCCTCCCCTGTGTCTCTCCCCCCTCCCCTGTGTCTCTCCCCCCTCCCCTGTGTCTCTCCCCCCCTCCCCTGTGTCTCCCCCCTCCCCTGTGTCTCCCCCCCCCCCTCCCCTGTGTCTCTCTCTCTCTCCTCCTCTGTCTCCCTCTCTCCCCCCTCTGCCTCTCTCCCTCTCCCCTCTGTCTCTCTCTCCCTCTCACCTCTGTCTCTCTCCCTCCCCCCTCTATCTCTCCCTCTCCCCTCTATCTCTCCCTCTCCCCTCTATCTCTCCCTCTCCCCTCTGTCTCTCTCTCTCTTCCCCCTCTATCTCTCCCTCTCCCCTCTCTCTCTCTCTCTCTCTCCCCCCTCTGTCTCTCTCGCCCCTCTGTCTCTCTCTCTCTCCCCTCTCCCTCTCTCTCTCTCTCTCCCCTCTGTCTCTCTCTCTCTTTCCCCTCTGTCTCTCTCTCTCTCTCTCTCTCTCTCCCCTCTGTCTCTCTCTCTCTCCCCTCTGTCTCTCTCTCTCCCCTCTGTCTCTCTCTCTCTCTCCCTCCCTCCCCCTCTGTCTCTCTCTCCCCCCTCTCTCCCTCCCCCTCTGTCTGTCTCTCTCTATCTCCCCTTTGTCTGTCTCTCTCTCTCTCTCTCTCCTCTGTCTCTCTCTCCCCTCTGTCTCTCTCTCTCCCCCCTCTGTCTCTCTGTCTCTCTCCCCTCTGTCTGTCTCTCTCTCCCTCCCTCCCCCTCTGTCTCTCTCTCCCTCCCTCCCCCTCTGTCTCTCTCTCCCTCCCCCTCTGTCTCTCTCTCCCTCCCTCTCTGTCTCTCTCTCCCTCCCTCCCTCCCCCTCTGTCTCTCTCTCTCCCTCCCCCTCTGTCTCTCTCTCTCCCTCCCTCCCTCCCCCTCTGTCTCTCTCTCTCTCCCTCCCTCCCCCTCTGTCTCTCTCCCTCCCTCCCCCTCTGTCTCTCTCTCCCTCCCTCCCCCTCTGTCTCTCTCTCTCTCTCTCCCTCCCCTCTGTCTCTCTCTCTCTCTCTCTCCCCTTTCTCTCTCTCTCTCTCTCTCTCTCTCCCCTCTGTCTCTCTCTCCCCTCTGTCTCTCTCTCTCCCCCCTCTCTCTCTCTCTCTCTCTCTCTCTCTCTCTCCCCTCTGTCTCTCCCCCTCTCCCTCCATCCCCCTCTGTCTCTCACTCTCTCCCTCCCTCCCCCTCTGTCTCTCTCTCTCTTTCCCTCCCCCTCTGTCTCTCTCTCTTTCTATCCCCTCTCTCTCTCTCTCTCTCTCTATCCCCTCTCTCTCTCTCTCTATCCCCTCTGTCTCTCTCTATCCCCTCTGTCTCTCTCTATCCCCTCTCTCTCCCTCTCTCTGTCTCTCTCTCTTCCCTCTGTGTCTCTCTCTCTCCCCTCCTCCCCCTCTGTCTCTCCCTCTCTTCCTCCCCCTCTGTCTCTCCCTTTCTCCCTCCCCCTCTGTCTCTCTCTCTCTCTCCCCTCTGTGTCTCTATTTCTCTCCCTTTCCCCCTCTGTCTCTCTCTATACATCTCTCTCTCCCTGTCTCTCCCACCCCCTCTGTCTCTCTCCTTACATGTCTCATTCTCCCCCATGGTCTCTTTCTCTGTCTCTCTCCCCTCTGTCTCTCTTTGTGTCTCTCTCTCCCCTCTGTCTCTATCTCTCTCTCCCTGTCTCTCCCACCCCCTCTGTCCAATTTACATCTAATATCTAATTTCCTTCATTCTCTTGATATCCTTTGTTGAAAATCATATCTAAATATGCTAAGTAGCTGCTGATTGGTGGCTGCACAATAGATACCTCATGTGATTGGCTCACCCATGTAAATTGCTATTTCTTCAACAAAGGATATCTAAAGAATGAAGGCATATCCAAGCCAGTGCCTCACCTGCCTCTGACCTCACTGCACGTCACTGTAGAGGCCTATATCTGCACATTTAAGCTAGGACATGCTACATATCTGTTTGGAGCTAAAACTAGACATTTGCAGAAAGAGACAATTAAATGGTTAAAGCACATTCTATATCTGCACATTTAAGCTCGGACATGCTACATATGCATATTTTGCATAAACGAGACATTTGCTAAAAGAGACAGAAAAGGTTAAATTGCATCCTAGAGCTACATTTAAGCTAGGACATGCTACATATCTGTTTGGAGCTAAAACTAGACATTTGCAGAAAGAGACAATTAAATGGTTAAAGCACATTCTATATCTGCACATTTAAGGTAGGACATGCTACATATGCGTATTTTGCATAAACGAGACATTTGCTAAAAGAGACAGAAATGGTTAAATTGCATCCTAGAGCTGCAAATTTAAGCTAGAACATGCTACATATCTGTTTGGAGCTAAAACTAGACATTTGCTGAAAGAGACAATTACATGGTTAAAGCACACCCTAGAGCTGCACATTTTGCACATTACACAAACACAACTGTTTTTGAAGACTACAGTGGCAATTGTCTAACTAATTAACCATGTTGTGCACAAGTACTCACCAACGAGCCACCCATGGGGAAACTGTCTGCCCTCAAACTGCCGCCACAGGGACGACTGTCTGAGGATGCGGGCATCATGACAAGCCCCGCCGAAATTCGCACACACGTGCATAATCCGCATCCGTGCGTCGCAAACAAACTGCACGTTCAGACTATGGAAGTGTTTGCGATTTCAGAAGGGCAAGTCATCGGCTGGAGCAAGCAGCGCAATGTGGGGGAATCTATTGCTCCCAAGACATTGGGCATTCAAGCTATTGCATAGAATACCCTCTTCAGGCGCCTCCAATCGCCATCATTTTGAGGGAATCCCATATAATGCTTACTGACTCGTACCATGGCATCCAGAAAGTTGTCAAAAACCACAGAGAAGGTACCCTGAGACAGCCCATGCATGTACCCCTCTCCGGATTGAAAACTTCCGGAGGCCAGAACGTGTATGCAACTTAGCATCTTGGTCATGCCAGGGACTGCAGTCTGCATACGACTACGTGGCTCCAGATGAGGTTTAAGAACATCGTAAAGGCTAATGAGCTGTTCGCGATTGAGCCTATACTTGTCATAAACCTCAAAGTCACTCATGTTATCCAAGGTGGGTCTCACCCTGTGTACAGGAAGACCTCTAAACAAAGAAAAAAGTTTGCCCTGCGCTAAGGAAAAGGCACCAATAAACCAAGGGAAAAAAATGGAGACCCCTATCTCCACAACAAGAAACAGAAAATTTGTATTTTGAAAATCGTTTCCCAAAAGGAACCAGATATTTCAAAAGACCTTGGCGCTGCAAAGAATTGCGGCTAAAACTAGTGATTGGATAAACCGTGGCAATAGTCAAAATATTAAAATATGAAACCTTTGGCCTCAGTAATGAGATAACGTGGTTTAAAAGATACAATGTAAATTTATTTATACAATATTAAACATAAAATAAAAAAGCTGATCAGCAAAAGAGCAATAAAATAATTGTAACAATTAGATAATAAAAATGTAGCAATCAAACTAACTTGACACAATATAGCAAGACACAATTTAGCGGTATAGCAGATATCAGTGTAGCATCAGAAATAACAAAGAACAAAACAACCCTGGAGTTGATATGCGATCCAAATGTTGAAAGTCCGGAATAAAAGTAAGCGGTCGAGATCCACAGCTGATTCCTTGAGAAGCAAAGTGAGGCTGGAACGACAAACGGATCCAAATCATACACAAGCAGAAAACCAAACAAAAGGTGTTCACTTTTACTTACACCGTGTCTTGGTTACTGCTGCGACGATGGGTCCCTTTTAGCAAGCTGTAGCAGAGCCGGATAAGCCTTTGGAACAATACCGGATTTTTCAAGGATACTCCGCTGAAGTTACAGTTAACACAGAAGCCGGTCTGTGTAGGTAATGTTACGTCAGGTGACGTGGAGTGGGAGGAGCAACGCGTTTCAGCCCGGTCAGGGCCTTTGTCAAGCTCCAGAGAGGTGTAATACAGGGCTTTTTAAACCTGTATTAGCTGTGCTCATTGGTTGGATATCGCAAATGGGAGTGCCTTATGCATAAGAGACATAATGGTAACAGTTGCGCCATATACAGATTAATAGTTAATCACTGTGCAATATTGATGCAATATACAATATGATGATACAGAGAATAGAACTATAGACATCTTAAACTTTATGCCATTCAATAATTAACATTTGATTATATTAAAATTATTCTCTCTATTTACTGAGACCAAATGACCCATAAAGTGAAAAAAATATAGAATAAGTTTAGAATAAGTTTTCTTTCTCCGTGCAGAATAGTGACATATAGCACTGAACATCCAATCTGTTAGATTGATGGTTAGTAGAAAAATAATAATAATAATAGCAATATATTAGTGCCATCAAAGAAAATATATATTTTTTTGGGGAATGTTAACATAAAAAGTCCCCAAAAAAAAAAAAAATATTTAAAAAATTCATAAAAAATAGAAAAATAATAAATAATAATTTCATAATTTTATGAAGAATAAAAAAAGTTATAAGAACAGAAAATATCAATCCCTAAGATAACACCCTATATCGAAGTCAATGTTTAAACCATTGGGTTGTAAAGTTTTTAAATTAAAAATCCAATTTGTTTCTTTTTTAATAAGCTGGGACTGTATGTTTCCACCCCTCCAATTATTTTTAACTTTTTCTATTCCTATGAACGAGAAGTGTGCAAGGTTGCCATTATTACATGCCGCAAAATGTTTTGGCACTGGAAGGTCTTTATTCCTATCGGAATCGTGATTTTCAATTGACCATATGTGCTCACGTATACGGTCACGTAGCGGTCTTTCAGACTCGCCTATATACTGCTTGCCACAACGACACTGTATTAAATAAATAACAAATCTGTCAGAGCACCTGATGGTATCCTTTATTTTATAGGATTTTCCCGTGATGTTAGAGGTGAAATCTTTCTGTTTTTTAGAATGTTTACATGATTTACATTTTAGACAAGGGAAAAAACCATTTAATTTTTTACCTGTTAAATCGATCTGTAATTGGATTTTGTTATTATATTTTTTTTTTTTTTTTTTTTTTTTTTTTTTTTTTTTTTTTTTTTATTTTCAGTGGGGGCCAAAATAGTTTTCAAATTACGGGCCTTTTTATAAACAATTTGTGGTTTTGATGGTAAAATTGGACCTAGTTGTTCATCATTTTTAAGAATACCCCAGTGTTTATTTAATATTTTCTCAACTAAATATTTGTTACTGCAGTAGTCAGTAATAAATGGGATAAAAGTATGGTCATTTTTTCTTTGCTGCTTTCTATTAATAGATCTTGTACTATTTTGTACTAGTTCTTGTCTGTTGACGTCTCTCACTTCCCTCCGTATTTTTTCTATCTTGTTTTTATCATAACCTCTCTCTAAAAAATTTTTTGTGAGTATATCTGACTGAGTATCAAAATCTGACAGGTTAGAACAGTTTTTTTTAACACGTAGGAATTGGCCTTTTGGAATATTTTCTATCCATCTTGGGTGATGGCAACTAGTGTAGTGAATATAACTGTTGGCATCTACACTTTTAAAGTGTATTTTGGATAGAATTTTATGGTTTTCATGGAATAGTTCTAAGTCTAAAAAACTTATCTTATGTCTACTTTTTTCACATGTAAATTTAAGATTTAGTTCATTATTGTTCATTGAGGAAACAAATTCCTCTAATAGCTGTTCGTTGCCTCTCCAAATAATGAGGATATCGTCTATGTAACGATTATATGACACCAGGTTTGCTCCAAATCTAGTGTTCACTAGGAACGACTCTTCCCAATGTCCCATAAACAAATTTGCATAACTTGGAGCAAACCTGGTGCCCATAGCCGTTCCTCTCTCTTGGTTGTAGAATTGGAAATTATAATTAAAAAAATTATGTGTCAAAATGAATTCAATTGATTTCAACAAAAATTCCCTTTGTTCACTCTTTATCGTATTATCATTATCTAAAAAATGCTTAGTAGCTCGTAAGCCATCTGTATGATTAATACAGGTGTATAGAGATGTAACATCACACGTGACAAGAAGAAGATCCTCTTGCCACGGGATGTTTTCTATTACTTTTAGTACGTCTGTGGAGTCTTTTAGGTAAGAAGGGAGAGATCTAACGTATTTTTGAAGAAAGATATCTAAATATTCGGAAAGATTGGCTGTAAGCGACCCTATTCCCGATATAATGGGCCTGCCGGGTGGGTTTGTCAGGGATTTGTGAATCTTGGGTAAACAATATAATAATGGAATTTTTGGAAACTTGGGAAGCAAATAGTTCTTTTCTTTTACATTAAGTATTCCCTTATCAGAGGCTTCATTCAGCAGATTTATCAATTCAATAGTATATTTTTTAGTTGGATCATTAGATAATTTTTTATAGGTGTTTTCATCTTTGAGGATATTCTCACATATAGAGTAATAGTCTATGGCATCCAGGACCACTATACCCCCACCCTTATCTGCGGGCTTTATTATTAGATCTTCACTTTCTAGTTCTTTAATAATTTTTAATTGTTTTTTACTTAGATTACTATGTATTTTATTGATTTTATCTTCAGTGAGGTTTTCAATATCCCTTAATACTAATTTTTCAAACGTCTCTAGTATAGGGCCTTTATCTTGTTTGGGGTAAAAGGTTGATTTGTTCCTTAATTGGGTATGTATATACTCACTATCTTGAACCAGAGTACTATCTGCTAATTTCTCTGCTCCAGACTTTAGGAACCATTTTTTAACTGTAAGTTTTCTTACGAATTTATGTGCGTCGATATAAGCACTAAATTTGTTTACTTTGCAACTTGGTGCAAAAGAAAGACCCTTACTTAATATGTCTTCATGTTCCTTACTCAATGATTTCTTACTTAAGTTAAAAATACCTAGATTTGTGTCTTTCTTATTCAAAACCTTGATTTTTTTGGATCTCCTAGCCCCTCCTCTCTTTCCTCTCTGTCTGACGCTCTTCTTTTTCTTATGTCTCTTTGAGGTAATAGACTTTGGAGTGTACTTTGGCCATGTCCTAAAAAAGACGAGGAAGTGGAGGGGTTAACATATTCTTCATCTCTAACATTTTGTAATGGAGTGAATCTATTTGATAATCTACAATCATTACTTGAATTCTGGTGAGAATTATGTTGAGAATTATGTCTATTATCTGCCTGTACATCATATTCACTCCTGTGGGAGTGTCTCCGTTGTTGATTATAGAAGTGAGTATTTGTTTTTTGATAGGTATTGGCATCAATATTTCTATGATCATTATGGTTATAATAATTTACATGGTTTTGTCTAGGATTAGAATATTGTCCTTGTTCTCTATTTGGACCATATGCGCTGTTATTAAAATTTCTTTCACTATTAGAATTTCTATAGTTGGGCTTGAATCTAGGACCTTGTTCTCTTCCTGACTGATTAATAGCCCCTGAATCTCTAGCTTGGGAGAATGTGTGTCCCTGTGCTGAATGACCATTAGTCCTATAATATCTTTGACCATATCTAATCTGTTGGTTCTCATTTTGATTGATTACCTTATCTTTTGTAGCATTATTTTTTTCATTATTAGTATGTCTCCATCTATGGGAAATATAATTGTCCCAATTTGGTTGGTTAATATGTGTCAGATAATCTTCTCTGTCTCTTTCAAATTTTCTGATTTTGACTTTCAAAATTTCTTCTTTGGTGCTTTTTAATAAATCTTTTATTTCTTTTTCTCTTTTAATATACTCCATGTTACTTTCAAATTCCTTTAATTGAATCTCCAATTCTTTTATTTCAGTTTCTAATCTCTTTAAGATTTCACCTCTATAGTCTTTTATTAGACGTAAAAGGTTAAAGGATGCCTGTTCTAAAATATCATTCCATCTCTTTTTAAAGTTAATATCATCAATTTTGAAAGAGCACTCTTTTTTAATTCTAAGTCCACGTGGGACTCTTTTATTCTCTAGATACTTCTCAATAAAAATAAATTCGGTCCTATGTTTCATTTCTAATATTAGCTTATCTTCTAAATCTTTCATTAGTTTACAAAGTGAATCAACATTCTCAGGAGTCACAATAATATCATTTGTAAAAATATTGTATATCCCTTTATATACTTCATCCCTATATTTGAAAAGGTTACTTTCAGACATGATCCTAGCAGCTGGGAAAACAGTGGGGTTTTGAGGAAACAGTGCAAAAAACAAAGAAAAAAGTTTGCCCTGCGCTAAGGAAAAGGCACCAATAAACCAAGGGAAAAAAATGGAGACCCCTATCTCCACAACAAGAAACAGAAAATTTGTATTTTGAAAATCGTGTCCCAAAAGGAACCAGATATTTCAAAAGACCTTGGCGCTGCAAAGAATTGCGGCTAAAACTAGTGATTGGATAAACCGTGGCAATAGTCAAAATATTAAAATATGAAACCTTTGGCCTCAGTAATGAGATAACGTGGTTTAAAAGATACAATGTAAATTTATTTATACAATATTAAACATAAAATAAAAAAGCTGATCAGCAAAAGAGCAATAAAATAATTGTAACAATTAGATAATAAAAATGTAGCAATCAAACTAACTTGACACAATATAGCAAGACACAATTTAGCGGTATAGCAGATATCAGTGTAGCATCAGAAATAACAAAGAACAAAACAGGAAGACCTCTAACCAGACGAGCCCTTTGCCTCTCTTGGAGACGCCGAGCCCACCTGATTCTATTGTACACCACTCATGCAACAGCACCAGCAGCAACTAACTTCGGGTCATCTATATTTGCCAAGCTAAGCAGCACAAAGACAAACAGCAGAGCAAACACACAAGGAGTAACAAGGTATGCAAAAACACAAAAGCGATTTGATACAATGTCGATCACAAGGGACGCTTTGGCCATGTTGTTTGGGGGATTTATAGTGCAATTAGTCCAATGGTAGCGTGTTCGTAATGATTGCTGATTGTATACACTTGATTGTATGCGAGCGGCGCGAATGCTTTCAAAGTGGGCATTTTTTTAGGTGTTTGCTGAAATTTTGTTTTCCCCAATGAATCGTAATGTGAAAGTGTAAAATATAACATATACAGTGCACCTTTGTAATGTTTGTTCATATGCGTAATAAATACTTATTAAACGTGATGTTATAGTAAAAAGCACACGTCCACGCTAACATGAATGAAAGTGCATACTTTTGTATAATGTGTGCATAGACATGGCATAGAATCTGATCGAGCAATGTTGCTGCAATATTGTTTCAAAACGATAAAGTAATGGGTGACAGCTATAATATTATATATAAGTGATTGGCGAGATGTCAATATTGTACGCGTCCCATTGTAATCGCAATAATAATGAAGATCTTCCGGCTGATATCTGTAGTATTGTATATATAAGTGATTTGCGAGAAGTTAATATTGTACACGTCCCATTGAAATCGCTATAATAATGAAGATCTTCCAAACTCTCGTTTACGTATATGTAATATTGTAGTATTGAGTGAGAAACTTCTGAAAGGGCGGTACAGTCCTAATGCTGTAATCTGTATGGTTGAAGCTTATAATGACGTCATCATATTAGCAACCTGTCTGTCTAGTTAGCACATCTTCATTGTGTTGTATTTTAAAACATTCTTCTTGTGTGCTGATTAAAATATAAATGTGTGCTTTGTTGTTGTGTGATGCGTGTTATGTACATCTATGTACTGTATGTATGGTGATTCCCTCCCACATATGCTGACTTATATAAAGCAGTATAGCATTGTTGTTCATTCCAAAAAGCGACAGCTGTAATATGTTCTAATGATCTGTTCTTATTGTACGTAATTCCTAATGGTATATTATGAGTAAATTGTGATGTTAAAGGGACAGTAAATCCATAATTAATGTTTTGTTATACCGAGAAAGAATCCAATGTTAAGCAACCTTCCAATGTAGTTGTATGATGTAAATGTATTCATTGTTTATATGTGTTTTTTGGCCAGAATATCAATGCACATGTATGAGTGAATGGCCAAAGTAATGTATGTGCATCCATCAATCATCATCTGGTGAGCCTATGTAGATATGCTGTACATCCAAGCATATGAGTTGAATAAATGAAATGCTATAATAGAGGTAAATGAGACGTGTTTACAATTGTCTACTGTTTGTGAATAATGAAATGTAAAAAAAAAAATTCTGTCCGTTTAAATATAATGTAATTTTTAAAATCGATTTCTTATTGGTGATGGTGATTTGTAGTTGATGTAATGTAATTTCCTTTAAGATTTTGATGTTGTAGTGCATTTCACACAAGTAAAAGCCATAACTCCATAGGGAAATAGTAATTTCTTGATCTACCCGACAAATTAATATTCCTTTAAATGACGTCATTCAAGATGGCGACCCTTGAATTCCAATTGGCTGATAGAATTCTATCAGCCAATTAGAATTAAGGTAGGAAAAATCCTATTGGCTGATGCAATCAGCCAATTGGATTGAGCTTGCATTCTATTGGCTGTTCCAATCAGCCAATAGAATGCGAGCTCAATCCTATTGGCTGATTGGATCAGCAATAGGATTGAACTTCAATCCTATTGGCTGATTGCATCAGCCAATAGGATTTTTCCTACCTTAATTCCGATTGGCTGATAGAATTCTATCAGCCAATCGGAATTCAAGGGACGACATCTTGGATGACGTCATTTAAAGGAATATTCATTCGTCGGGTAGTCGTCGGCATGTAAGGATGCTCCTCGTCGGATGTCTTAAAGATGGACCCGCTCCACTCCGGATGGATGAAGATAGAAGATGCCACCTGGATGAAGACTTCTGCCCATCTGGAGGTCCTCTTCTGCCCGGATAGGATGAAGACTTCTGGCCGTCTGGAAGACCACTTCTGCCCAGTTGGGTGAAGTTGTCTGTTGGGGGGGTATTGTATTTTTTTTACAGGTCAAAGAGCTGATTACTTTGGGGCAATGCCCCGCAAAAGGCCCTTTTAAGGGCTATTTGTAATTTAGTATAGGGTAGGGATTTTTATTATTTTGGGGGGCTTTTTTATTTTATTATGGAGATTAGATTAGGGTGTAATTAGTTTAAAATTCTTGTAATTATTTTATTATTTTCTGTAATTTAGTGTTTTTTTTTTTGTACTTTAGTTAATTTTATTTAATTGTAATTCATTTATTTTAATTTAGGTAATTAATGTAATTATAGTGTAGTGTTAGGTGTAATTGTAACTTAGGTTAGGTTTTATTTTACAGGTACTTTTGTATTTATTTTAACTAGATAGCTATTAAATAGTTAATAACTATTTAATAACTATTCTACCTAGTTAAAATAAATACAAAGTTGCCTGTAAAATAAAAATAAACCCTAAGCTAGCTACAATGTAACTATTAGTTATATTGTAGCTATCTTAGGGATTATTTTATAGGTAAGTATTTAGTTTTAAATATGAATAATTGATTTAATGATAGTAATATTTATTTAGATTTATTTAAATTATATTTAAGTTAGGGTGTGTTAGGGTTATGGTTAGACTTAGGTTTAGGGGTTAATAAATTTAATGTAGGTGGCGGCGGTGTAGGGGGGGCAGATTAGGGGTTAATAAATATAATGTAGGTGGCGATGGGGTCCGGGAGTGGTGGTTTAGGGGTTAAACACTTTATTTAGTTGCGGCGGGGTCCGGGAGTGGCGGTTTAGGGGTTAAATAATTTATTTAGTTGCGGCGGGGTCCGGGAGCAGCGGTTTAGGGGTTAATAAGTATAAGGTAGGTGACGGTGTAGGGGGGGCAGATTAGGGGTTAATAAGTATAATGTATGTGGCGGCGGTGGCGGTGCGGCAGATTAGGGGTTAATAAGTATAATGTAGGTGGCGGCAGTGTAGGGGGGGCAGATTAGGGGTGTTTAGACTCGGGGTACATGTTAGAGTGTTAGGTGTAGACATTTACCATAGGAATCAATGGAATATTGGGCAGCAGCGAACATAAGCTTTCGCTGCTTTCAGACTCCCATTGATTCCTATGGCATCCGCCACCTCCAGGGCGGCGGATTTAAAACCAGGTATGCTGGGCATGAATAGTGGCGAGCGTACCTGCTAGTTTTTTGATAACTAGCAAAAAGTAAATTTATGCTTACCTGATAAATTAATTTCTTCTATGGTACGACGAGTCCACGGATTCATCCTTTACTTGTGGGATATTATCCTCCTGCTAACAGGATGTGGCAAAGAGCACCAAAGCAGAGCTGTCTATATAGCTCCTCCCTTAGCTCCACCCCCCATCCATTTGACCAAAGGTACTTGAAGAAAAAGTAGAAACTACAAGGTGCAGAGGCGACTGAAGTTTAAAATAAAAAAAAAATATATAATCTGTCTTAAAATGACAGGGCGGGCCGTGGACTCGTCGTACCATAGAAGAAATTAATTTATCAGGTAAGCATAAATTTACTTTTCTTCTATAAGGTACGATGAGCCCACGGATTCATCCTTTACTTGTGGGATACAATACCAAAGCTACAGGACACGGATGAACGGGAGGGACAAGACAGATGGTTAAACAGAAGGCACCACTGCTTGAAGAACTTTTCTCCCAAAAATAGCCCCTGAAGAAGCAAAAGTATCAAATTTGTAAATTTTGGAAAAGGTATGAAGCGAAGACCAAGTCGCAGACTTACAAATCTGTTCAACAGAAGCATCATTTTTAAAAGCCCAAGTGGAAGCCACCGCTCTAGTAGAATGAGCTGTAATCCTTTCAGGAGGTTGCTGTCCAGCAGTCTCATATGCCAAACGGATGATGCTTTTCAGCCAAAAAGAAAGAGAGGTATCCGTAGCTTTTTGACCTCTACGTTTTCCAGAATAGACAACAAACAAAGAAGATGTTTGACGGAAATCTTTGGTTGCTTGCAAGTAAAACTTCAAAGCACGGACCACGTCCAAGTTGTGCAACAGACGCTCCTTCTTAGAGGAAGGATTAGGACACAGAGAAGGAACAACAATTTCCTGATTGATATTCCTATTAGTAACAACCTTAGGAAGGAATCCAGGTTTGGTACGCAAAACCACCTTATCAGCATGGAAAACAAGATAAGGCGAGTCGCATTGCAATGCAGATAGTTCAGAAACTAAAACGAGCCGAAGAGATAGCAACTAAAAACAGAACTTTCCAAGATAGAAGCTTAATATCTATGGAATGCATAGGTTCAAACGAAACCCCTTGAAGAACTTTAAGAACTAAATTCAAACTCCATGGCGGAGCAACAGGTTTAAACACAGGCTTGATTCTAACTAAAGCCTGACAGAACGACTGAATGTCTGGAACATCTGCTAGACGCTTGTGCAGTAGAATTGATAAAGCAGATATCTGTCCCTTTAAGGAACTAGCTGATAGCCCCTTCTCCAATCCTTCTTGGATTAAGGACAAAATCCAGGAATCCTGATCTTACTCCATGAGTAGCCTTTGGATTCGCACCAATAAAGATATTTATGCCATATCTTATGATAAATTTTCCTAGTGACAGGCTTTCGAGCCTGAATCAAGGTATCTATGACCGACTCCGAGAAATCCCGCTTGGATAAGATCAAGCGTTCAATCTCCAAGCAGTCAGCCGCAGAGAAACTAGATTTGGATGCTGGAACGGACCTTGAATCAGAAGGTCCTGTCTCAGTGGCAGAGTCCATGGTGGAAGAGATGACATGTCCACCAGGTTTGCATACCAAGTCCTGCGTGGCCACGCAGGTGCTATCAAAATCACCGAAGCTCTCTCCTGTTTGATTCTGGCAATCAAACGAGGAAGGAGAGGAAATGGTGGAAACACATAAGCCAGGTTGAACGACCATGGTACTGCTAGAGCATCTATCAGTACTGCCTGAGGATCCCTTGACCTGGACCCGTAACAAGGAAGTTTGGCGTTCTGATGAGACGCCATCAGATCCAATTCTGGTGTGCCCCATTGTTGAATCAATTGTGCAAACACCTCCGGATGGAGTTCCCACTCCCCCGGATAAAAAAAGTCTGACGACTTAGAAAATCCGCTTCCCAGTTCTCCACTCCTGTGAGTCTCTGCCCATCGAATTATTTTGGTAACCTCTATCATCGCTAGAGAACTCTTTGTTCCCCCCTGATGATTGATATATGCTACAGTCGTGATATTGTCCGACTGGAATCTTATGAATCTGGCCGAAGCCAGCTGAGGCCACGCCTGAAGCGCGTTGAATATCGCTCTCAGTTCTAGAATATTTATCGGGAGGAGAGCCTCCTGAGTCCACAAACCCTGTGCTTTCAGGGAATTCCAGACTGCACCCCAGCCCAATAGGCTGGCGTTCGTCGTCACTATGACCCATGCTGGCCTGCGGAAACCCATTCCCTGGGACAGATGATCCTGTGACAACCACCAAAGAAGAGAGTCTCTGGTCTCTTGATCCAGATTTATCTGAGGAGATAAATCTGCATAATCCCCACTCCACTGTTTGAGCATGCATAGTTGCAGTGGTCTGAGATGCAAGCGAGCAAACGGAACTATGTCCATTGCCGCTACCATTAGTCCGATTACCTCCATACACTGAGCCACTGACGGCTGAGGAATGGAATGAAGAGCTCGGCAGGTGGTTAAAATCTTTGATTTCCTGACCTCCGTCAGAAAAAAATTCATGTCCACCGAATCTATCAGAGTTCCCAGGAATGGAACTCTTGTGAGAGGGATAAGTGAACTCTTTTTTACGTTCACCTTCCACCCGTGAGATCTTAGAAAAGCCAACACGATGTCCGTGTGAGACTTGGCTAGTTGGTAAGTCGACGCCTGAATTAAGATATTGTCAGTATATTTATGAAAATCTAAGTAGTGCTCTCCAAATAATATGTCAGTATATTTATAAGAATCTTAGCAGTATTCTCCAAACAATGTGTGAGTATATGGCGGGGAATATATTTAACAATCTTTCTTTAGACTGAACCCACAATCAATATACTTCTACTAAGACAACAAAATTAATATAAATATCTGAATTCTTTTATTTAGTTAATATCCATGAACATTTTTGAAATATATTGGCAATAAAAGGAATATGAAATAAATGATAGAGTTAAAGCCAACTATTAAGATATGCTATCCTTCTTACAAAACCCAGAAAAATATACCTTTACAAATCCAGCCTTATTTACAAATAGCCTTTTATTTAGTTAACACAATGGGACTAAAAAAACCTTTAACATCCAAGCAATACAATTCTAAACTGTGCTTATAAACAATAGGATAATATATATATTCTGCTATTTAACTGTAATTTATCCTAATACAATATTAATTTACAACATCAGAACTTGCACAGATGAGTTACTTAGCCAATCAGATACAGATTTAAACAATATATAGGCTGTGACTACAAATTTAAAATACAATATACACTTCTGAATTATTATTTTATGTTTGCATAGCTAAACAATTTAAGATTGGGATTAGTTTAACAATACATAGGCTATGAAATGCTAACTTGAAATATGCACTATTTCCTTAACTCGGCTACATACAGCAATAGTAAATGTTTACTTTAAATGCTTGCATACAAATAGGCAGGCTAAGAGCTATTCAAGGTTATGCAATACAATTTAAAAGCCCAATTTGTTCTTTCCAATCTTCCAATTGTAATTTTACTGTAGTGACTATACATATAACTTATCTTACCAAAAACCTTGTATAAATTACCAAATAAACAGCAATCCAGTTTCCAATGTTTCTCAACAGATCCAATTTCACCTCAGAAATTCAAAATTGGGGGTATTGCATATGGAGTCCAACAGTAGTTGTGTGCTTTAATAATAACCACAGTAGTTATTCCTTCAGGATTAGCCAACAACCTCCTTATCAGTCTCTATGCTGGGGTTTAAATCATCTGATTTCACCCCTCCCCTTTTTTGGTTATTATCAGTCATTGGTGAGTATTGGAAACGCCCACGGAGCCTTGTCTCGGATTGGTTCTTTGTAACTGAACATGGATTGGTTTATTTGGGAATGTGTTGCCAAGGAGATGCATCCCTGCAACAACCAATCATCTCATGGCTGCAATTCTAGCATCATAACACTGGGTGGCAGCATTACAAACAGACAGCACAAACAATGCAGCATGACAATACATACAAATTAATTTAACCAACATTTTTAGACAGTGAAATATTTCTTTAAACTATGTAATAACTGCCATAATTTCTTGTATCAATCTTTCCCAATATCAATCACAGATGGATAAGATCACATCACCTCTCTGGTCATTCCGACACGAAACACAGTATGCCCTTAACATTATATCATATTAAAATCCTCTATACTGCCAATTATTCTGAAATCAATGGCATTTATACATTCTGTTATATATGTTTTCATGTAATATAATATGTTCTATGTCTCCGACAATTTCTGCATATATGAATTGATGCCTGCAATAGAAATGGAAACATTTGTTAGAAATGATTTAAGCATTCATATGTCTATGGTCCATCTGAAATAAGATTAAGTATTATTAATCATTTACTTTTAGGTCCACAAATATTCTTAAAAACACAGAGGCTAAGTAAGACTTTTTATATATATATATAATATATATATATATATATATTGGATATTCATTTCTATGTAGATCTGAAATTATATAAAATCCAGCAGATTATGCATTGTTATATATCTATTCACCCAGATATCTCATTAACCCAGTTGCTCTTATAATTTTCATTAGATTTCTGGAGAACAGAGAGAATAAAAAGAATGTTTTTTTTTTTTTTTTTTTTGTTGTAGTCCATGGTTCAATACTTGTATATTTGACACAGCAGGGACTATTTAACACGTTTATGTTAATTATCAGTTCCTAGGGCTCTTGCCTAGCTTATCTGGTTTATGCTCAGAACTTCGTCTCCATCCGTATGTCTGCAATACGTCTTCTTTTGAAATCACAAAGATTTAGGTGACAAATTCCAGAGGGCCCTTGAACACATTCCTTTCTCTCATCACCAAATGTCTTGGAGTTATAAAACTCTGCATATAGTCAAATGAGCATGGTCACTGAGTTAGTTTCTTTTAGGAAAATGTTTGTGTATTTTACACAACAGGAGGGCGTGCTTCAAAGCTATGCTGATTTTCAATCCTGATAAACGTGTATTCACCCAGCTAACCCATCTGGTAGGGGGTTGGGACCCACAGTGTATTAGAAGCTGTGTTCAACAAATTCATGTTCAATTAATTCTGAGGTCTCATCTTATATATACAGTGTATAAAAAAATATATATATATATATGTATACATATGTAATATTCATCATAATACTCATATACTCTGACAATATCGTCCAGATAAGGCGCCACTGCTATGCCCTGCAGCCTTAGAACCGCCAGAAGGGACCCTAGCACCTTTGTGAAAATTCTGGGAGCTGTGGCCAACCCGAAGGGAAGAGCCACAAACTGGTAATGCTTGTCCAGAAAGGCGAACCTGAGGAACTGGTGATGATCTTTGTGGATAGGGATGTGTAGATATGCATCCTTTAAGTCCACGGTGGTCATATATTGACCCTCCTGGATCATTGGTAAAATAGTCCGAATGGTCTCCATCTTGAAGGATGGAACTCTGAGGAATTTGTTTAGGATCTTGAGATCTAAAATTGGTCTGAAGGTTCCCTCTTTTTTGTGAACCACAAACAGATTGGAGTAGAACCCCTTCCCCTGTTCTGTTTTCGGAACTGGGCAGATCACTCCCATGGTATATAGGTCTTCTACACAGCATAAGAACTCCTCTCTTTTTGTCTGGTTTACAGACAATTGAGAAAGATGGAATCTCCCCCTTGGAGGAGAATTTTTGAAATCTAGAAGATACCCCTGGGTTACGATTTCTAAAGCCCAGGAGTCCTGAACGTCTCTTGCCCAAGCCTGAGCAAAGAGAGAAAGTCTGCCCCCTACTAGATCTGGTCCCCGATCGGGGACTACCCCTTCATGCTGTCTTGGTGGCAGCATCAGGCTTCTTGGGCTGTTTACCCTTGTTCCAAGTCTGGTTAGGTCTCCAGACTGACTTGGATTGAGCAAAATTCCCCTCTTGCTTTGCAGCAGGGGAAGAGGTAGAGGGACCACCTTTGAAGTTTCGAAAGGAACGAAAATTATTTTGTTTGGTCCTCATCTTATTTGTCTTATCCTGAGGAAGGGCATGGCCTTTCCCTCCAGTGATGTCTGAAATTATCTCTTTCAGTTCAGGCCCGAAAAGGGTCTTACCCTTGAAAGGGATGGCTAAAAGCTTAGATTTTGATGTCACATCAGCAGACCAGGACTTAAGCCATAACGCTCTACGCGCTAAAATGGCAAAACCTGAATTCTTTGCCGCTTATTTAGCCAGTTGAAAAGCGGCATCTGTAATGAAAGAATTAGCTAGCTTGAGAGCCTTAATTATATCCAGAATATCATCTAATGGGGTCTCAACCTGAAGAGCATCCTCCAGAGCCTCGAACCAAAAAGCAGCTGCAGTAGTTACAGGAACAATGCATGCTATAGGTTGGAGAAAACCCTGATGAACAAATATTTTCTTTAGGAGACCCTCTAATTTTTTATCCATAGGATCTTTGAAAGCACAACTGTCCTCAATAGGTATAGTTGTACGCTTAGCCAGGGTAGAAATAGCTCCCTCTACCTTAGGGACCGTCTGCCATGAGTCCCGCATGGTGTCTGATATGGGAAACATTTTCTTAAAAGTAGGAGGGGGAGCCAACAGAATACCTGGTCTATCCCACTCCTTAGTAACAATGTCCGAAATCCTCTTAGGGACCGGAAAAACATCAGTGTAGACAGGAACCTCTAGAAATCTGTCCATTTTACACAATTTCTCTGGAACTACAATAGGGTCACAATCATCCAGAGTCGCTAAAACCTCCCTGAGCAATAAGCGGAGGTGTTCTAGTTTAAATTTAAAAGCCGTCATATCTGAGTCTGTCTGAGGGAACATCTTTCCAGAATCAGAAATCTCTCCCTCAGACAGCAAATCCCTCACCCCCAACTCAGAACATTGGGAGGGTACATCGGATATGGCTAATAAAGCATCAGAGGGCTCAGCATCTGTTCTCACACCAGACCTACTGTGCTTCCCCTGCAACCCAGGCAGCTTAGATAAAACCTCTGTGAGGGTAGTATTCATAACTGTGGCCATATCTTGCAGGGTGAAAGAATTAGACGCACTAGAAGTACTTGGCATCGCTTGTGCGGGCGTTAATGGTTGTGACACTTGGGGAGAATTAGATGGCATAACCTGATTCCCTTCTGACTGAGAATCATCCTGCCACATACTTTTAGTAGCTAAAATATGTTCTTTGCAATTTATTGACCTTTCAGTGCATGAGGGACACATTCTAAGTGGGGGTTCCACAATGGCTTCTAAACATATTGAACAATGACTTTCCTCAATGTCAGACATGTTGAACAGGCTAGTAATGACTACAAACAAGCATGAAAACACTTTATTTAGTGAAAATAATAACAATCTTAAAAAACGGTACTGCGCCTTTAAGAGAAAAAAAGCATACACGTTCTGCAAAACTGCTTTAAAATGCACCAAATTTTTCAATTTTTTTACAGCAGACTCAATATGTGTAGTTAAGTTTGCCCCACAAGGAAATTTAACATTTAACCCTTTAATGTGCAAACCGGATTGAACAAGGCCTAAATCCGGAAAAAACACCCCCAGCACCTTGCCACAGCCCTGCTGTGGCCCTACCTGCCCTCAGGGATGGTAAATATGGGGTTAAAGCTTCGATTTGGCCCAAAACATCTACAAGGGCCCCCAGGAGTTGGAGCTTGCTGCTTGCTGAGTGAAAACAACTGCGCATCTGAGGCGCGAAAATAGGCCCCACCCATCTCACTCGATGTCTCTACAGCCTCAAAGAACCGCACCAGAGCGGTTTTAAACTAGCCATGTGGGTTCTGAGACCCCAAAAATAAGCCAAGTGTACCCTCAATAAAGTTGCCCAAAAACGTTATTGCCCACAAAACGTTAACAGCACTCCCAGTTCATAAAACGTTTGCCCACAAACATTCAAAGCTCAGTGTCAACCATTTTTTAATTAGCCCCTTATGCAAGCTTAGTAATGCCCTTCTATAGCTCTTAGGATTACTGCTTACCCTTACCCTCATGGGGATACTGTCAGCTTTTCTGAAATACACAGTCTCCCCAGAAAAAATGACTGAACATACCTCACTGCTATATAGCATGAAAACGTTCCTCACACTGAAGTTTCTTGTACCCCTCAGCCTCTGTGGGAACAACACTGGATCTTAGTGACAAATGCTAAGATCATCAGCCTCCAGGCAGAAGTCTTCATCCATCTGCTGCCTGAGAGTAAATAGTACACACCGGTACCATTTAAAACAAAAAAACTCTTGCTTGAAGAAATTAAAAACTAATATTTTATCACCTCTTTCACTTTACCCTTCCTAGTACTTAGAGTAGGCAAAGAGAATGACCGGGGGGTGGAGCTAAGGGAGGAGCTATATAGACAGCTCTGCTGTGGTGCTCTTTGCCACTTCCTGTTAGCAGGAGGATAATATCCCACAAGTAAAGGATGAATCCGTGGACTCGTCGTAACTTATAGAAGAAAGTAGTCAGATAGTGCCGAACTTGCGTTCGGGACATCTGTAGTGACGTAACCATCGATCTGTGTCGGACTGAGTCCGGCGGATCGTATGTTACGTCACTATGTTCTACTTTTGCTGGTCTCTAGGGTATGATAACTACGGCGAATCAGGCTCGCCACAAATACGCTGCGAAATTCCAGTGTATTTGCGGTTGAGAGCTTGATAAATAGAGGCCTATATCTGCACATTTAAGCTAGGACATGCTACATATGCGTATTTTGCCTAAACGAGACATTTGCTAAATGAGACAGAAATGGATAAATTGCATCCTAGAGCTGCACATTTAAGCTAGGACATGCTACATATCTGTTTGGAGCTAAAACTAGACATTTGCGGAAAGAGACAATTAAATGGTTAAAGCGCATCCTATATCTGCACATTTAAGGTAGGACATGCTACATATGCATATTTGCATAAACGAGACATTTGCTAAAAGAGACAGAAATGGTTAAATTGCATCCTAGAGCTGCACATTTAAGCTAGGACATGCTACATATCTGTTTGGAGCTAAAACTAGATATTTACTGAAAGAGACAATTACATGGTTAAAGCACACCCTATAGCTGCACATTTTGCACATTACACAAACACAACTGTTTTTGAAGACTACAGTGGCAATAGTCTAACTAATTAACCATGTTGTGCACAAGTACTCACCAACGAGCCACCCATGGGGAAACTGTCTGCCCTCAAACTGCCGCCACAGGGACGACTGTCTGAGGATGCGGGCATCATGACAAGCCCCGACGAAATTCGCACACACGTGCATAATCCGCATCCGTGCATCGCAAAAAAACTGCACGTTCAGACTATGGAAGTGTTTGCTATTTCGGAAGGGCAAGTCATCGGCTGGAGCAAGCAGAGCAATGTGGGTGCAATCTATTGCTCCCAAGACATTGGGCATTCGAGCTATTGCATAGAATACCCTCTTCAGGCACCTCCAATCGCCATCATTTTGAGGGAATCCTATATAATGCTTACTGACTCGTACTATGGCATCCAGAAAGTTGTCAAAAACCACAGAGAAGGTACTCTGAGACAGCCCATGCATGTACCCCTCTCCGGATTGAAAACTTCCGGAGGCCAGGATGTGTATGAAACTTAGCATCTTGGTCATGCCAGGGACTGCAGTCTGCATAGGACTACGTGGCTCCAGATGAGGTTTAAGAACATCGTAAAGGCTAATGAGCTGTTCACGATTGAGCCTATACTTGTCATAAACCTCGAAGTCGCTCATGTAATCCAAGGTGGGCCTCGAACTCTAACCAGACGAGCCCTTTGCCTCTCTTGGAGACGCCGAGCCCACCTGATTCTATTGTACACCACTCGTGCAACAGCACCAGCAGCAACTAACTTCGGGTCATCCATATTTGCCAAGCTAAGAAGCACAAAGACAAACAGCAGAGCAAACACACAAGGAGTAACAAGGTATGCAAAAACACAAAAGCGATTTGATACAATGTCGATCACAAGGGACACTTTGGCCATGTTGTTTGGGGGATTTATAGTGCAATATGTCCAATGGTAGCGTGTTCGTAATGAGTGCTGTATACACTTGATTGTATGCGAGCGGAGCGAATGCTTTCAAAGTGGGCGTTTTTTTTAGGTGTTTGCTGAAATTTTGTTTTCCCCCAATGAATCGTAATGTGAAAGTGTAAAATATAACATATACAGTGCATCTTCGTAATGTTTGTTCATATGCGTAATAAATACTAATTAAAGGTGATGTTATAGTAAAAAGCACACATCCACGCTAACATGAAAGTGCATAGACATGGCATAGAATCTGATCGAGCAATGTTGCTGCAATATTGTTTCAAAACGATAAAGTAATGGGTGACAGCTAAAATATTATATATAAGTGATTGGCGAGATGTCAATATTGTACGCGTCCCATTGTAATCGCAATAATAATGAAGATCTTCCGGCTGATATCTGTAGTATTATATATATAAGTGATTTGCGAGATGTCAATATTGTACACGTCCCATTGAAATCGCTATAATAATGAAGATCTTCCAAACTCTTGTTAACGTATATGTAATATTGTAGTATTGAGTGAGAAACTTCTGAAAGGGGCGGTACAGTCCTAATGCTGTAATCTGTATGGTTGAAGCTTATAATGATGTCATCATATTAGCAACCTGTCTGTCTAGTTAGCACATCTTCATTGTGTTGTATTTTAAAACATTCTTCTTGTGTGCTGATTAAAATATAAATGTGTGTTTTGTTGTTGTGTGATGCGTGTTATGTACATCTATGTACTGTATGTATGGTGATTCTCTCCCACGTATGCTGACTTATATAAAGCAGTATAGCATTTTTGTTCATTCCAAAAAGCGACAGCTGTAATATGTTCTAATGATCTGTTCTTATTGTACGTAATTCCTAATGGTATATTATGAGTAAATTGTGATGTTAAAGGGACATTAAATCCATAATTGATGTTTCGTGATTCCGAGAAAGAATCCAATGCTAAGCAACCTTACAATGTAGTTGTATGATGTAAATGTATTCATTGTTTATATGTGTTTTTTGGCCAGAATATCAATGCACATGTATGAGTGAATGGCCAAAGTAATGTATGTGCATCCATCAATCATCTTCTGGTGAGCCTATGTAGATATGCTGTACATCCAAGCATATGAGTTGAATAAATGAAATGCTATAATAGAAGTAAATGAGACGTGTTTACAATTGTCTACTGTTTGTGAATAATGAAATGTAAAAAAAAAAATTCTGTCCGTTTAAATATGATGTCATTTTTAAAACCGATTTCGTATTGGTGATTGTGATTTGTAGTTGATGTAATAAAATTTCCTTTAAGATTTTGATGTTGTAGTGCATTTCACACATGTAAAATCCATAACTCCATAGGGAAATAGTAATTTCTTGATCTATTTGTCATAGCGGGACTAACGCAAGAAAGAATGAGTTATTTCCACAATTGTAACGCTGGTATTACGATTTTTCAAGTCTACACATTTTGTGTGCATTAGGTAAATCTGCCGGTCACGTCCAGGAGCACGTCTTCCCCATAGAAGTCAATAGAGGAGAAACATTTGTTGAGAAATAAAATCCAACACTTGTTTTGAGCGTAAAGTGAGTGACGTCATGTTCTGGTGTGAAAAAGTAGCTAAATTGTGTTTATTTCCTAATAAAAATATGTTTTGTGTAGGTAATGTGCTGTATATTGATTGTATGTATCGATTTGTGTATGTATGTGATAATATGGGTAGTTAGATGTAACTAGATGAGTGTATGTTCCAGTCTGTCTATGTAAGTCAATGTAAAATGGTTTTGTGTGCATTTTTTTTCAAACACCCAAGATCTCGTAATGTTGATCCGTTCTATTCTGACATGAAAATGTAAAATCTAAAAAATAAATATTGTGTAGTGTTTGTATGAGTGTAAGTGTTCTTTGTGTAATGTTTTTGAAGTGATTTCTGGATGTTTTTGTTAGCGGTATATGATTAACTACTGGGTCTGGGTTTACTTTATGGATTTGAGCAGAGATGGTGATTTTTGTTGCGTTACGGAAACTCGTAATACCAGCGGTAGGGAAAAAGCAGCGCTATGAGGCTTTTTCACGCATAATGCACAACTCGTAATTTAGCCGAATATTTTTAAATATTATGCACACTATAGGAATGCAGTTTGTGAGCATTGTTTACATTTACAATTTTTTTAAATGTCAAGGGATTTATTTGAATACGCTGTGAATTAATTAATGCTAGAATCAAAAATGATTTTGATTGGATCTTTCTCTGTTTAAGAGGACCATTACAATTGTAATTGATATGCCTGATGAAACGGCCACTAGCACCAAGCCGAGAAATGCGTTACATGATTAAGGGAACATTGCTATGCCCCTACACTCTTATTCAGCTTTTTAACTTGTTTTTAATCTGGTTTTATTAAATTTGTTTGGAATTACAAGTGAATGGTTTAAATAGTGTTTCATATAAGCACAATTACTTCTGGTCCTTTGGAGCTTTCCAGTTTCGCTAGGAATAGGTGAGCTGATACACCTCAATCTATCAGCTGGCATCTACTAGCACATAAGGGTGCTCCTACCAAATGTGAGTACCCACTCTAATTTTTTATACTTTGTGTCCTGTGGAAACTAATTGATACACACATGAGGCGCCCCTCTATCTTTTGTTACTTTAACTAATGCTAATGACTGTTTGCGACGAGAAACAGCATAGACCTCAACCGTTCTGTGTTATCAAACACCCCCTTTTCTATCACCGAAACATCCCTTTGATTTCTATAGAATTCGTGTGCTGAAAGGTGGCGGATCTAAAGTTAGGTACGTTGTGTCAGAATAGAAGCGAGCGTACGTATTGAATGGTTGATACATTTATAATTTGGGCACATAGAGTCGTAAGTGAGGGCGGATTATCAGTGATATGCTGAAATAACGCAAGAATCGCTTTGCATTGAAGTGATCTCGTGGGAGCAAATGTTTCATTGGACTGTTCTACATTTTACAATGTTGAAGCCGTGTTAACTACGGCGTATCAATTTAATGCGGAATTCACAGTTGAAGCTTTGCTAAATGTACCCCATAAGCTTTATGTACAGATAGTTAAAGGGACCCTTTGTCCGCTACTTTTATAGCCAATAGCACTACTATATACTACTGTGATACAAGCAAGGAATCCTGGGAGCCATTACTGGCCCAATGTTAGACATCCAATTTGTCAGACCCTCTCCTTACTGACAGGCTCCCCTTGGAAACACAACATCCCTTATAGATATAGTTGTATAGACAATACACAAATGGCTCCCCCTTATGTCTAGATGTTTATGTATATGGTCAGAACCATAGCCATTACTGTCTAATATATCAGGTGAATAATGTCTGAATATTAAAAAAATGCCTTGGATCTTTAATGCCTTCCAATAAATTGGCTCCCTGTTATGTTGGTCCTTTTCGAATACTCCGACGGGTTAATCCTGTGGCCTACGCTCTTGACCTTCCTCCTGCTATGCGCATCTCCAATGTTTTTCATGTCGGTTTACCACTGTGTTGCCTCGTCCCCGTCCTATCTTTGTTGACAACCATGAGGAGTATGAGGTCAGCAGCATTATTGACTCTCGTATGTCCAGGGGCCGTGTACAGTATTTGGTTCACTGGAGAGGCTACGGTCCGGAGGATCGTTCTTGGGTTCCCTATTCTGATGTTCATGCTCCCGCCCTCCTCCGTGCCTTCCATGCCCGTTTCCCCAATAAGCCTTTTGTTCTCCCGCGGGGGAGGGGTCGTTGAGGGGAGGGTACTGTCAGGGTTTTTTCCCTGTTGTGTTTGCCATGTGCTGCTGGCAGCCATTTTACTCACCTCTCTTCCTGACTATGGTGCATTGTGGGGGATGCTGCTCAATTCCTGCACTTTCTTTTATGACCAGACTGGTGTGCATCATCCATGTGAGACAGGATGCAGTCTCAGAATTGTGATGTCATCACTTATTATTTAAAGGGCCTCTGTTCAGTATGCTTTGCCTTTGCGTTGTCTCAGACCTGTTTGTGAGAGTTCCTGTGTATTACCTGGCTGCCTGACGTCCTTCCTGGTTCCTGATCCCTGGCTTGTTCCTGACTCTGCTGTTTTCCTTGTTCCTGATTCCGGCTTGTCTGACTATTCGCTTTGGCTCCTGACTCGGCTCGTCTGACTACCAGCTCTGGTTTTGATTCCTGGCTTGTTATTTGACTTGTGGACTTTTTATTATTTTTTGCTATTAATAAAGGTGTGATTATTTTTGCACTTCTCGTCTCAGTCTGATTCCTGGCACCCTGACAGGCTGCAACAGGAAGTGCCAGTAAAGTCAAAACATACAGGATTATTATTATTATTATTATTATTATTATTATTATTATTAGTAGTAGTAGTATTAGTATTATTATTAGTATTATTATTATTATTATTTAGTATTATTAGTATTATTATTTGTATTATTATTATTATTATTATTATTTAGTATTATTATTATTTAGTATTATTAGTATTAGTATTATTATTATCATTATTATTTAGTATTATTATTATTATTATTATTATTATTATTATTATTATTATTATTATTATTTAGTATTATTAGTATTAGTATTATTATTCCGTAACTCTGTGTACAGAGATAAAGGCTATACAATGACAAGGGTTTGTTATAAGATACAAAACATAACAGACTATACAGATCTAGTACAAGAGGAAGAGAACCCTGCTCCAAAGAGCTTACAATCTACATATTACTTGTGATGTCACAGGAAACAAGAAATTGTTGTGAAGTACAGAGAATTCCTTATTATAAAAGATGCAGATTGCAGGGCTTTTTGAGTCCATGGGGTAGATTAACTGTTTTAAAAAATTAAAACAATAAGTTACAAACATTTTAAAAATATTACAACAATTTTAAGCTACTTACACCTAATCTAAGCCCCCTAATAAAATAACAAAGCCCCCCAAAATAAAAAAATCCCTACCCTATTCTACATTAAAAAGTTACCAGCTCTATTACCTTACCAGCCATTAAAATGGCCTTTTGTGGGGCATGCCCCAAAGAATTCAGCTCTTTTGCCTGTAAAATAAAAATACAACCCCCCCAACATTAAAACCCACCACCCACATACCCCTAATCTAACCCAAACCGTCCTTAAATAAACCTAACACTACCGCCCCTGAAGATCATCCTACCTTGAGCCGTCTTCAGCCAGCCGACCACCGATGGAACCGAAGAGGAGATCCGGAGCAGAAGAAGTCATCATCCAAGGGGCGCAGAAGAAATCTTCCATCCGATGAAGTCATCATCCAGGCGGCGCTGAAGAGGTCTTCGATCCGATAGAGATCATCATCCAGGCGGCGTCTTCAATCTTCATCCATCCGGAGCGGAGCGGAGCCATCTTCAGAAGAGCCTACGCGGATCCATCCTCTTCTTCCCGACGACTAACGACGAATGACGGTACCTTTAAGTGACGTCATCCAAGATGGCGTCCCTCGAATTCCGATTGGCTGATAGGATTCTATCAGCCAATCGGAATTAAGGTAGAAACATCTGATTGGCTGATTCAATCAGCCAATCAGATTCAAGTTCAATCTGATTGGCTGATTGGTTCAGGTTGTTATTGTTCTGATTGGTTGATACCCCTGTAAGTAAAACACATGTAAACAAGTAGAACCATCAAACACAAATCAGGCTGTTATTGTTCTGATTGGTTGATGTTTCTGTATGTAAAACACATGTAAACAAGTAGAACCATCAAATACAAATCAGGTTGTTATTGTTCTGATTGGTTGATGTCTCTGTAAGTGAAACACATGTAAACAAGTAGAACCATCAAACACAAATCAGGCTGTTATTGTTCTGATTGGTTGATGTCTCTGTAAGTAAAACACATGTAAACAAGTAGAACCATCAAACACAAATCAGGTTGTTATTGTTCTGATTGGTTGATTTCTCTGTAAGTAAAACACATGTAAACAAGTAGAAACATAAAAAACAAATCAGGCTGTTATTGTTCTGAATGGTTGATGTCTCTGTAAGTAAAACACATGTAAACAAGTAGAACCATCAAACACAAATCAGGCTGTTATTGTTCTGATTGGTTGATACCTCTGGAAGTAAAACACATGTAAACAGGTAGAACCATCAAACACAAATCAGGCTGCTATTGTTCTGATTGGTTGATGTCTCTGTAAGTAAAACACATGTAAACAAGATGAACCATCAAACACAAATCAGGCTGTTATTGTTCTGATTGGTTGATGTCTCTGTAAGTAAAACACATGTAAACAAGTAGAACCATCAAACACAAATCAGGCTGTTATTGTTCTGATTGGTTGATGTCTCTGTAAGTAAAACACATGTAAACAAGTAGAACCATAAAACACAAATCAGGTTGTTATTGTTATGATTGGTTGATACCTCTGTAAGTAAAACACATGTAAACAAGTAAAACCATCAAACACAAATCAGGCTGTTATTGTTTAGATTGTTTGATGTCTCTGTAAGTAAAACACATGTAAACAAGTAGAAGCATCAAACACAAAACAGGCTGTTATTGTTCTGAATGGTTGATTTCTCTGTAAGTAAAACACATGTAAACAAGTAGAAGCATCAAACACAAATCAGGCTGTTATTGTTCTGATTGGTTGATGTCTTTGTAAGTAAAACACATGTAAACAAGTAGAACCATCAAACACAAATCATGCTGTTATTGTTCTGATTGGTTGATGTCTCTGTAAGTAAAACACATGTAAACAAGTGGAACCATCAAACACAAATCAGGATGTTATTGTTCTGATTGGTTGATGTATTTGTAAGTAAAACACATGTAAACAAGTAGAAACATCAAACACAAATCAAGCTGTTATTATTCTGATTGGTTGATGTCTCTGTAAGTAAAACACATGTAAACAAGTAGAAACATAAAACACAAATCAGGCTGTTATTGTTCTGAATGGTTGATGTCTCTGTAAGTAAAACACATGTAAACAAGTAGAACCATCAAACACAAATCAGGCTGTTATTGTTCTGATTGGTTGATACCTCTGGAATTAAAACACATGTAAACAGGTAGAACCATCAAACATAAATCAGGCTGCTATTGTTCTGATTGGTTGATGTCTCTGTAAGTAAAACACATGTAAACAAGTAGAACCATCAAACACAAATCAGGCTGTTATTGTTCTGATTGGTTGATGTCTCTGTAATTAAAACACATGTAAACAAGTAGAACCATCAAACACAAATCAGGCTGTTATTGTTCTGATTGGTTGATGTCTCTGTAAGTAAAACACATGTAAAAAAATAGAACCATCAAACACAAATCAGGCTGTTATTGTTCTCATTGGTTGATGTCTCTGTAAGTAAAACACATGTAAACAAGTAGAACCATCAAACACAAATCAGGTTGTTATTGTTATGATTGGTTGATACCTCTGTAAGTAAAACACATGTAAACAAGTAAAACCATCAAACACAAATCAGGCTGTAATTGTTCTGATTGGTTGATGTCTCTGTAAGTAAAACACATGTAAATAAGTAGAACCATCAAACACAAATCAGGCTGTTATTGTTCTGATTGGTTGATGTCTCTTTAAGTAAAACACATGTAAACAAGTAAAACTCATGTAAATAAGTAGAACCATCAAAAAAACAAATCAGGCTGTTATTGTTCTGATTGGTTGATGTCTCTGTTAGTAAAACACATGTAAACAAGTAGAACCATCAAACACAAATCAGGCTGTTATTGTTCTGATTGGTTGATGTCTCTGTAAGTAAAACACATGTAAACAAGTAGAAGCATCAAACACAAATCAGGCTGTTATTGTTCTGATTGGTTGATGTCTTTGTAAGTAAAACACATGTAAACAAGTAGAACCATCAAACACAAATCAGGCTGTTATTGTTCTGATTGGTTGATGTCTCTGTAAGTAAAACACATGTAAACAAGTAGAACCATCAAACACAAATCAGGCTGTAATTGTTCTGATTGGTTGATACCTCTGTAAGTAAAACACATGTAAAAAAGTAGAACCATCAAACACAAATCAGGCTGTTATTGTTCTCATTGGTTGATGTCTTTGTAAGTAAAACACATGTAAACAAGTAGAACCATCAAACACAAATCAGGTTGTTATTGTTATGATTGGTTGATACCTCTGTAAGTAAAAAACATGTAAACAAGTAAAACCATCAAACACAAATCAGGCTGTAATTGTTCTGATTGGTTGATGTCTCTGTAAGTAAAACACATGTAAATAAGTAGAACCATCAAACACAAATCAGGCTGTTATTGTTCTGATTGGTTGATGTCTCTTTAAGTAAAACACATGTAAACAAGAAGAACCATCAAACACAAATCAGGCTGTTATTGTTCTGATTGGTTGATGTCTCTGTAAGTAAAACACATGTAAACAAGTAGAACCATCAAACACAAATCAGGTTGTTATTGTTATGATTGGTTGATACCTCTGTAAGTAAAACACATGTAAACAAGTATACCCATCAAACACAAATCAGGCTGTTATTGTTCTGATTGGTTGATGTCTCTGTAAGTAAAACACATGTAAATAAGTAGAACCATCAAAAACACAAATCAGGCTGTTATTGTTCTGATTGGTTGATGTCTCTGTAAGTAAAACACATGTAAACAAGTAGAACCATCAAACACAAATCAGGTTGTTATTGTTATGATTGGTTGATACCTCTGTAAGTAAAACACATGTAAACAAGTATACCCATCAAACACAAATCAGGCTGTTATTGTTCTGATTGGTTGATGTCTCTGTAAGTGAAACACATGTTAACAAGTAGAACCATAAAACACAAATCAGGCTGTTATTGTTCTGATTGGTTGATGTCTCTGTAAGTAAAACACATGTAAACAAGTAGAACCATCAAACACAAATCAGGTTGTTATTGTTCTGATTGGTTGATTTCTCTGTAAGTAAAACACATGTAAACAAGTAGAACCATCAAACACAAATCAGACTGTTATTGTTCTGATTGGTTGATGTCTCTGTAAATAAAACACATGTAAACAAGTAGAACCATCAAACACAAATCAGGCTGTTATTGTTCTGATTGGTTGATGTTTCTGTAAGTAAAACACATGTAAACAAGTAGAAGCATAAAACACAAATCAGGCTGTTATTGTTCTGATTGGTTGATGTCTCTGTAAGTAAAACACATGCAAATAAGTAGAATCATCAAACACAAATTAGGTTGTTATTGTTCTGATTGGTTGATACCCCTATAAGTAAAACACATGTAAACAAATAGAACAATCAAACACAAATCAGGCTGTTATTGTTCTGATTGGTTGATGTCTCTGTAAGTAAAACACATGTAAACAATTAGAACCATCAAACACAAATCAGGCTGTTATTGTTCTCATTGGTTGATGTCCCTGTAAGTAAAACACAAGTAAACACGTAGAACCATCAAACACAAATCAGGCTTTTATTTTTCTGATTGGTTGATGTCTCTGTAAGTAAAACACATGTAAACAATTAGAACCATCAAACACAAATCAGGCTGTTATTGTTCTCATTGGTTGATGTCTCTGTAAGTAAAACACATGTAAACAAGTAGAACCATCAAACACAAATCAGGTTGTTATTGTTATGATTGGTTGATACCTCTGTAAGTAAAACACATGTAAACAAGTAAAACCATCAAACACAAATCAGGCTGTTATTGTTTAGATTGGTTGATGCCTCTGTAAGTAATACACATGTAAACAAGTAGAACCATCAAACACAAATCAGGTTGTTATTGTTATGATTGGTTGATACCTCTGTAAGTAAAACACATGTAAACAAGTAAACCCATCAAACACAAATCAGGCTGTTATTGTTCTGATTGGTTGATGTCTCTGTAAGTACAACACATGTAAACAAGTAGAACCATCAAACACAAATCAGGCTGTTATTGTCCTGATTGGTTTATGTCTCTGTAAGTAAAACACATGTAAACAAGAAGAACCATCAAAAACACAAATCAGGCTGTTATTGTTCTGATTGGCTGATGTCTCTGTAAGTAAAACACATGTAAACAAGTAGAACCATCAAACACAAATCAGGCTGTTATTGTCCTGATTGGTTTATGTCTCTGTAAGTAAAACACATGTAAACAAGAAGAACCATCAAACACAAATCAGGCTGTTATTGTTCTGATTGGTTGATGCCTCTGTAAGTAAAACACATGTAAACAAGTAGAAGCATCAAACACAAATCAGGCTGTTATTGTTCTGATTGGTTGATACCTCTGTAAGTAAAACACATGTAAACAAGTATAACCATCAAGCACAAATTAGGCTGTTATTGCTCTGATTGGTTGATGTCTCTGTAAGTACAACACATGTAAACAAGTAGAACCATCAAACACAAATCAGGTTGTTATTGTTCTGATTGGTTGATACCTCTGTAAGTAAAACACATGTAAACAAGTAAACCCATCAAACACAAATCAGGCTGTTATTGTTCTGATTGGTTGATGTCTCTGTAAGTAAAACTCATGTAAATAAGTAGAACCATCAAAAACACAAATCAGGCTGTTATTGTTCTGAGTGGTTGATGTCTCTGTAAGTAAAACACATGTAAACAAGTAGAACCATCAAACACAAATCAGGCTGTTATTGTTCTGATTGGTTGATTTCTCTGTAAGTAAAACACATGTAAACAAGTAGAAGCATCAAACACAAATCAGGCTGTTATTGTTCTGATTGGTTGATGTCTTTGTAAGTAAAACACATGTAAACAAGTAGAACCATCAAACACAAATCATGCTGTTATTGTTCTGATTGGTTGATGTCTCTGTAAGTAAAACACATGTAAATAAGTAGAACCATCAAACACAAATCAGGCTGTTATTGTTCTGATTGGTTGATGTCTCTGTAAGTAAAACACAAGTAAACAAGATGAACCATCAAACACAAATCAGGATGTTATTGTTCTGATTGGTTGATGTATTTGTAAGTAAAACACATGTAAACAAGTAGAAACATCAAACACAAATCAAGCTGTTATTATTCTGATTGGTTGATGTCTCTGTAAGTAAAACACATGTAAACAAGTAGAAACATAAAACACAAATCAGGCTGTTATTGTTCTGAATGGTTGATGTCTCTCTAAGTAAAACACATGTAAACAAGTAGAACCAACAAACACAAATCAGGCTGTTATTGTTCTGATTGGTTGATACCTCTGGAATTAAAACACATGTAAACAGGTAGAACCATCAAACATAAATCAGGCTGCTATTGTTCTGATTGGTTGATGTCTCTGTAAGTAAAACACATGTAAACAAGTAGAACCATCAAACACAAATCAGGCTGTTATTGTTCTGATTGGTTGATGTCTCTGTAAGTAAAACACATGTAAACAAGTAGAACCATCAAACACAAATCAGGCTTTTATTGTTCTGATTGGTTGATGTCTCTGTAAGTAAAACACATGTAAAAAAATAGAACCATCAAACACAAATCAGGCTGTTATTGTTCTCATTGGTTGATGTCTCTGTAAGTAAAACACATGTAAACAAGTAGAACCATCAAACACAAATCAGGTTGTTATTGTTATGATTGGTTGATACCTCTGTAAGTAAAACACATGTAAACAAGTAAAACCATCAAACACAAATCAGGCTGTAATTGTTCAGATTGGTTGATGTCTCTGTAAGTAAAACACATGTAAATAAGTAGAACCATCAAACACAAATCAGGCTGTAATTGTTCTGATTGGTTGATGTCTCTGTAAGTAAAACACAAGTAAACAAGAAGAACCATCAAACACAAATCAGGCTGTTTTGTTCTGATTGGTTGATGTCTCTGTAATTAAAACACATGTAAATAAGTAGAACCATCAAACACAAATCAGGCTGTTATTGTTCTGATTGGTTGATGTTTCTTTAAGTAAAACACATGTAAACAAGAAGAACCATCAAACACAAATCAGGCTGTTATTGTTCTGATTGGTTGATGTCTCTGTAAGTAAAACACATGTAAACAAGTAGAACCATCAAACACAAATCAGGTTGTTATTGTTATGATTGGTTGATACCTCTGTAAGTAAAACACATGTAAACAAGTATACCCATCAAACACAAATCAGGCTGTTATTGTTCTGATTGGTTGATGTCTCTGTAAGTAAAACACATGTAAATAAGTAGAACCATCAAAAACACAAATCAGGCTGTTATTGTTCTGATTGGTTGATGTCTCTGTAAGTAAAACACATGTAAACAAGTAGAACCATCAAACACAAATCAGGTTGTTATTGTTCTGATTGGTTGATGTCTCTGTAAGTGAAACACATGTTAACAAGTAGAACCATCAAACACAAATGAGGCTGTTATTGTTCTGATTGGTTGATGTCTCTGTAAGTAAAACACATGTAAACAAGTAGAACCATCAAACACAAATCAGGTTGTTATTGTTCTGATTGGTTGATTTCTCTGTAAGTAAAACACATGTAAACAAGTAGAACCATCAAACACAAATGAGACTGTTATTGTTCTGATTGGTTGATGTCTCTGTAAATAAAACACATGTAAACAAGTAGAACCATCAAACACAAATCAGGCTGTTATTGTTCTGATTGGTTGATGTTTCTGTAAGTAAAACACATGTAAACAAGTAGAAGCATAAAACACAAATCAGGCTGTTATTGTTCTGATTGGTTGATGTCTCTGTAAGTAAAACACATGCAAATAAGTAGAATCATCAAACACAAATTAGGTTGTTATTGTTCTGATTGGTTGATACCCCTATAAGTAAAACACATGTAAACAAATAGAACAATCAAACACAAATCAGGCTGTTATTGTTGTGATTGGTTGATGTCTCTGTAAGTAAAACACATGTAAACAATTAGAACCATCAAACACAAATCAGGCTGTTATTGTTCTCATTGGTTGATGTCCCTGTAAGTAAAACACAAGTAAACACGTAGAACCATCAAACACAAATCAGGCTTTTATTTTTCTGATTGGTTGATGTCTCTGTAAGTAAAACACATGTAAACAATTAGAACCATCAAACACAAATCAGGCTGTTATTGTTCTCATTGGTTGATGTCTCTGTAAGTAAAACACATGTAAACAAGTAGAACCATCAAACACAAATCAGGTTGTTATTGTTATGATTGGTTGATACCTCTGTAAGTAAAACACATGTAAACAAGTAAAACCATCAAACACAAATCAGGCTGTTATTGTTTAGATTGGTTGATGCCTCTGTAAGTAATACACATGTAAATAAGTAGAACCATCAAACACAAATCAGGCTGTTATTGTTCTGATTGGTTGATGTCTCTGTAAGTAAAACACATGTAAACAAGATGAACCATCAAACACAAATCAGGCTGTTATTGTTCTGATTGGTTGATGTCTCTGTAAGTAAAACACATGTAAACAAGTAGAACCATCAAACACAAATCAGGTTGTTATTGTTATGATTGGTTGATACCTCTGTAAGTAAAACACATGTAAACAAGTAAACCCATCAAACACAAATCAGGCTGTTATTGTTCTGATTGGTTGATGTCTCTGTAAGTACAACACATGTAAACAAGTAGAACCATCAAACACAAATCAGGCTGTTATTGTCCTGATTGGTTTATGTCTCTGTAAGTAAAACACATGTAAACAAGAAGAACCATCAAAAACACAAATCAGGCTGTTATTGTTCTGATTGGCTGATGTCTCTGTAAGTAAAACACATGTAAACAAGTAGAACCATCAAACACAAATCAGGCTGTTATTGTCCTGATTGGTTTATGTCTCTGTAAGTAAAACACATGTAAACAAGAAGAACCATCAAACACAAATCAGGCTGTTATTGTTCTGATTGGTTGATGCCTCTGTAAGTAAAACACATGTAAACAAGTAGAAGCATCAAACACAAATCAGGCTGTTATTGTTCTGATTGGTTGATACCTCTGTAAATAAAACACATGTAAACAAGTATAACCATCAAGCACAAATTAGGCTGTTATTGCTCTGATTGGTTGATGTCTCTGTAAGTACAACACATGTAAACAAGTAGAACCATCAAACACAAATCAGGTTGTTATTGTTCTGATTGGTTGATACCTCTGTAAGTAAAACACATGTAAACAAGTAAACCCATCAAACACAAATCAGGCTGTTATTGTTCTGATTGGTTGATGTCTCTGTAAGTAAAACTCATGTAAATAAGTAGAACCATCAAAAACACAAATCAGGCTGTTATTGTTCTGAGTGGTTGATGTCTCTGTAAGTAAAACACATGTAAACAAGTAGAACCATCAAACACAAATCAGGCTGTTATTGTTCTGATTGGTTGATTTCTCTGTAAGTAAAACACATGTAAACAAGTAGAAGCATCAAACACAAATCAGGCTGTTATTGTTCTGATTGGTTGATGTCTTTGTAAGTAAAACACATGTAAACAAGTAGAACCATCAAACACAAATCATGCTGTTATTGTTCTGATTGGTTGATGTCTCTGTAAGTAAAACACATGTAAACAAGTAGAACCATCAAACACAAATCAGGTTGTTATTGTTCTGATTGGTTGATTTCTCTGTAAGTAAAACACATGTAAACAAGTAGAACCATCAAACACAAATCAGACTGTTATTGTTCTGATTGGTTGATGTCTCTGTAAATAAAACACATGTAAACAAGTAGAACCATCAAACACAAATCAGGCTGTTATTGTTCTGATTGGTTGATGTTTCTGTAAGTAAAACACATGTAAACAAGTAGAAGCATAAAACACAAATCAGGCTGTTATTGTTCTGATTGGTTGATGTCTCTGTAAGTAAAACACATGCAAATAAGTAGAATCATCAAACACAAATTAGGTTGTTATTGTTCTGATTGGTTGATACCCCTATAAGTAAAACACATGTAAACAAATAGAACAATCAAACACAAATCAGGCTGTTATTGTTCTGATTGGTTGATGTCTCTGTAAGTAAAACACATGTAAACAATTAGAACCATCAAACACAAATCAGGCTGTTATTGTTCTCATTGGTTGATGTCCCTGTAAGTAAAACACAAGTAAACACGTAGAACCATCAAACACAAATCAGGCTTTTATTTTTCTGATTGGTTGATGTCTCTGTAAGTAAAACACATGTAAACAATTAGAACCATCAAACACAAATCAGGCTGTTATTGTTCTCATTGGTTGATGTCTCTGTAAGTAAAACACATGTAAACAAGTAGAACCATCAAACACAAATCAGGTTGTTATTGTTATGATTGGTTGATACCTCTGTAAGTAAAACACATGTAAACAAGTAAAACCATCAAACACAAATCAGGCTGTTATTGTTTAGATTGGTTGATGCCTCTGTAAGTAATACACATGTAAATAAGTAGAACCATCAAACACAAATCAGGCTGTTATTGTTCTGATTGGTTGATGTCTCTGTAAGTAAAACACATGTAAACAAGATGAACCATCAAACACAAATCAGGCTGTTATTGTTCTGATTGGTTGATGTCTCTGTAAGTAAAACACATGTAAACAAGTAGAACCATCAAACACAAATCAGGTTGTTATTGTTATGATTGGTTGATACCTCTGTAAGTAAAACACATGTAAACAAGTAAACCCATCAAACACAAATCAGGCTGTTATTGTTCTGATTGGTTGATGTCTCTGTAAGTACAACACATGTAAACAAGTAGAACCATCAAACACAAATCAGGCTGTTATTGTCCTGATTGGTTTATGTCTCTGTAAGTAAAACACATGTAAACAAGAAGAACCATCAAAAACACAAATCAGGCTGTTATTGTTCTGATTGGCTGATGTCTCTGTAAGTAAAACACATGTAAACAAGTAGAACCATCAAACACAAATCAGGCTGTTATTGTCCTGATTGGTTTATGTCTCTGCAAGTAAAACACATGTAAACAAGAAGAACCATCAAACACAAATCAGGCTGTTATTGTTCTGATTGGTTGATGCCTCTGTAAGTAAAACACATGTAAACAAGTAGAAGCATCAAACACAAATCAGGCTGTTATTGTTCTGATTGGTTGATACCTCTGTAAGTAAAACACATGTAAACAAGTATAACCATCAAACACAAATCAGGTTGTTATTGTTCTGATTGGTTGATACCTCTGTAAGTAAAACACATGTAAACAAGTAAACCCATCAAACACAAATCAGGCTGTTATTGTTCTGATTGGTTGATGTCTCTGTAAGTAAAACTCATGTAAATAAGTAGAACCATCAAAAACACAAATCAGGCTGTTATTGTTCTGATTGGTTGATGTCTCTGTAAGTAAAACACATGTAAACAAGTAGAACCATCAAACACAAATCAGGCTGTTATTGTTCTGATTGGTTGATTTCTCTGTAAGTAAAACACATGTAAACAAGTAGAAGCATCAAACACAAATCAGGCTGTTATTGTTCTGATTGGTTGATGTCTTTGTAAGTAAAACACATGTAAACAAGTAGAACCATCAAACACAAATCATGCTGTTATTGTTCTGATTGGTTGATGTCTCTGTAAGTAAAACACATGTAAATAAGTAGAACCATCAAACACAAATCAGGCTGTTATTGTTCTGATTGGTTGATGTCTCTGTAAGTAAAACACATGTAAACAAGATGAACCATCAAACACAAATCAGGATGTTATTGTTCTGATTGGTTGATGTATTTGTAAGTAAAACACATGTAAACAAGTAGAAACATCAAACACAAATCAAGCTGTTATTATTCTGATTGGTTGATGTCTCTGTAAGTAAAACACATGTAAACAAGTAGAAACATAAAACACAAATCAGGCTGTTATTGTTCTGAATGGTTGATGTCTCTCTAAGTAAAACACATGTAAACAAGTAGAACCAACAAACACAAATCAGGCTGTTATTGTTCTGATTGGTTGATACCTCTGGAATTAAAACACATGTAAACAGGTAGAACCATCAAACATAAATCAGGCTGCTATTGTTCTGATTGGTTGATGTCTCTGTAAGTAAAACACATGTAAACAAGTAGAACCATCAAACACAAATCAGGCTGTTATTGTTCTGATTGGTTGATGTCTCTGTAAGTAAAACACATGTAAACAAGTAGAACCATCAAACACAAATCAGGCTTTTATTGTTCTGATTGGTTGATGTCTCTGTAAGTAAAACACATGTAAAAAAATAGAACCATCAAACACAAATCAGGCTGTTATTGTTCTCATTGGTTGATGTCTCTGTAAGTAAAACACATGTAAACAAGTAGAACCATCAAACACAAATCAGGTTGTTATTGTTATGATTGGTTGATACCTCTGTAAGTAAAACACATGTAAACAAGTAAAACCATCAAACACAAATCAGGCTGTAATTGTTCTGATTGGTTGATGTCTCTGTAAGTAAAACACATGTAAATAAGTAGAACCATCAACACAAATCAGGCTGTAATTGTTCTGATTGGTTGATGTCTCTGTAAGTAAAACACATGTAAACAAGAAGAACCATCAAACACAAATCAGGCTGTTTTGTTCTGATTGGTTGATGTCTCTGTAAGTAAAACACATGTAAACAAGTAAAACTCATGTAAATAAGTAGAACCATCAAAAAAACAAATCAGGCTGTTATTGTTCTGATTGGTTGATGTCTCTGTAAGTAAAACACATGTAAACAAGTAGAACCATCAAACACAAATCAGGCTGTTATTGTTCTGATTGGTTGATGTCTCTGTAAGTAAAACACATGTAAACAAGAAGAACCATCAAACACAAATCAGGCTGTTATTGTTCTGATTGGTTGATGTCTTTGTAAGTAAAACACATGTAAACAAGTAGAACCATCAAACACAAATCAGGCTGTTATTGTTCTGATTGGTTGATGTCTCTGTAAGTAAAACACATGTACAAAAGTAGAACCATCAAACACAAATCAGGCTGTTATTGTTCTCATTGGTTGATGTCTCTGTAAGTAAAACACATGTAAACAAGTAGAACCATCAAACACAAATCAGGTTGTTATTGTTATGATTGGTTGATACCTCTGTAAGTAAAACACATGTAAACAAGTAGAACCATCAAACACAAATCAGGCTTTTATTTTTCTGATTGTTTAATGTCTCTGTAAGTAAAACACATGTAAACAAGTAGAACCATCAAACACAAATCAGGCTGTTATTGTTCTGATTGGTTGATGTCTCTGTATGTAAAACACATGTAAACAAGTAGAACCATCAAATACAAATCAGGTTGTTATTGTTCTGATTGGTTGATGTCTCTGTAAGTGAAACACATGTAAACAAGTAGAACAATCAAACACAAATCAGGCTGTTATTGTTCTGATTGGTTGATGTCTCTGTAAGTAAAACACATGTAAACAAATAGAACCATCAAACACAAATCAGGTTGTTATTGTTCTGATTGGTTGATTTATCTGTAAGTAAAAAACACATGTAAACAAGTAGAACCATCAAACACAAATCAGACTGTTATTGTTTTGATTGGTTGATGTCTCTGTAAGTAAAACACATGTAAACAAGTAGAACCATCAAACACAAATCAGGCTGTTATTGTTCTGATTGGTTGATGTTTCTGTAAGTAAAACACATGTAAACAAGTAGAAGCATCAAAGACAAATCAGGCTGTTATTGTTCTGATTGGTTAATGTCTCTGTAAGTAAAACACATGCAAATAAGTAGAATCCTCAAACACAAATCAGGTTGTTATTGTTCTGATTGGTTGATACCCCTATAAGTAAAACACATGTAAACAAATAGAACAATCAAACACAAATCAGGCTGTTATTGTTCTGATTGGTTGATACCCCTGTAAGTAAAACCCATGTAAACACGTAGAACCATCAAACACAAATCAGGCTTTTATTTTTCTGATTGGTTGATGTCTGTGTAAGTAAAACACATGTAAACAATTAGAACCATCAAACACAAATCAGGCTGTTATTGTTCTCATTGGTTGATGTCTCTGTAAGTAAAACACATGTAAACAAGTAGAACCATCAAACACAAATCAGGTTGTTATTGTTATGATTGGTTGATACCTCTGTAAGTAAAACACATGTAAACAAGTAAAACCATCAAACACAAATCAGGCTGTTATTGTTTAGATTGGTTGATGCCTCTGTAAGTAATACACATGTAAATAAGTAGAACCATCAAACACAAATCAGGCTGTTATTGTTCTGATTGGTTGATGTCTCTGTAAGTAAAACACATGTAAACAAGATGAACCATCAAACACAAATCAGGCTGTTATTGTTCTGATTGGTTGATGTCTCTGTAAGTAAAACACATGTAAACAAGTAGAACCATAAAACACAAATCAGGTTGTTATTGTTATGATTGGTTGATACCTCTGTAAGTAAAACACATGTAAACAAGTAAACCCATCAAACACAAATCAGGCTGTTATTGTTCTGATTGGTTGATGTCTCTGTAAGTAAAACACATGTAAATAAGTAGAACCATCAAAAACACAAATCAGGCTGTTATTGTTCTGATTGGCTTATGTCTCTGTAAGTACAACACATGTAAACAAGTAGAACCATCAAACACAAATCATGCTGTTATTGTCCTGATTGGTTAATGTCTCTGTAAGTAAAACACATGTAAACAAGAAGAACCATCAAACACAAATCAGGCTGTTATTGTTCTGATTGGTTGATGCCTCTGTAAGTAAAACACATGTAAACAAGTAGAACCATCAAGCACAAATTAGGCTGTTATTGTTCTGATTGGTTGATGTCTCTGTAAGTAAAACACATGTAAACAAGTAGAACCATCAAACACAAATCAGGCTGTTATTGTTCTTATTGGTTGATGTCTCTTTAAGTAAAACACATGTAATCAAGAAGAACCATCAAACACAAATCAGGCTGTTATTGTTCTGATTGGTTGATGTCTCTAAGTAAAACACATGTAAACAAGTAGAACCATCAAACTCAAATCAGGTTGTTATTGTTATGATTGGTTGATACCTCTGTAAGTAAAACACATGTAAACAAGTATACCCATCAAACACAAATCAGGCTGTTATTGTTCTGATTGGTTGATGTCTCTGTAAGTAAAACACATGTAAACAAGTAGAACCATCAAACACAAATCAGGCTTTTATTGTTCTGATTGTTTGATGTCTCTGTAAGTAAAACACATGTAAACAAGTAGAACCATCAAACACAAATCAGGCTGTTATTGTTCTGATTGGTTGATGTCTCTGTATGTAAAACAAATGTAAACAAGTAGAACCATCAAACATAAATCAGTTTGTTATTGTTCTGATTGGTTGATGTCTCTGTAAGTGAAACACATGTAAACAAGTAGAACCATCAAACACAAATCAGGCTGTTATTGTTCTGATTGGTTGATGTCTCTGTAAGTAAAACACATGTAAACAAGTAGAACCATCAAACACAAATCAGGCTGTTATTGTTCTGATTGGTTGATGTCTCTGTAAGTAAAACACATGTAAACAAGTAGAACCATCAAACACAAATCAGGCTGTTATCTTGCTGATTGTTTGATGTCTCTGTAAGTAAAACACATGTAAACAAGTAGAACCATCAAACACAAATCAGGCTGTTATTGTTCTGATTGGTTGATGTCTCTGTAAGTAAAACACATGTAAACAAGTAGAACCATCAAACACAAATCAGGCTGTTATCTTGCTGATTGTTTGATGTCTCTGTAAGTAAAACACATGTAAACAAGTAGAACCATCAAACACAAATCAGGCTGTTATTGTTCTGATTGGTTGATGTCTCTGTAAGTAAAACACATGTAAACAAGTAGAACCATCAAACACAAATCAGGCTGTTATTGTTCTGATTGGTTGATGTCTCTGTAAGTAAAACACATGTAAACAAGAAGAACCATCAAACACAAATCAGGAGGTTATTGTTCTGATTGGTTGTTGTCTCTATAAGTAAAACACATGTAAACAAGTAGAACCATCAATCAAACACAAATCAGGCAGTTATTGTTCTGATTGGTTGATGTCTCTGTAAGTAAAACACATGTAAGCAAGTAGAGCCATCAAACACAAATCAGGTTGTTATTGATCTGATTGGTTGATGTCTCTGTAAGTAAAACACATGTAAACAAGTAGAACCATCAAACACAAATCAGGCTGCTATTGTTCTGATTGGTTGATGTCTATGTAAGTAAAACACATGTAAACAAGTAGAACCATAAAACACAAATCAGGCTGTTATTGTTCTGATTGGTCGATGTCTCTGTAAGTAAAACATATGTAAACAAGTAGAACCATCAAACACAAATCAGGCTGTTATTGTTCTGATTGGTTGATGTCTCTGTAAGTAAAACACATGTAAATAAGTAGAACTATCAAACACAAATCAGGCTGTTATTGTTCTTATTGGTTGATGTCTCTGTAAGTAAAACACATATAAACAAGTAGAAGCATCAAACACAAATCAGGCTGTTATTGTTCTGATTGTTGAAAATCTTATCTTTACCTACAGGTTGTATTAAAGGTGAAACTTTGATTTACATGCAAGTGGGCACTCTTATTTTTACCCTTATTCCAATCTCTGAGTTCTTTAATGACATCACTGTGTTGGAATTAAATGACGTTTGCATAGAGGAACTGGAGAAATGGAGAAATACTCATGACGACGCCTATGATTGGTCTCACACATTCAAGTTTATGGCAGAACTGGAAGGCAAAGGGTAAGGTATATTTTCAATGTTCAAGTTGCAGACCAACTGTTCACAAGATTTTACTTTTTACATTCATCTGACACCTGATTTAAAGCTGGATCCTATATGGCTATTTGTATGATACAGCAGATTTCTCATGCTCGTTCATTTTAGTACCATGATCATATTGTGTTCTGATGACTTTAGTCAGCTTCCCAGGAGTTTCTGACCCTAAACACTAATTAGCTAACAATCTATTGAGAAAAAATATAATTTATGCTTACCTGATAAATTAATTTCTTTCATGGTGGTGAGAGTCCACAATCGTCCTAGGAATTACTCTTTCCTACAAAGAGCTTCATAAAACCCCTCCCACCTTACAGGTCTAACATACAGCCAACCAAAATGAGGAAGGAAAAGAAATAAGAGCAAAAAAAAAGAAAAGAAGCAGGAAAAAAAAGCTGTGCAAAAGAAAAAAACATTTTGGGGCCGAATTATCAAAAAAGCCCTGTGTTTCTGGCGAGCCTTCAGGCTTGCCATAAACACAAGTTATGAAGCAGTGGTCTAAACACCGCTGCTCCATAACCTGTCCGTCTGCTATTAGGAGGTGGACCGACATTACTGGAAATTAACCCGATCGTGTGTGATCGGGTTGATTGACACCCCCTGCTAGGGACCGATTGGCTACGAATCTGCAGGGGGCAGCATTGCACCAGCAGTTCACAAGAACTGCTGGTGCAATGATAAATTTATCGATGTGCGGCGGACATGATGCGCAATATCGGATCATGTCCGATCGCACGTTCTTAAATAGGCCCCTTGGTGGGGTCTTGTGGACTTTCACCACCATGAAAGAAATTAATTTAGCCGGTAAGCATAAATTATGTTTTTTTTCATAAAGGTGGTGAGAGTCCATTATCCTTTACTACTGGGAACTAATACCCAACCTTTTGGGTCCACGAATAATGAGACTTAGGGGCCTATTTATCAAAGCGTCAACTGCCGCAGACCTGAACACAATCTCCTTATTTATCAAAAAAGATGTTAAAAAAATGCACTTCAAGTACAGTGCGAAGAGCATCTGACTGGTGTTAACTAACAGTTATCGATGTCACGGTTATTCGGGTTTTTCCCAACTTTATTTATACCATTTCATTACTGTCCATGAACAAGCACATTTCTCTAAAGCTAATCTTTAATTTCTCATCTGTTAATATCCAAGAAATAGCTAGATTTATACCCCAACAAACAATAATATCTCATAGAAAGTTATTTTTATATTTGTTATATGATACTTTCACAGAAATTAATGTGTATTTGCATTTCTAGGAGTCATACTTTTTATTTATTTTTTTAAATTATTATTAATGTTAGAATTTGTACATATATCCTTGCACATACTTGTGTGTGCATATATATATATATATATATATATATATATATATATACGTAAACTTAGAAGTGTGTATGCACTCTCACCATCAGTGTCATCTGCCAGGGTGCTATGGCGTGATGTATAAAAGTTCAAATAGAATAAGCACTCACTGGTCTTCAGTCAACAGTGACAATTCTTAATTTCAAACTTGTGACGTTTCAGGACTGACAGCGTCCCTTCCTCTGACAAACAACATGTGTAAAAATGGTGACTTATAAAGCCTGAGACCCCTCCCCTTCCTCTCAGGGCAACCAATGATTGGTGGCAGAGAAGTGCTCATTGAAATAATAAATTTCTCATAAAAGTAATGTGTATCTTATAAAAAGTAAATAGTGATCCTTGTTTAAACATCCAAATTTCATAGTGACTCAATAATAAATTAAAGTGGTGTGATCTGTGTAAATGCAGGGAATAAAAACATAAGTGGCGACGTGGTGGAGGTGTGTAAGGTCAAAACACACCCATAATGAACCGGAATCAAAATAGAGCATCATAACCATCTGTTGCTCATTCAGAGCTATTAGGTAGTTGATAGGATATTGCAGGCAACACCCCTCTATGTGATAGGCTTACACTGTAAACCAAAACAAAACAAAACATGCAATGTGATCAAGCAGATCGCTATAAACTCGTACTAGGTAAACATACCAAAGAAGTCCCATAACTATGATGTAATGTGTCTCACCTTAGTTTCAATAAACATCACAATCCATTCAGACAGTGAATGCCCCGGTGATCGTGATTGCAATATAGCCACACCTTTAATGACACGTAGTTGTCACCTGCAAACAATCAAAGCACTGTGTCAGTGACACCGTCAAATACCGCTGCTTCACAGAATATGAATCACGGCACTTCTGCCTACATCGCCACGAACAAACCCTTTAAAACATTTGCCCACCATGACACCGAAAGAGAGCACCATCTCTCAACTCAAGCCCAAAAACTATCCGTGCCTCAGTGCCATAAGACGCCTCTCATTATGCACATTCTTACACCTAGCATTGTGGCCAAAGAAATCATACATTCTAAAACATCGCTCCGCCAGCAAAAGCAGCCAAAACAATGGCACTAACCAAGCTCTACTGCCAGATCCCCAAAAACCGCAACGTGTCAGGGTCCCATGGCTACGTGTATAAAATGTAAATAAACGCCCCCCTGTCAAAATTAAACCAATGACTACATAGGCTAGACAGAGCCCAACAACCTATCAAAAAACTAGTGTAACTTAAAATGACAGCTATATGCATCATGGTAACCCACATTTGTAAGGTCATAAAAGAAAACCAACTGTAACTATTATTAAGGAACCAAACTTCATGATAACCCAATTATAGTGAACCACAATATCATCCATATCTTAGGATGTGTCACACACCGTCAAGATGGCTCAATATGATAACACTGTATCATACAGTCCTACTAAAGGGAGCATTAACCATCTTCCCAAAAGAAGTATCCACACACCAAAAATAAGAAGTAAAACATAAAAAATAAAGCATGAAAATAAGAATGGGGGAGAACAAATAGCAAATAGTGGAATCAGGACAGATCGAACCACGTAACTTGTAATACAGCTGAAAGCTTCCTATTGCCATACAAAGTGTCAGGTTCACACGTAGACCAAGCACAACCAACCCTCCAATGAATACCATGGCACCACATGTTCCCCAGCCACTCGCACAGATCACTCACACAATGTGTAATTAAAAAAATAAAATTAAAATTAAAATCAAAAGACAGCAAGCCCAGCAATACAACAACACATAGTCAACCACATGAGGGTCTCCCTTCTCCTAATATTACTAATAGACAAATATATATATGCTAATAGCTATGTAGTCTTAGCCACCCGAACCTATATGGGGAAGGAGCCAGGATCATAAGACATAGGACCTAATCAGGGCTAATGTATCAATAGTACATCAAGGATAATAAACACCAAAACATATCTACAAAAATCACAATCAATCAAACAGAATAAGAAAATAAGAGAGTAATATAGAAAGAGAGTCAACATCAATTCCTAAATAGATCAGTGGACTCTCCATGATGGGATTCATGGACTCTCAATAAAGAAGAAGACGCCTCCCTCAGTATTATGTCATAACAGCCACGGTTCACATAAATCAAATGGAGTACGAGGACTCTCACAAATAGCATTGCCATCCAGTGAGGACATTAGTTCCCCTAGGTGCAAGAGTCCCCAGTTCATATATCCAATGGGCCTCCTTGCGTAATAGCATGTTGGATCTGTTGCCTCCCCTCCTGGGAATGGGCACGTGATCTATGATGTGGAACCGGAGATCGGATACCGTGTGGCCTGCTTCTAGAAAGTGGCAAGCCACAGGCTGATCAGTCTTTCCATTGGAGATGGCAGTACATATACTACATCGGTGATTAGCCATCCATGTCCTCGCATCATCTGTGGTCATGCCAGTATAGAACTTCCCACACGGACAGTTAAGTAGATATACAATGTATTGAGTGGTACAAGTAAGGAAGTACTTCAATTCATATCTCTTCCTCCGCTCCGGGTGATGAAAATATGTGCCAGTCAGCATGCTGTTACAGGTCACGCAGCTTGGGCATCTATAGCATCCTCGCTTCCTTTTCAGCCAAGACTGTTGCGGGGTATCAGGTAAAACATCAGTGATCATAGCATGTCTCTCAAACTCTTACCCCTTCTGTAGGCGATCCGAGGTGCATCCCAACCCCTAAATGGCAGTGTGGGATCTATATCAAAGAGTTTCCATTCGTCTTTCACTGCTCTAGTGATCAGATGGCTGTCAGGTGTATAGGTAGTGACAAATGTTAGTTGTCGAGATTCTTTCTGTGTACCCTCACACCCAGATTGTAAAGCAGATGTCAACATCTCTCCAAGATTCTTCTTCCTGTAACCTCTGTTGAGAAATTGCTGTGTCATCTCCTCTAGTTGTACATCCTATGTCTCCATGTTGGTGTTGTTCCTCAAGACCCTTTGGTACTGTGCCTTTGGTATATTCCTAATCAAGTATGGGGGATGGCAGCTGTTAGCGTATAACACTGAGTTACGGTCAGTAACTTTCCTTAAAAGCATAGTACCCAATCGTCCACCATCTTTAAATATACGTACATCTAGATAGTCCACTGTCTCCAAGCTGTATGTATATGTGAAACGAATGGTACTCTCAATGTCATTTAGTCGTTTCACCCAATCAGATAGTGAGTGCTTGTCATCACGTTATTTGTAGCGTTTTAATGGCTCTTCTTTCTTCTTTGTTCAAATTATTACAATGGTGTCCTGTCCTGGATTGTTGAATCTGGTGCACCAGGTAGTTCGTGATGGTGTTTATTGTAGCATTATTAGATCCTGGATCAAAGGACCCCTTGTGTCTAAGTCCTGGATTTGAATCAATACCAGTGTCTGACTTGAAGAATTCTTTCAATCTTAACGTTCTAGCATACTTTTGAATATCAATATATGTATTAAAGCCACTAAATTTAGTGGTTGGAACAAAATAAAGTCCCTTGTTTAGTAAGCTTTCTTCAGCTTTTGTCAGAAGACGAGAGCTGATGTTTATCACATTCGTCTCTACCTCCTTCGTCGGGGAGGGCGGCGGGCAGTGCCCCCCTCTTCGTATGTGGCCGATGCCTCAGCCTAAAAATTGAGAGGTGGTGGAGAATGGTGCCAATGGTGGAAGGGTGGTCACTCTTGTATCGCCACCCTCTGCGGGCTCCCAGTGTGCCCTATTGCCTCTAGACCTAGTGGTAATGCCTTGACTTAGATTTTCATTAGGTACAGTGGGGATATCAGAATCAGTGCTATCACCAGAACTTGTATCTACTGTATTTAAGGCCCTTTTGGTATGTCTTCTATCTCTTCTAGGTCTTAGAGTCCTCCTTTCCTCAGGTGACATCATCCACCTGTATATGCTCTTTTGTGTATAATCCTGGGTTACCGTCTGTAGCTTCCTATTTTTGAAGGCAATCCGCTCCTGTTTGTAAAGTTTAACTTGTGTGGCTAATTTGTTTAGCCAATCGGTGCCAGTATCGGCTTCTAGGATACATACTTTCTCACATTCAAACAGTTGTATTTCTTGTCTCACTTCCTTTAATAAGCGTCCTGCTTCTCTGATGACTAATAGCATCAGATCGAAGGAACATTTGTTCAAGATCTTACTCCAATTAATACAAAATTCGTTGCTAGAGCGACCAATCGTAGGGGTATTCCTCACCCTGAAACCCCTCGGTTTCATCCTTCTTCTGTGGTAGTCTGACAAGTAGGTACCATGCAGGTTTATGTCAATCTCGCATTGTTTAAGTTTAGCCAAAGTGTTGTACAGCGACTGGTGCGATTCTTTAATCTGTTGTTCTTCTACGGAGCCGAACCTAATGTTTTCGGCATCTTCATCCATAAAGGTAAAAATATCCTCATACTTCTCATCGCTACCAGTGCCATAAAGGGTACTAGGTACATCCAACTCTGATGTTGCTCTATCGGTCATGTTGTCCCTTGCTGGGTCTGCAGAGCACAATGTAGAGGAGATAGTGTAGTAGGACCAACTGTAGTATGTGGGTGCACTGCACTGGAGATATTAATACGTAAACTTAGAAGTGTGTATGCACTCTCACCATCAGTGTCATCTGCCAGGGTGCTATAGCGTGATGTATAAAAGTTCAAATAGAATAAGCACTCACTGGTCTTCAGTCAACAGTGACAATTCTTTATTTCAAACTTGTGACGTTTCGGGACTGACAGCGTCCCTTCCTCTGACAAACAACATGTGTAAAAATGGTGACTTATAAAGCCTGAGACCCCTCCCCTTCCTCTCAGGGCAACCAATGATTGGTGGCAGTGAAGTGCTCATTGAAACAATAAATTTCTCATAAAATTAATGTGTATCTTATAAAAAAGTAAATAGTGATCCTTGGTCAAACATCCTAATTTCATAGTGACTCAATGTGATAAATTAAAGTGGTGTGATCTGTGTAAATGCAGGGAATATAAACATAAGTGGCGCCGTGGTGGAGGTGTGTAAGGTCAAAACACACCCATAATGAACCGGAATCAAAATAGAGCATCATAACCATCTGATGCTCATTCAGAGCTATTAGGTAGTTGATAGGATATCGCAGGCAACACCCCTCTATTTGATAGGCTTACACTGTAAACCAAAACAAAACAAAACATGCAATGTGATCAAGCAGATCGCTATAAACTCGTACTAGGTAAACATACCAAAGAAGTCCCATAACTATGATGTAATGTGTCTCACCTTAGTTTCAATAAACATCACAAGCCATTCAGACAGTGAATGCCCCGGTGATCGTGATCGCAATATAGCCACACCTTTAATGACACGTAGTTGTCACCTGCAAACAATCAAAGCACTGTGTCAGTGACACCGTCAAATACCGCTGCTTCACAGAATATGAATCACGGCACTTCTGCCTACATCGCCACGAACAAACCTCAAAACATTTGCCCACCATGACACCGAAAGAGAGCACCATCTCTCAACTCAAGCCCAAAATCTATCCGTGCCTCAGTGCCATAAGACGCCTCTCATTATGCGCATTCTTACACCTAGCATTGTGGCCAAAGAAATCATACATTCGAAAACATCGCTCCACCAGCAAAAGCAGCCAAAACAATGGCACTAACCAAGCTCTACTGCCAGATCCCCAAAAACCGCAACGTGTCAGTGTCCCATGGCTACGTGTATAAAATGTAAATAAACGCCCCCCTGTCAAAATTAAACCAATGACTACATAGGCTAGACAGAGCCCAACAACCTATCAAAAAACTAGTGCAGCTTAAAATGACAGCTATATGCATCATGGTAACCCACATTTGTAAGGTCATAAAAGAAAACCAACTGTAACTATTATTAAGGAACCAAACTTCATGATAACCCAATTATAGTGAACCACAATATCATCCATATCTTAGGATGTGTCACACACCGTCAAGATGGATCAATATGATAACACTGTATCATACAGTCCTACTAAAGGGAACATTAACCATCTTCCCAAAAGAAGTATCCACACACAAAAAATAAGAAGTAAAACATAAAAAATAAAGCATGGAAATAAGAATGGGGGAGAACAAATAGCAAATAGTGGAATCAGGACAGATCGAACCACGTAACTTGTAATACAGCTGAAAGCTTCCTATTGCCATACAAAGTGTCAGGTTCACATATAGACCAAGCACAACTAACCCTCCAATGAATACCACGGCACCACATGTTCCCCAGCCACTCACACAGATCACTCACACAATGTGTAATTAAAATAAAAGTTAAAATCAAAAGACAGCAAGCCCAGCAATACAACAACATATAGTCAACCACATGAGGGTCTCACTATTGGAGATCTTTCCCTTCTCCTAATATTACTAATAGACGAATATATATATGCTAATAGCTATGTAGTCTTAGCCACCCGAACCTATATGGGGAAGGAGCCAGGATCATAAGACATAGGACCTAATCAGGGCTAATGCATCAATAGTACATCAAGGATAATAAACACCAAAACATATCTACAAAAATCACAATCAATCAAACAGAATAAGAAAATAAGAGAGTAATATAGAAAGAGAGTCAACATCAATTCCTAAATAGATCAGTGGACTCTCCATGATGGGATTCATGGACTCTCAATAAATGACAGTATTATGTCATAACAGCCAAGATTCACATAAATCAAATGGAGTACGAGGACTCTCACAAATAGCATTGCCATCCAGTGAGGACATTAAGTCCCCTAGGTGCAAGAGTCCCCAGTTCCAACGGGCCTCCTTGCGTAATAGCATGTTGGATCTGTTGCCTCCCCTCCTGGGAATGGGCACGTGATCTATGAGATCGGATACCGTGTGGCCTGCTTCTAGAAAGTGGCGAGCCACAGGCTGATCAGTCTTTCCCTTGGAGATGGCAGTACGTATACTACATCGTTGATTAGCCATCCGTGTCCTCGCATCATCTGTGGTCATGCCAGTATAAAACTTCCCACATGGACAGTTAGTAGATGTACAATGTATTGCGTGGTACAAGTAAGGAAGTACTTCAATTCATATCTCTTCCTCCGCTCCGGGTGATGAAAATATGTGCCAGTCAGCATGCTGTTACAGGTCACGCAGCTTGGGCATCTATAGCATCCTCGCTTCCTTTTCAGCCAAGACTGTTGCGGGGTATCAGGTAAATAATCAGTGATCATTAGCATGTCTCTCAGACTCTTACCCCTTCTGTAGGAGATCCGAGGTGCGTCCCAACCCCTAAATGGCAGTGTGGGATCTATCTCCAAGAGTTTCCATTCATCTTTCACAGCTCTAGTGATCAGATGGCTGTCAGGTGTATAGGTAGTGAAAAATGTTAGTTGTCGAGATTCTTTCTGAGTACCCTCACACCCAGATTGTAAAGCAGATGTCAACATCTCTCCAAGATTCTTCTTCCTGTAACCTCTGTTGAGAAATCGCTGTGTCATCTCCTCTAGTTGTACATCCCGTGTCTCCATGTTGGTGTTGTTCCTCAAGACCCTTTGGTACTGTGCCTTTGGAATATTCCTAATCAAGGATGGGGGATGGCAGCTGTTAGCGTGTAACACTGAGTTACTGTCAGTAACTTTCCTAAAAAGCGTAGTACCCAATCGTTCACCATCTTTAAATATACGTACATCTAGATAGTCCACTGTCTCCAAGCTGTATGTATATGTGAAACGAATGGTACTCTCAATTTTATTTAGTCGTTTCACCCAATCAGATAGTGAGTGCTCGTCCCCACGCCGTACCAGAAACAGATCATCTATGTACCGACAGTAAAAGATGATTTGTGCAGTTTCATAGATCTTCATCTGTTCAATCTCGTAATCAGCCATGTAGAGATTTGCGAATGCTGGGGCCACATTTGACCCCATTGCCGTCCCTGATCATTGTAAGTAAAAGGTCTTGTTGAATCTAAAATAGTTCACAGTTAAACATAGGGTGAGTAGCGTAATGAGCACCTCCTCAGATGGTCCG
>NC_069505.1:622529666-622744666 GCF_027579735.1 Bombina bombina
GAATTCAATCATTTTTTCAGTGACGGTTTGATAAATAGGCCCCATAGAGGGTGGGATGTAAAAACACATTTTTTTAATGCACTTAAAATTTAATAAGCAGGCAAAAATAAATCAAGCTGAGACAATTGCCGGAAGGACCTACTAAAGGCTGCCTCAGAAGAAGCAAAAACATAAAAATGGTAGAATTTAGTAAACGTATGCAAAGAAGTCAAAGTAGCTGCCTTGACAGCTTGATGTAGTCAACTGAAGCCTCATTCTTGAAAGCCCAAGAAATCTGTTTCGCTGGAGGCTGACCTACCTCCAAGTAAGCCTTATGAATCAAAAGTTTCAACCAAAAGGCCAAACAGCAGAAACTTTCTGTCCTTTTCTAGAATGAGAAAAGTTAACAAACAAACTAGAAGTTTGTCTAAAATCCTTAGTAGCATCAACATAATACTTCAATGGTCTTACAACATAGTCCTTACAATTTAGTCCTTAAGACAGCCTTATCCTGATAAAAGATAAGAAAAGGAAGGTCTCAAGAAAGAGCAGACACATCATAAACTATTCTAGCAGAAGACATTGCCAAGAAAGAAGCTTAATATCCACTTTATGCATAGACTCAAAAGGAGTAGCATGCAAAACCTTTAACACCAAGTTAAGACTGCAGGGACGAGAAATTGGCTTGATCACAGGTTTAATGCATGCCAAAGCCTAAACAAAACCATGAATGTCAGAAATATTAGAAATATTCCTATGAAACAAAACTGAAAGAGCAGAAATCTGCCCATTCAGAGAACTGGCAGATAGACCATTTTCCTGCAAGAACTGCAAAATTCTAGGAATTAAAAAAGAATGCCGGGAAAAACCATGATATATACACTAAACAATAAAAACCTTCCAGACCTTATGATAAATCTTCCTAGTCACTGGCTTACAAGCCTTAATTGAAATTTTTAGGTCCAGATGGAAAATGGACCTTGAGACAGAAGATCTGGACGAGGCGTAAGAGGCTAAGGAGGACAATTGGACATTTGAACCAGATATGCATACGAAATCCTGTGAGGCCAAGCTGGGGCAATCAGGATTACTGGTGATTTCTCTAACCTTAGAAATCACCCTGGGAAGAAGAACCAGAGGGGGGAACAGATAAGCAAGGTGAAATCACCAATGAGCTACTAGAGCATCTACCAACTCTTCCTGAGGGTCCCTGGACCTTGCAAAGTACCTGGGAAGTTTGTTGTTCAAACAAGAAACCTTCAGATCTATCTCTGGAAAACCCCAAAGATCCACAATCTGACTGAAAACATCCAGATGGAGAGTCCACTGTCCTGGATTCAGAGACTGATGGCTGAGAAAATCAGCTTTCCAATTGTTCACTACTGGAATATGGACTTTAGAGACTAGACAGTAATTGACTTCTGCCCATGAGAGTATTCAAGACACTTCCCTCATCGCTAGGAAACTATGGGTTCCCCCCTAATGATTGATTGAAGCCAATCCTTTGTCTGGTTGAAAGTGGAGATGAGACTCCCTATAAATAGATGCCAAGTTTGAAGAGCCCTGAAAATAGCAGAAAATAGCAAACATTTATTGGCAAACCCCTTGTGCTCTCAAAGACCCCCAAACCTGGTAGACTTGCATCTGTAGTGATCACAGTCCAGGTAGGATGAGCAAAAAGAAGCCCCTGAATAATGAACTGATGATCCACCAAGTCAAAGACTGTCTTGTACTGTGATACAGAAACATCTTTTGAAATAACTGAGTGCGATCCCTGCACCACTGACAGAGCATATAAAGCTGAAAAGGTCTCATGTGAAATTGAGCAAATAGAATTGCATCTGAAGCTGCAATCATGACACCCAGTACTTACCAACACTTATCTGCTAGTAAAGTAGACAGCCAAACCAGTACTGAAACAAATCAGCAGAGGTTATGGAACAGGAGAATATTGTAGATTCATAAGACTAAGCCAAATTTTCCATAAGGTGGAAAAGAGAGTCACAAACCATACCCCACATACATCCCTCTGACATACACTGCACTCTGAGGGATAAATGTGCCTCAGTAGACCGAAGGCCCCTCTCTCTAAAGAATCAAATGCACATATTCATTCTTTTACCACCTCCAGTGGAGGCAAAGACAAGACAGAGGTATCTGTGAGGTGGGAGGGGGTTTGTGGAGCTCTTGGGGTTGGGAATCTTTGTCTCCTCCTGGTTGTAAAGAAGAGCAATTCCCATGAGTAATGGATTGTGGACTCTCACCACCTGTATGGAATAAAAGTCCTACATTACCTGTACTCTAATTCATGTAAAAACAGATGGTATATAGCATTATATGGGATGCATCTTGTTTGGCATATATTAAATAAATGTGCTCTGGCGCACCCACAGGATGAAGTGCTGTACCATATATCAGTGCTATAATAAGGCAGCCAATCCTGTTTCCATTATGACCTGCCATGGGTGCCTTTTCTGGTAATCCACAGTGTTATGGTATAACCCTGTTATCGAGGGTTAATACCAGATGAAAGATGCCCTGAATACGGGATCAGCAACACACAAATCCAGTTAATTTCCCCACAAACACAAGACCAAGCTCCGTCTTGAGGGTAAAACAGAATCTACTTTATTGAGGGCTATATGCCCGGTATTTATGCAGGTCTCACACCTGGTTGACACTCTCCTTCAACTCTCAGAGCTCTGTGTTTTCTTTCAAATCAGGTCCTTTTGCTCATATACTTGTTTATAGTCCTTTTCCTGCTTACTTCTGGTTTAAAAACAACTCCAACTGTCTTAGACAAAACAGTTACTCAAAACTGAAGTTAACCCCTCCAACAACAGTTACTCAAAACTGAAGTTAACCCCTCCAGTACTGTTGGATTTGCACCCTGTACCTATAATGGGCACAGGGTGACTTAACATAATGCCCAAATACATAATCAGTAGGGAGGTTGACAGAGGGGTCTGTCACATGGCCCCCTCCTGGTGGGACACTCCGGCAGACCCGGCTTGACCCTTTGGTGGGTCAACTTGGGGATGACCAGACTAGGAGGTGGTAGGAATGTCAGTTTGCCGGGACAATCCATCTGCATTCCCGTTATGAGAGAGAATTCCTGTCCGTATAAATAAGGGTTCAACTTCTTCAGTGCCCAGACCAGGGCTAAACATTCCTTCAAGTTTTTGTTTTCAGAGACGCTTCTTTCCAGTTGGAGACAAATCTCATCGGCTTCTTTACGCATTTTTTGTACCTGCTCTTTATAGGTAGCCACAAGTCCTTCATACTGACGTAGGGTGCCCTTGAGTTGCTGCACCTCACTATGAGCCAGCGTCAGCTTCTCCTCCAGTGTCGCTAAGTTTGTCTTTAATGTTTCATGTTCCACTCTGAAGCTGGTGTTTTCTGCGGTCTGTCGGTGCAGCTTGTGTAGCAGAGATTCCCGTTCTAAACAAACTTTTTCCTCTGCACTCCTCTTTTCTCCTGCTAGCACCGTTACATGATTGTTTAACGTGACCATTTCATCCTCTACTTGACTCTTCTCCTTCATCAGTGCATTGTAACGGGACTTCCACGTATCAATAGTGGACAGAGATTCACTGAGCTCAGCATCCTGGGGCTCAGCAGCAGGTGGGTCAGTCTCTGCGGCATGGATCTGGGCACGGGTAGTCACAGGGTTAACATCGGCAGGACCCATGGGAGCGTTGGCAGAAACAAGGGGGGCCAAGTAATTTCCAAGGAGAACATCACCTGGTAAGTCCTTCATGACCCCCACATTCACATGTCTAGAGCCCACTCCCCAATCCAAATGTACCCGGGCAACAGGTAGGTAGAACACAGCGCCCCCTGCTACCCTCACAGCCACAGTGTCTACAGTGTGCTGGTTCTCAGACACCAAGTTCTTTTGGAGCAAGGTCATGGTAGCACCCGTATCCCGTAGACCACTGATCTCCTTCCCATTCACTCTAACCAGTTGCTGGTGCTGTTGCCGGTTATCCCGGTGGGCAGCTTGCACGGGGTTTGCTTCATGTAGGATGCCCCAGCATTCTTCCTCCTCTACGCAGTGGGCAGCAGGCTGAGGGTTACGTGGGTTTCTGCCAGCGGGTCTTCTCCAGGACTGTGCTTGGTTCGCTGTGTTTAGGGGACACTCTGGTCTTTTCTGCCCTAGTTGCTTACATCCAAAGCACCGAATAGGCTGTGAGTAATCCCATGAGTTGAACCGGGCTGTCTGAGGATAGTTCATGGCTGAAGGCAGTGTGGTAGAGCGGTGCGCCGGGGCCCGGGGTTGGTAACTGGTAGCTGCTGGGGTGACTGTGGGTCTGTACTCCACTCTGGCAGGGATCTTAGTGGTAGAAGTGTCCAGTTTGCGGGCATCCGTATACTCATCTGCCAGGCAAGCAGCTTCATGCAGGGTGGAGGGTTTACGGTCCCAAACCCACTCTCTAACTCCTGCAGATAACTTGTCAAAGCAATGTTCCAACAGGAATAGCTGCAGCACCCCTTCCCCAGATACTACTTGGCACCCCGCTATCCAGTGAGCTGCTGTGCGGTGCACCTTATATGCCCACTCGACGTAGGAATCTCCAGATAATTTAACAGTGTCTCTGAACCGTCTCCAGTATGCCTCCGGTGTAATCGCATACCTGGAGAGCAGAGCCTCTTTTACAGCATTATAGTCCCTGACTTCCTCATCTGGAATGGCCCGAAAAGCCTCGCTGGCCCGGCCGGATAATTTTCCGGATAATATCGTGACCCAGTCCTCTGCGGGTACCTTGTGTAGTGCTCATTGTCTCTCAAAATCCGCAAGGTACCTATCAATCTCTCTTTCTGTTTCAATGAAGTTTTTAAAAGCTGCAAAATGTACTTTTCTCTTTTCCACTGGGGTTGCTGTGACTTGGGCTGCTGCAGCGCCGCTTTGGCAAAGTAGGTTTGCCTCCACGGCTGCTATGACCCGATCGATAATTTCGGCAGACGGGTTGGGGCCATAATGCGCCAGTCTTATTTTAACTGCCCGGTCAAAGCTTGCTTCTTCGGGGGTTACCTGAGGTTACTGGGCTGTCGGCCCCGTTGTTCTAGCAGGTCTTTAAGGGTGGTTCTTTTCAGCCTTTCATACGGTATTCCATTAGGTCCTGTTGTGTAGTTGCTCTTCCAGGTGATGAGGACCATCCCGTCGCTTGCCACCAATTGTTATGGTATAACCCTGTTATCGAGGGTTAATACCAGATGAAAGATGCCCTGAATACGGGATCAGCAACACACAAATCCAGTTAATTTCCCCACAAACAAGAGACCAAGCTCCGTCTTGAGGGTAAAACAGAATCCACTTTATTGAGGGCTATATGCCCGGTATTTATACAGGTCTCCCACCTGGTTGACACTCTCCTTCAACTCTCAGATCTCTGTGTTTTCTTTAAAATCAGGTCCTTTTGCTCAGATGCTTGTTTATAGTCCTTCTTCTGCTTACTTCTGGTTTAAAAACAACTCCAACTGTCTTAGACAAAACAGTTACTCAAAACTGAAGTTAACCCCTCCAACAACAGTTACTCAAAACTGAAGTTAACCCCTCCAGTACTGTTGGATTTGCACCCTGTACCTATAATGGGCACAGGGTGACTTAACATAATGCCCGAATCCATAATCAGTAGGGAGGTTGACAGAGGGGTCTGTCACACACAGCTTTTCCCTGTTCCATACAATGGTCTGCATGAACTTTATATCTTTGCTCTTGCTAGGGTCATGGCCTTTGTCATATCATTCAGCTACACCGCACCATGTGCCACGTCATTTCTCAGCACTTGGTTTTATACGATTGCTGTGCTTTTTTTCTCAATATTGCTGCTATTAACAGCAATGCAAAAACAGCTTCTCAATATGGTTCCCACTTTTTTGGAAAAAAATACCAGCCACGCTCATTAGCATAAATTTGCAAAAGTAATGATACAGCATAAATCAAGAATGAAAGCTGCTAGGACTGATTTTAAATGATCTTTTGTTTATAATTAGATTACAGAACATGCAGAAGAAGATTTAAACATTACAGCATCTTTATTTCTATATTTCATCTTTATTTTCAACTTTGATCTGAACCTTAAAAATACTATCTGGGTGGTAACCCTACTCCCCAACTGAAAAACCATGAGTCCGTCATGAAGCGCGTGAGACATTGTGCAGGGTTAAATATGTATGTACTCCTGTTTTGTTTTTAAATGTTTTAAGTAAAGGTGAATTGTTATCCTAAATACTTTGGGGCATATGTATCAAGCTCCGATTGGAGCTTGATGTCCCGTGTTTCTGGCAAGCCTGCAGGCTCGCCAGAAACAGCAGTTATGAAGCAGCGGTCACAAAGACCGCTGCTCCATAACCTGTCCGCCTGCTCTGAGCAGGTGGACAGACAATGCCGGAAATCAACCCGATCGAGTACGATCGGGTTGATTGACACCCCCCTGCTGGCGGCCGATTGGCCGCGAGTCTGCAGGGGGCGGCGCTGCACCAGCAGCTCTTGTGAGCTGCTGGTGCAATGCTGAATACGGCGAGCGTATTGCTCGCCGTATTCAGCGAGGTCTGGTGGACCTGATCCACAGTGTCGGATCAGGTCCGCCAGACCTTGATAACTAGAGGCCTTTGAATGTGCTGTTAATATGCAGTTAATCTTATTTGGACTGACTTCCTATATGTAGAGTCAGTCCAAAAGGTTCAGTTCAAGGGAAATGTTGGATTCTATTATCTCTACTGAGACTATAGTTAAGGGAGCTGTTTCTTCTTTAAGGACATTAATTCCTTTGGTTTATTCTTAATTTCTAATCTTTTTTGTCCTTTTTCATCTGAACAGGGAATTGGAATCCAATAAAAAAAAATTTCCTTTGTCTTGGTCTAGAAGTATAGTTCTATCTGGATTGTCTAAATAGTCCTTATAAATCTATTTCCTCATTCAAGTTTACATGAAGATATGGGGGCAGATTGATCATGGCCAAAATGGGGCCATATACCCCTGTTTCTGCGTGAGCCTTCAGGCTCGCCGGAAACAGGAGTTAAGAAGCAGCGGTCTTAATACCGCTGCTCCTTAACTCGTATGCCACCTCTGATGCGGCGGACATCAATCTGCCCAATCTCATACGATTGGGTTGATTGACAGCCCCTGCTAGCGGCCGATTAGCCGCGAATCTGCAGGGGACGGCATTGCACAAGCAGTTTACCAGAACTGCTTGTGCAATGATAAATGCCGACAGCATATGCTGTCGGCATTTATCGATGTCTGGCGGACATGATTCGCCACAGCCTGTGAATAGGAAGGTTTATCATGAGGTCTGGAATGCTTTTTAATCTTGGTATATGGATCATGTTTTTTCATGGGATTCTTTTAGAATTGATAGGTTTTTGCATTTTTTGCAGGATTGTTTTGATGTGGGTTTATTTGCCAGTTCTTTGAAGGGTCAAAAAAAATTCTGTCATTCATGGCTTTATTTAAGCTTTGGCTAGAATTAAACCTGTTTTTAAGCCAATTTCTCCTCCCTGGAGTTTTATTTGGTATTGGACGTTTTGCAGTCTCCTCCTTTTAAACTTTTGCATAAGGTGGACATTAAGTTTTTTTCTGGAGGTTTTTGGCTATGTCTGCTGCTAGAAGAGTTTTAGTTGTTTGCTCCATCATATGGTCCTCCTTATCATATTTTTCTTCAGGATAAGGCAGTTTTTAGGACTAAATTTGTCTTTTTTCCTTAGGTTGTGTCTTTGGAAAATTTTAGACAGGAAATTGTTGTCCCTTCTTTATGTCCTAGTTTTCTTTAGAGAGGCTTCTTCATAACTTGGATGTTGTAAGAGCCTTGAAGTATTATGTAGACACTTCTAGGATTTTTTACAAACTTCTAGTTTGTTTGTTCCAAGGAAGGGGCAGAAAACTTCTGTTCTTTCTTTGGCTCCTTGGTTGAAACTTTTTAGTTCATAAAGCTTTCTTAGAGAAGGGACAGCCTTCATCTAAACAAATTCTGCAAATTCTATTCGTTCAGTGGCCATTTTTTTGAATTTTTAGAATGAGGCTTTTGTTGATCAAATTTGCAAGGTGTTGTTTTATTTTATTTTTCTAAACTACCCTGTTTATTCTTTTTTGGATTGTAACTTTATTTTTACTGGGGGAACAATGTTCTTTTTATCTTGCCTTATTTTTCATTACTCGTGGACTACACAGCTTGTGTCATATTTCTCAGGAGTAACGGATCATGGACTCTCACCACCTGTATTAAAGAAAACATAATTAATGCTTACCTGATACATTCATTTCTTTCATGGCGGTGAGAGTCCACGAGACCTCACCCTGTTTTTTTGTGTTAAATTATTTTGCACACATCTTTTTTTTCCTGCTCCTGTATTTTGCTCTTTTTTCCTACCTTTTTTGCTTCGCTTTACATCAAACTAATTTACCAATGAGGAGGGAAAGGTTTTATAGAGCTCTTGGGGTTTGGGAATCTCTCCCTCCTCCTAGTTGTAGGAAATACTAATTCCCAGGAGTAATGGATTGTGGACTCTCACCATCATGAAATAAATTAATTTATCAGGTAAGTGTAAATTATGGGAGGGGGTTTACCTGCGTGTGTGTCTCCGTTTTGTCCTCCCTCTTCCTCTCCCCCGTCTCTCTCTCCCCCCTTTCTGTCCCATCCTCTCTCCCCTCTATCCCCCTCTCTCTCTTCTTTCTCCCTTTCTCTCTCCCTATCTCTCTCCCTCTCTCTCCCCCTCTCTCTTTCTCTCTCCCTTTCTCTCTCCCTTTCTCTCTCCCTCTCTCTCTCTCTCTCTCTCTCTCTCTCTCCCCCTCTCTCTTTCTCTCTCTCTCTCTCCCTTTCTCTCTCCATTTCTCTTTCTCTCTCCCTCTCTCTCTCCCTCTCTCTCTCCCTCTCCCTCCCTCTCTCTCCCCCTCTCTCTTTCTTTGGTTTAAGAAAACTACGAGAAACTTTTGTTGTTATTTGTTGCTTAGCAATGAGAACCCTGACACCTGTATTCATGTGATAGTTTGTAAACTATGATGCTGTGTTTGCACTATATAAGTAAAAGATTTACAGGTCTGTTCACTTAAATGGGAATTAGCCAGGTAATTGGTTGTTTTTTCGATAAAATCTGTTTGTATCATTGAAACCTCTTTTATTGTGTTTTTGTTGTGAGACAAAATCAGTTAATTAGCTCAGACAGTTGAATGAAGTATTTCTCTAATAAAAAACCCCATTCAGGTTTAATTGCAGTGCTGGCCTTCTGAGATAAATAAGTTGCTTTTGTGTTGCAGTTTGGGCACTTGGGCTCTAAAAGTTTTGCAATCACTGCCATAGACTATACTTAGGCCCCGATTTAAGAAAGGTCTTGCGGACCTGATCCAACAGTGCGGATCAGGTCCGCAAGGCCTCGCTGAATGCAGAGAGCAATACGAATACGCTCTCCGTATTCAGCATTGCACCATAAGCTCACAAGAGCTGCTGGTGCGACGCCGCCCCCTGCAGACTCGCGGCCAATCGGCTGCCAGCAGGGGGGTGTCAATCAACCCGATCGTACTTGATCGGGTTGATTTCTGGCGATTCCTGTCCGCCTGCTCAGAGCTTCATAACTGCTGTTTCTGGCGAGTCTGAAGACTCGCCAGAAACATGGGCCCACAAGCTCCCAACGGTGCTTGTTAAATGGGCCCCAGAGTGTGCTCATGTTGCCTGTATACAACCGTGCATTAAAGGGACACTGAACCCAATTTTTTTTTTTTTCATGATTGAGATATTGAGGCCTAGTTATCAACGTGTCAACTTTCCTGCCTTCGCCAGCCCAAGCTCGCCTACCATCGCCGCCGCGGACCTGCAAAATTTCGCCTAAGTTATCAATAAATTTGTCAAAAAGCCGCGCACCAAGTACGGGGCGATGAGCAGCGGATTGTGAGAGTTATCACTCATCCGATCTCGCTGCTCTTCGGCTTTTTGACAACTTTATTGCTAGCCTGTCACTAAGCACCCACACTAACTACACTGTTCTACCCCCTATACTGGCGCCCCCGGAGCCCCCCGCAACTAAATAAAGTTATTAACCCCTAAACCGCTGCTCCTAGACCCCGGCGCAACTCTTAGAACTGTATTAACCCCTAAACCGCCGCTCCCGGACACCGCCGCCACCTACATTATACCTAGTAACCCCTATCCTGCCCCCCTTATACCGCCGCCCTCTATAATAAAGTTATTAACCCCTATCCTGCCGATCCCGGACCTCGCCGCAACTAAATAAATAGTTTAACCCCTAAACCGCCGCTCCCGGACCCCGCCGCAACCTATATTAAACTTATTAACCCCTAATCTGCCTCCCTTACACCGTCGCCACCTATAATAAATTTATTAACCCCTATCCTGCCCCCCCTACACCGCCGCCACTGTAATAAAATTATTAACCCCTAAACCTATGTCTAACACTAACCCTAACACCCCCCTAACTTAAATATTAATTAAATAAATCTAAATAATATTTCTATTATTAACTAAATTAATCCTATTTAAAACTAAATACTTACCTTTAAAATAAACCCTAATATAGCTACAATATAAATAATAATTATATTGTAGCTATCTTAGGATTTCTTTTTATTTTACAGGCAACTTTCAATTTATTTTAACTAGATACAATAGCTATTAAATAGTTAACTATTTAATAGCTACCTAGTTAAAATAAAGTGAAATTTACCTGTAAAATAAAAACTAACCTAAGTTACAATTACACCTAACACTACACTATCATTAAATAAATTATTCCTATTTAAAACTAAATACTTACCTTTAAAATAAACCCTAAGATAGCTACAATATAAATAATAATTATATTGTAGCTATCTTAGGATTTATTTTTATTTTACAGGCAACTTTCAATTTATTTTAACTAGGTACAATAGCTATTAAATAGTTATTAACTATTTAATAGCTACCTAGTTAAAATAAAGTGAAATTTACCTGTAAAATAAAAACTAACCTAAGTTACAATTACACCTAACACTACACTATCATTAAATAAATTATTTCTATTTAAAACTAAATACTTACCTGTAAAATAAACCCTAAGATAGCTACAATGTAATTAATAATTACATGGTAGCTATTTTAAGATTTATGTTTATTTTACAGGTAACTTTGTATTTATTTTAGCTAGTTAGAATAGTTATTAAATAGTTATTAACTATTTAATAACTACCTAGCTAAAAGAAATACAAAATTATCTGTAAAATAAATCCTAACCTAAGTTACAATTAAACCTAACACTACACTATCATTAAATTAATTAAATAAATTACCTACAAATAACTACAATTAAATACAATTACGTAAACTAACTAAAGTACAAAAAATAAAAAAGCTAAGTTACAAAAAATAAAAAAAATAAGTTACAAACATTTCAAAAATATTACAACAATTTTAAGATAATTACACCTAATCTAATCCCCCAAATAAAATAATAAAGCCCCCCAAAATAATAAAATGCCCTACCCTATTCTAAATTAAAAAAGTTCAAAGCTCTTTTACCTTACCAGCCCTTAAAAGGGCCTTTTGCGGGGCATGCCCCAAAGAATTCTGCTCTTTTGCCTGTAAAAGAAAAATACAACCCCCCCAATGTTAAAACCACCACCCACATAATCCTAATCTAACCCAAACCCCCCTTAAATAAACCTAACACTACCCCCTGAAGATCATCCTACCTTGAGTCGTCTTCACTCAGCTGAGCCACCGATGGAACCGAAGAGGAGATCTGGAGCGGCAGAAGTCATCATCCAAGGGGCGCTGAAGAAGTCTTCCATCCGATGAAGTGATCCTCCAAGGGGCGCTGAAGAAGTCTTCCATCCGGTAGGAAAAATCTGATTGGCTGATTGAATCAGCCAATCAGATTGAGCTCGTATTCTATTGGCTGATCGGAACAGCCAATAGAATGCGAGCTCAATCTGATTGGCTGATTGGATCAGCCAATCGGATTGAACTTCAATCTGATTGGCTGATTCAATCAGCCAATCAGATTTTTCCTACCTTAATTCCGATTGGCTGATAGAATCCTATCAGCCAATCGGAATTGAAGGGACGCCATCTTGGATGACGTCCCTTAAAGGAGCCGTCATTCATCGTTAGTCCGTCAGGGAAGAAGGATGTTCCGCGTCGGCGGGATGAAGATGGATCCTGAAGAAAGAAGATTGAAGACCCCGCTTGGAAGATGACATTGCCCGGATGGAAGACTTCTTCAGCGCCCCTTAGAGGATCACTTCATCGGATGGAAGACTTCTTCAGCGCCCCTTGGAGGATCACTTCTGCCGCTCTGGATCTCCTCTTCGGTTCCATCGGTGGCTCGGCTGAGTGAAGACGACTCAAGGTAGGATGATCTTCAGGGGGGTAGTGTTAGGTTTATTTAAGGGGGGTTTGGGTTAGATTAGGGGTATGTGGGTGGTGGGTTTTAATGTTGGGGGGGTTGTATTTTTCTTTTTCAGGCAAAAGAGCTGTTTTCTTTGGGGCATGCCCCGCAAAAGGCCCTTTTAAGGGCTGGTAAGATAAAAGAGCTTTGAACTTTTTAAATTTAGAATAGGGTAGGGCATTTTATTATTTTGGGGGGCTTTGTTATTTTATTAGGGGGCTTAGATTAGGTGTAATTAGCTTAAAATTGTTGTAATATTTTTGAAATGTTTGTAACTTATTTTTTTTATTTTTTGTAACTTAGCTTTTTTATTTTTTGTACTTTAGTTAGTTTATGTAATTGTATTTAATTGTAGTTATTTGTAGGTAATTTATTTAATTAATTTAATGATAGTGTAGTGTTAGGTTTAATTGTAACATAGGTTAGGATTTATTTTACAGGTAATTTTGTATTTCTTTTAGCTAGGTAGTTATTAAATAGTTAATAACTATTTAATAACTATTCTAACTAGCTAAAATAAATACAAAGTTACCTGTAAAATAAATATAAATCCTAAAATAGCTACAATGTAATTATTAATTACATTGTAGCTATCTTAGGGTTTATTTTACAGATAAGTATTTAGTTTAAATAGGAATAATTTATTAAAGTATAGTGTAGTGTTAGGTGTAATTCTAACTTAGGTTAGGATTTATTTTACAGGTAAATTTCTCTTTATTTTAGCTAGGTAAGCTATTAAATAGTTAATAGCTATTTAATAGCTATTGTACCTAGTTAAAATAAATTGAAAGATGCCTGTAAAATAAAAATAAATCCTAAGATAGCAACAATATAATTATTTTTTATATTGTAGCTATTTTAGGGTTTATTTTACAGGTAAGTATTTAGTTTTAAATAGGATTCATTTAGTTAATAATAGAAATATTATTTATATGTATTTAATTAATATTTAAGTTAGGGGGGTGTTAGGTTTAGTTTTAGACTTAGGTTTAGGGGTTAATAAATTTATTACAGTGGCGGCGGTGTAGGGGGGGGCAGGATAGGGGTTAATAAATTTATTATAGGTGGCGACGGTGTAGGGGGGGCAGGATAGGGGTTACTAGGTATAATGTAGGTGGCGGCGGTGTCCGGGAGCGGCGGTTTAGGGGTTAATACATTTATTAGAGTTGCGGTGGGGTCTAGGAGTGGCAGTTTAGGGGTTAATAACTTTATTTAGTTGCGGGTGGCTCCGGGGGCGCCGGTATAGGGGGTTAACATATTTATTATAGTGGCGGCGGGTCCGGGAGTGGCGGTTTAGGGGTTAATAAGTTTATTATAGTGGCGGGGGGCTCCGGGGGCGCCGGTTTAGGGGGTAAACACTTTATTTAGTTGCGGCGGTGTAGGGGGGGCAGATTAGGGGTGTTTAGACTCGGGGTACATGTTAGGGTGTTAGGTGCAGACAGCTCCCATAGGAATCAATGGGATGTCTGGCAGCGGCGAACATGAACTTTCGCTATGGTCAGACTCCCATTGATTCCTATGGGATCCACAGCCTCCAGGGCGGCGGATTGAAAACCAGGTACGCTGGGCCGAAAAAGTGCCGAGCGTACCTGCTATTTTTTTGATAACTAGCAAAAGTAGTCAGATTGTGCCGCACTTGTGTGCGGAACATCTGGAGTGACGTAAGAATCGATCTGTGTCGGACTGAGTCCGGCGGATCGAAGCTTACGTCACAAAATTCTACTTTTGCCGGTCTCTAGCCTTTGATAACTAAGGCGAATCAGCCTCGCCTCAAATACGCTGCGGAATTCCAGCGTATTTGAGGTTGACAGCTTGATAACTAGGCCTCAGAGCATTCAATTTTAAGCAACTTTCTAATTTACTCCTATGATAAAATGTTTTTCATTCTCTTGGTATCTTTATTTGAAATGCAAGAATTTAAGTTTAGATGCCGGCCCATTTTTGGTGAACAACCTGGGTTGTCCTTGCTGATTGTTGGATAAATTAATCCACCAATAAAAATGTGCTGTTCAGAGTACTGAACCAAAAAAAAAAGCTTAGATGCCTTCTTTTTCAAATAAAAAATAAATAAATTAGAAAGTTGCTTAAAATTGCATGCTCTATCTCAATCACGAAAGATTTTTTTTTGGGTTCAGTGTCCCTTTAAAGACAATATGCAGCACAGCAGGTACATTCTCTGTCTAGCCTATGGGCTGTCTGGATGGCAGCTGGTTGGCTGAATTAACTGAGTTAATGAGCTGTATATATTTATATCTTTTAGTGAGGAGTGGAAGACAAAACAAGAAGGACTTAAAACGACAATTAAACGAATTCTGAAATGTGATTTCACCAAAGAAAACCTAACTGACCCAGTAACCCTTCCAAAAGTTGACTGTATATATCTTGGTTGTTTGCTGGAAGCTATCTGCAAAGACCGAGATGATTATTTCAGGAGCCTGAAGAAGATCTCTATGTGGCTAAAACCAGGTGGTCATCTGATATTATTTGTTTTGTTAAATGGCTCATTTTACACAATAGGGGAACACCGCTTCCACATTCTGAATCTGGATGAAGAGTTTATAAGAAAAGCTCTCGGGGACATAGGATGCAGGATTGAAACCATGGAGATGGTGGAAAGGAAATCAAACCATGAGGCTTTATATTATGACCACATGACACTTGTAACTGCCGTAATGCAATGAGATGTTTAAATGCACATTAACCTGTATAGCAGTGTGTCCTATCAGTGCTGGGTGAGATAGAAATATATGTGCAACTGTCCTAACATTTTGCTTGTGTGAGCTTTTATTACTCTTATCAGTGACTTTTGGTGGTCAAGATTATTTATAACAGGGTATTTTTCAGTTTATCATAGCAGTTCCAACAAGAAGATCCAATAAGTAGTGATAGTAAAAATAAAAAATTGTAAAAAAAATGTAGGATCTTGGAAATGTATTGGATCTAAAATTTCACATCACAAAGAGTAAAATGGTGCATTTTGGAGGCAATAGCTGAAAAGCTAATCATACACTTTACTGAGAGAAAGGGTACTTGGGTATTATTATTTCAGATGACATGAAGGTTGGTAAACAATGCAGCAGCAGAGCAGGTAAAGCCAGTAGGATTCTGCTTGAATAGGAGTGTGCAACAGAAAGTTAAGAATCGTATGTCACTTTATAGATCACTAGTGAGGTCTCATCTTGTGTATTGTGTACGTTCTAGTGACTGTATCTCCAGACAACCATAAATAAACTGGAAACTGTACAAAGGAGCCTACTAATTCTAAACAAGGAAATATACCATGACCCTAATACTTATAGCTTAGAGGGGAGATGGGAGAAAGAGGATAGAAACCTTCATGTATATTAGGGGATTTAATAAAGCTGGGGCAGAAGCAAAAAAACATAATTTATGCTTACCTGATAAATTTATTTCTCTTGTGGTGTGTTCAGTCCACGGGTCATCCATTACTTATGGGATATATTCTCCTTCCCAACAGGAAGTTGCAAGAGGATCACCCAAGCAGATCTGCTATATAGCTCCTCCCCTCACATGTCATATCCAGTCATTCGACCGAAACAAGACGAGAAAGGAAAAACTATAGGGTGCAGTGGTGACTGGAGTTTTAATTAAAATTTAGAACTGCCTCAAAAAAAGGACAGGGCGGGCCGTGGACTGAACACACCACAAGAGAAATAAATTTATCAGGTAAGCATAAATAATGTTTTCTCTTGTTAAGTGTGTTCAGTCCACGGGTCATCCATTACTTATGGGATACCAATACCAAAGCTAAAGTACACGGATGATGGGAGGGACAAGGCAGGAACATTAAACAGAAGGAACCACTGCCTGAAGAACCTTTCTCCCAAAAACAGCCTCCGAAGAAGCAAAAGTGTCAAATTTGTAAAATTTTGAAAAGGTATGAAGTGAAGACCAAGTTGCAGCCTTGCAAATCTGTTCAACAGAGGCCTCATTTTTAAAGGCCCAGGTGGAAGCCACAGCTCTAGTGGAATGAGCTGTAATTCTTTCAGGAGGCTGCTGTCCAGCAGTCTCATAGGCTAAACGTATTATGCTACGAAGCCAAAAAGAGAGAGAGGTGGCCGAAGCCTTTTGACCTCTCCTCTGACCAGAATAAACGACAAACAGAGAAGAAGTTTGCCGAAAATCTTTAGTTGCCTGTAAGTAGAACTTCAGGGCACGGACTACGTCCAGATTATGCAAAAGACGTTCCTTCTTTGAGGAAGGATTAGGACATAATGATGGAACAACAATCTCTTGATTGATATTCCTGTTAGAAACAACCTTAGGTAAAAACCCAGGTTTAGTACGTAGAACTACCTTGTCTGAATGAAAAATCAGATAAGGAGAATCGCAATGTAAGGCAGATAACTCAGAGACTCTTCGAGCCGAGGAAATAGCCATCAAAAACAGAACTTTCCAAGATAAAAGCTTAATATCAATGGAATGAAGGGGTTCAAACGGAACTCCTTGAAGAACTTTAAGAACCAAGTTTAAGCTCCACGGAGGAGCAACAGTCTTAAACACAGGCTTAATCCTAGCCAAAGCCTGACAAAAAGCCTGGACGTCTGGATTCTCTGCCAGACGTTTGTGTAAAAGAATAGACAGAGCAGAAATCTGTCCCTTTAACGAACTAGCGGATAAACCCTTTTCTAAACCTTCTTGTAGAAAGGCCAATATCCTAGGAATCCTAACCTTACTCCATGAGTAACTCTTGGATTCACACCAATATAAATATTTACGCCATATCTTATGGTAAATTTTTCTGGTAACAGGTTTCCGAGCCTGTATTAATGTATCAATTACCGACTCCGAAAAACCACGCTTTGATAGAATCAAGCGTTCAATCTCCATGCAGTCAGCCTCAGAGAAATTAGGCTTGGATGGTTGAAAGGACCCTGAATTAGAAGGTCCTGCCTCAGAGGCAGAGACCATGGCGGACAGGACGACATGTCCACTAGGTCTGCATACCAGGTCCTGCGTGGCCACGCAGGCGCTATCAGAATCACCGATGCTCTCTCCTGCTTGATCCTGGCAATCAGTCGAGGTAGCAACGGAAATGGTGGAAACACATAAGCCATGTTGAAAACCCAAGGGGCTGCTAGTGCATCTACCAGCACCGCTCCCGGGTCCCTGGACCTGGATCCGTAACAAGGAAGCTTGGCGTTCTGGCGAGACGCCATGAGATCCAGTTCTGGTTTGCCCCAACGATGAATCAGTTGAGCAAACACCTCCGGATGGAGTTCCCACTCCCCCGGATGAAAAGTCTGACGACTTAGAAAATCCGCCTCCCAGTTCTCTACGCCTGGGATGTGGATCGCTGACAGGTGGCAAGAGTGAGACTCTGCCCAGCGAATTATCTTTGAGACTTCTAACATCGCTAGGGAGCTCCTGGTTCCCCCTTGATGGTTGATATAAGCCACAGTCGTGATGTTGTCCGACTGAAATCTGATGAATCTCAGTGCTGCTAACTGAGGCCAAGCTAGAAGAGCATTGAATATTGCTCTTAACTCCAGAATGTTTATTGGGAGGAGTTTCTCCTCCTGAGTCCACGATCCCTGAGCCTTCAGGGAGTTCCAGACTGCACCCCAGCCTAGTAGGCTGGCATCTGTTGTTACAATCGTCCAATCTGGTCTGCGAAAAGTCATTCCTTTGGACAGATGAACCCGCGACAACCATAAGAGAAGAGAATCTCTGACCTCCTGGTTCAGATTTAGTAAAGGGGACAGATCTGAGTAATCCCCATTCCACTGACTTAGCATGCATAGTTGTAGCGGTCTGAGATGCAGGCGCGCAAATGGCACTATGTCCATTGCCGCGACCATTAAGCCGATTACTTCCATGCACTGAGCTACTGATGGGCTTGGAATGGAATGAAGGACACGGCAAGCATTTAGGATTTTTGATAACCTGGACTCCGTCAGGTAAATCTTCATCTCTACAGAATCTATAAGAGTCCCTAGAAAGGGAACCCTTGTGAGTGGTAACAGAGAACTCTTTTCCATGTTCACTTTCCACCCATGTGACCTCAGAAATGCTAGAACTATCTCTGTATGAGACTTTGCATTTTGAAAACTTGACGCTTGTATCAGAATGTCGTCTAGGTACGGAGCCACCGCTATGCCTCGCGGTCTTAGTACCGCCAGAAGCGAGCCCAGAACCTTTGTAAAAATTCTCGGGGCCGTAGCCAACCCGAAGGGAAGTGCTACAAACTGGTAATGCCTGTCTAGAAAGGCAAACCTTAGGTACCGATAATGATCTTTGTGAATCGGTATGTGAAGGTAGGCATCCTTTAAGTCCACTGTGGTCATATATTGACCCTCTTGGATCATGGGTAGGATTGTTCGAATAGTTTCCATCTTGAACGATGGAACCCTTAGGAATTTGTTTAAGATCTTCAGGTCCAAGATTGGCCTGAAGGTTCCCTCTTTTTTGGGAACCACAAACAGATTTGAGTAAAAACCCTGCCCTTGTTCCGTCCGCGGAACCGGGTGGATCACTCCCATTACTAAGAGGTCTTGTACACATCGTAGAAATGCCTCTTTCTTTATTAGATTTGTTGATAACCTTGACAGATGAAATCTCCCTTGTGGAGGAGAAGTTTTGAAGTCCAGAAGATATCCCTGAGATATTATCTCCAATGCCCAGGGATCCTGGACATCTCTTGCCCAGGCCTGGGCGAAGAGAGAAAGTCTGCCCCCCACTAGATCCGTTTCCGGATAGGGGGCCCTTTCTTCATGCTGTCTTAGGGGCAGAAGTAGGTTTTCTGGCCTGCTTGCCCTTGTTCCAGGGCTGGTTGCCTTTCCAACCCTGTCTGTAACGAGTAGCAGACCCTTCCTGTTTTGGAGCGGAGGAAGTTGATGCTGCTCCTGCCTTGAAATTACGAAAGGCACGAAAATTAGACTGTACGGCCTTTGATTTGGCCCTGTCCTGAGGAAGGGTGTGACCCTTACCACCAGTAATGTCAGCAATAATTTCTTTCAAACCGGGCCCGAATAAGGTTTGCCCTTTGAAAGGAATATTAAGCAATTTAGATTTAGAAGTTACATCTGCTGACCAGGATTTAAGCCATAGCGCTCTGCGCGCCTGGATGGCGAATCCAGAATTCTTAGCCGTGAGTTTGGTTAAATGCACAACGGCATCCGAAACAAATGCATTAGCTAGCTTAAGGGCTTTAAGCTTGTTCATAATCTCATCCAATGGTGCTGTGCGAATAGCCTCTTCCAGAGACTCAAACCAGAATGCCGCTGCAGCAGTGACGGGCGCAATGCATGCAAGGGGCTGTAATATAAAACCCTGTTGAACAAACATTTTCTTAAGGTAACCTTCTAATTTTTTATCCATTGGATCTGAGAAAGCACAACTATCCTCCACCGGGATAGTGGTACGCTTGGCTAAATTAGAAACTGCTCCCTCTACCCTAGGGACCGTCTGCCATAAGTCTCGTGTGGTGGCGTCTATTGGGAACATTTTTCTAAATATCGGAGGAGGGGAAAAGGGCACACCGGGTCTATCCCACTCCTTGCTAATAATCTCTGTAAGCCTTTTAGGTATAGGAAAAACGTCAGTACACACCGGTACCGCATAGTATTTATCCAGCCTACATAATTTCTCTGGGATTGCAACCGTGTCGCAATCATTCAGAGCCGCTAACACCTCCCCTAGCAATACACGGAGGTTCTCAAGCTTAAATTTAAAATTTGAAATTTCTGAATCCGGTCTCCCCGGATCAGATCCGTCACCCACAGAATGAAGCTCTCCGTCCTCATGTTCTGCAAATTGTGACGCAGTATCGGACATGGCTCTCGTGTCATCGGCGCGCTCTGTCCTTAACCCAGAGCTATCGCGCTTGCCTCTTAACTCAGGCAAATTAGATAATACTTCTTTCATAACATTAGCCATATCATGCAAAGTGATTTGTAAGGGCCTTGATGTACTTGGCGCCACAATCTCACGCACCTCCTGAGCGGGAGGCGAAGGTACTGACACGTGAGGAGAGTTAGGCGGCATAACTTCCCCCTCGTTGTCTGGTGATAATTTCTTTACCAGTAAAGACTGACTTTTATTTAAAGTAACATCAATACAATTGGTACACATATTTAGATTGGGCTCCACATTGGCTTTTAAACATAATGAACAAGCAGATTCATCTGTATCAGACATGTTTAAACAGACTAGCAATGAAGGCTAGCAAGCTTGGAAAAAAATCTTTCAATAAATTTACAAGCAATAGAAAAAACGCTGCAGCGCTTTTAAAACACAAAAAACTGTCACAGTTGAAATAACAATGAACTAATTCAGTTATAGCCAACAATTATAACAGTAAATGTATGAATTTAGCAGAGGATTGCACCCACTAGCAAACGGATGATTAACCCCTCAATACCCAAAAAACGGATAATCAATTTAAGATTTAACGCTTTTATCACAGTCAAACACACTGTCACAGGTCTGCTGTGACTGATTACCTCCCTCAAAAATGAATTTTGAAGACCCCTGAGCTCTCTGGAGACGTCCTGGATCAAGGAGGAAGAAGCAGGAAGACTGTGCTAGAATTTTAACTGCGCAACAAGGCGCTAAAAAAGGCCCCTCCCATTCATATTACAACAGTGGGAGACCTGTTACAACGGTTTCTATGCAGAAATATACGTTAGCCATATGGAAAAAAATCATGCCCAAAAAGATTTATCACCAAAGTACCTCACAAAAACGAATAACATGCCAGTAAACGTTTTAAAAACAACTTTCCAGTGTTATGCAAAGTTATCACTGAGCCTGCTACCAGTCGCTTCTACTGCAGTTAAGGCTCATACATTTATTACAGTATTAACAGTATTTTCTCAGTCAAATTCTAGTCCCTAGAAAATAACTCAACTGCGCATACATTTATCAGCCTGATACCAGTCGCTACTACTGCATTGAAGGCTGTACTTACATCATATGGGTAACAGCAGTGTTTTCTTAGTCAATTCCATTCCTAGAAAATATTACTGCACATACCTCATTTGCGGGGAACCCCGCATGCTATTCCCTTTTTCTGAAGTTACCCCACTCCTCAGAATGTGCGAGAACAGCCAGTGGATCTTAGTTACGTCTGCTAAGATCATAGAAAACGCAGGCAGATTCTTCTTCTAAATACTGCCTGAGAGAAAAAAACAGCACACTCCGGTGCCATTTTAAAATAACAAACTTTTGATTGAAGAATAATTAGGTAAAAAACTCCTATCTCCTCTCGCGACCTCCTTCTTTGTTGAGACTTGCAAGAGAATGACTGGATATGACATGTGAGGGGAGGAGCTATATAGCAGATCTGCTTGGGTGATCCTCTTGCAACTTCCTGTTGGGAAGGACAATATATCCCATAAGTAATGGATGACCCGTGGACTGAACACACTTAACAAGAGAAACAAAAGCGACGTTTCAGGCTCACACTCCCTTAATCATGCATGGTTTCTGTGTACACCTATGTTACCTTTAAAGGCTGCTTCAGATAATGAGCACACACATAAAATATTAACTCTAAACATACCAAAATGTGCTCTATACAAACACTAAAAAACTCCCTCTAGTGGATAAGAATAATACAAAAAAATATTTTATTTTTTTTCATTTCATTATTAAATTTCTTTAAAAACATATGTACAATAGTGATGTCCCGAACTGTTCGCCCGCGAACGGTTCACAGCGAACATAGCTTGTTCGCGTTCGCGTTTGTGGGCGAACACATGGCGATGTTCGATCCGCCCCTATGTGTCATCATTGAGGAAACTTTGACCCTTTATGTCACAGCCGTCTGACACATTAGAGCCAATCAACATCAGACACTCCCTCACAGACCCTCCCAGCTACTCGGAATCCGCCATTTTAGACTCATAACGACCTTGCTTTCGTAATGAGAGGACGTGTTGTGTTTTTGCTCCTGACATTAATAGGAAAAACATAGCTAGGCTAGTGTATTTAGTGTCCACTACAGTCCAGAAGGACTCCACTCATCTCTGCTGCAAGCACAGCACCCCAAAAAGCCCTTTTAGGGCTATATTTCGTGTTTTTTTTTTTTTTTTTTTTCGTTTTTTTTTTTTTATTAGCATTTGCCTGGCTTTCAGGCTGTGTGTTTAAGGCTCACAGCATATGTTGCGATTACTGCCACCACTGATATCTCCCTAACAACATTAGTTTAAATTTAACTAACCAAAAAATTTAATTATTTTGCTAGTGTATTTTTTTTTTCATTTTCTATCAGGCCTGTGTCACACAGCATATACTCTGGTTCATTGCTCTGTGCCAGCCACCAGTGTTAATATCCGTTTATAACATTATTTTAAATTTAAAAAAAAAAATATTTTGCTAGTGTAATCTAATTACATTTACTATCAGGCCTGTATCTGTCAGGCTCACTCAGCATTAATAGTGGTCTATGCCAGGCAGCCACCCAGCACTCATATCTTCTTCACCTTAATTTAAATATATATAAAAAAAAAAAATAATTTGTTTGATAGTGTAATCTAATATAATTTTCTATCAGGCCTGTGTGTTTTGCTGACATACAGAGCCTACTGTGTTTACTTGCTGCCCTCCCTAGTCTATGAGCCACGACTCATATGTGTTTAACCTTTTTTTAATTCCCCCCCCAAAAAAATAATTTAAATAATTTTTCTAGTGTAATCTAATAGTATTTTCTATCAGGCGTGTGTGTATCTGACTTACAGAGCCTACTGTTTTTAATAGCTGCCCTTCCAAGGCTATCAGCCACGACTCATATGTATGTGCTTAACCTTTTTCTTTAAATTCCCCAAAAAAAGTCTTTAAATCATTATGCTAGTGTAATCTAATTTTATTTTCTATCAGGCCTGTGTCTAACTGTCTATCTGACTTACACAGCATACTGTTGTTAATTGCTGCCCTATGTAGCAGCCAGCCAGTGCGACCACTCATAGAGTCATATGTGCATTGCACTTCTTAACATAATTTTAATACAGGGAGTGCAGAATTATTAGGCAAATGAGTATTTTGACCACATCATCCTCTTTATGCATGTTGTCTTACTCCAAGCTGTATAGGCTCGAAAGCCTACTACCAATTAAGCATATTAGGTGATGTGCATCTCTGTAATGAGAAGGGGTGTGGTCTAATGACATCAACACCCTATATCAGGTGTGCATAATTATTAGGCAACTTCCTTTCCTTTGGCAAAATGGGTCAAAAGAAGGACTTGACAGGCTCAGAAAAGTCAAAAATAGTGAGATATCTTGCAGAGGGATGCAGCACTCTTAAAATTGCAAAGCTTCTGAAGCGTGATCATCGAACAATCAAGCGTTTCATTCAAAATAGTCAACAGGGTCGCAAGAAGCGTGTGGAAAAACCAAGGCGCAAAATAACTGCCCATGAACTGAGAAAAGTCAAGCATGCAGCTGCCAAGATGCCACTTGCCACCAGTTTGGCCATATTTCAGAGCTGCAACATCACTGGGGTGCCCAAAAGCACAAGGTGTGCAATACTCAGAGACATGGCCAAGGTAAGAAAGGCTGAAAGACGACCACCACTGAACAAGACACACAAGCTGAAACGTCAAGACTGGGCCAAGAAATATCTCAAGACTGATTTTTCTAAGTTTTTATGGACTGATGAAATGAGAGTGAGTCTTGATGGGCCAGATGGATGGGCCCGTGGCTGAATTGGTAAAGGGCAGAGAGCTCCAGTCCGACTCAGACGCCAGCAAGGTGGAGGTGGAGTACTGGTTTGGGCTGGTATCATCAAAGATGAGCTTGTGGGGCCTTTTCGGGTTGAGGATGGAGTCAAGCTCAACTCCCAGTCCTACTGCCAGTTTCTGGAAGACACCTTCTTCAAGCAGTGGTACAGGAAGAAGTCTGCATCCTTCAAGAAAAACATGATTTTCATGCAGGACAATGCTCCATCACACGCGTCCAAGTACTCCACAGCGTGGCTGGCAAGAAAGGGTATAAAAGAAGAAAATCTAATGACATGGCCTCCTTGTTCACCTGATCTGAACCCCATTGAGAACCTGTGGTCCATCATCAAATGTGAGATTTACAAGGAGGGAAAACAGTACACCTCTCTGAACAGTGTCTGGGAGGCTGTGGTTGCTGCTGCACGCAATGTTGATGGTGAACAGATCAAAACACTGACAGAATCCATGGATGGCAGGCTTTTGAGTGTCCTTGCAAAGAAAGGTGGCTATATTGGTCACCGATTTGTTTTTGTTTTGTTTTTGAATGTCAGAAATGTATATTTGTGAATGTTGAGATGTTATACTGGTTTCACTGGTAAAAATAAATAATTGAAATGGGTATTTGTTTTTTGTTAAGTTGCCTAATAATTATGCACAGTAATAGTCACCTGCACACACAGATATCCCCCTAAAATAGCTAAAACTAAAAACAAACTAAAAACTACTTCCAAAAATATTCAGCTTTGATATTAATGAGTTTTTTGGGTTCATTGAGAACATGGTTGTTGTTCAATAATAAAATTAATCCTCAAAAATACAACTTGCCTAATAATTCTGCACTCCCTGTATTAAAATCTAAAATTTTAAAATATTTTGCTAGTGTAATCTAACTTAATTTTCTATCAGGCCTGTGTTTTTGTCACTTACACAGCATACTGTGTTAAATTGCTGCCCTACCTACCATCCACGACTCATATCTGCCAGCCTGTGTGCCAGGCCCAACTAGCCAATTAGTGGCACCAATCATAATTCTTGTAACAGTATATAAAAAAATAAAAATCATAATTTTTTGGACTGCAAATATTCAGTCTCCTAGTGCCATTGAATTGCATTTACCTCCTGCCTGCCACTGCCAGCCTTTTGTGCCAGGCCGTCTAGCCAACTATTTACACCAATCATAATTGTTGTCAAAGACAGTATAGTTACTAATTAAAATTAAAAAAAATTTGATTGTTGATCTTAATCCTCAGTTTGCTCGTGCCCTAGAACTGCACTTTTCTACTGCCTTCCAAGCCTGTGTGCCAGGCCTACTTGAAAAATATTTACACCAATCATATTTGTTGTCACAGTATTCTTAATAATTAAAAATTTAAATTTTTGGTAATAGTTGTTGTGAATCCTCAGTTTGCTGGTGCCATTGAATTGCACTTTCCTCCTGCCTTGCAGCCTGCTGTGTGCCCACCTAGCCAATTATTGCCAGCAATCATATTTCTTTTAACAGTATTGCAAAAATTGTCAATCATCACTGTTTTGACTGTCAGTATTCAGTCTCCTAGTGTCCTTGAATTGCATTTACCTCCTGCCTGCCAGCCTTTTGTGCCAGGCCGTCTTGCCAACTATTTACACCAATCATAATTGTTGTCACAGTATAGTTACTAATTAAAATTAAAAAAATTCTTGATTGTTGATCTTAATCCTCAGTTTGCTCGTGCCCTAGAATTGCACTTTTCTACTGCCTTCCAAGCCTGTGTGCCAGGCCTACTTGAAAAATATTTACACCAATCATATTTGTTGTCACAGTATTCTTAATAATTAAAAATTAAAATGTTTGGTAATAGTTGTTGTGAATCATCAGTTTGCTGGTGCCATTGAATTTCACTTTCCTCCTGCCTTGCAGCCTGCTGTGTGCTAGGCCCACCTAGCCAATTATTGCCAGCAATCATATTTCTTTTAATAGTATTGCAAAAATTGTCAATCATCACTGTTTTGACTGTCAGTAATCAGTCTCCTAGTGTCCTTGAATTGCATCTACCTCCTGCCTGCCAGCCTTTTGTGCCAGGCCGTCCTGCCAACTATTTACACCAATCATAATTTTTTTGTCACAGTATAGTTACTAATTAAAATTAAAAAATTCTTGATTGTTGATGATCTTAATCCTCAGTTTGCTCGTGCCCTAGAATTGCACTTTTCTACTGCCTTCCAAGCCTGTGTGCCAGGCCTACTTGAAAAATATTTACACCAATCATATTTGTTGTCACAGTATTCTTAATAATTAAAAATAAAAATTTTTGGTAATAGTTGTTGTGAATCCTCAGTTTGCTGGTGCCATTGAATTGCACTTTCCTCCTGCCTTGCAGCCTGCTGTGTGCCAGGCCCACCTAGCCAATTATTGCCAGCAGTCATATTTCTTTTAACAGTATTGCAAAAATTGTCCATCATCACTGTTTTGACTGTCAGTATTCAGTCTCCTAGTGTCCTTGAATTGCATTTACCTCCTGCCTGCCAGCCTTTTGTGCCAGGCCGTCTTGCCAACTATTTACACCAATCATAATTGTTGTCACAGTATAGTTACTAATTAAAATTAAAAAAATCTTGATTGTTGATCTTAATCCTCAGTTTGCTCGTGCCCTAGAATTGCACTTTTCTACTGCCTTCCAAGCCTGTGTGCCAGGCCTACTTGAAAAATATTTACACCAATCATATTTGTTGTCACAGTATTCTTAATAATTAAAAATTTAAATTTTTGGTAATAGTTGTTGTGAATCCTCAGTTTGCTGGTGCCATTGAATTTCACTTTCCTCCTGCCTTGCAGCCTGCTGTGTGCTAGGCCCACCTAGCCAATTATTGCCAGCAATCATATTTCTTTTAACAGTATTGCAAAAATTGTCAATCATCACTGTTTTGACTGTCAGTAATCAGTCTCCTAGTGTCCTTGAATTGCATCTACCTCCTGCCTGCCAGCCTTTTGTGACAGGCCGTCTTGCCAACTATTTACACCAATCATAATTTTTGTTCACAGTATAGTTACTAATTAAAATTAAAAAATTCTTGATTGTTGATGATCTTAATCCTCAGTTTGCTCGTGCCCTAGAATTGCACTTTTTTACTGCCTTCCAAGCCTGTGTGCCAGGCCTACTTGAAAAATATTTACACCAATCATATTTGTTGTCACAGTATTCTTAATAATTAAAAATTAAAATTTTTGGTAATAGTTGTTGTGAATCCTCAGTTTGCTGGTGCCATTGAATTGCACTTTCCTCCTGCCTTGCAGCCTGCTGTGTGCCAGGCCCACCTAGCCAATTATTGCCAGCAATCATATTTCTTTTAACAGTATTGCAAAAATTGTCAATCATCACTGTTTTGACTGTCAGTATTCAGTCTCCTAGTGTCCTTGAATTGCATTTACCTCCTGCCTGCCAGCCTTTTGTGCCAGGCCGTCTTGCCAACTATTTACACCAATCATAATTGTTGTCACAGTATAGTTACTAATTAAAATTAAAAAAAAATTGATTGTTGATCTTAATCCTCAGTTTGCTCGTGCCATTGAATTGCACTTTTCTACTGCCTGCCAGCCTTTGTGCCAGGCCCAACTATCCAATTAGTGCCAGCAATCATATTTCTTTTAACAGTATTGCAAAATTTGTCAATCATCACTGTTTGGACTGTCAATCTGCAGTCTACTAGTGCCCTTGAATTGCATTTTCCTCCTGCCTGCCTGTGTGCCAGTCCCAACTAGCCAATTAGTGGCACCAATCATATTTATTGTAACAGGATTGGAATTTTTGTTAATCATAACTGTTTTGACTGTGATTCTTCAGTCTCCTAGTGCCATTGAATTGCAGTTTCCTTTCTCCCAGCGTGTGTGCCAGACAGGCCCATTTGCCAACTAGTGCCAAACAATCATATTTGTTGTCACAGTACTTGTAATATTTTAAAAAATTAACAATTTGTGATTTTTAAAACATCTGTCTTTTTTGTTGTTGTCAGTCTCACAGCGTATACTGTGCCCACTTTCACAGTGCCACCACTCAATTGGTGTAATAGTATTGTTAGTGTCCATTTAAAAAAAAATGACAGGCAGAGGCAGGCCACCCCGCAGGTTCCGTGGTCGTGGTGCTGTGATTCCTTTAGGCCCTACAAATATGCACATTGTTCAGACGCCGGGTGCCAGGGGGGACGCGAAAACTTCTGAGCAGGACCTAGTTGAATGGCTAACACAGGAAACCCAATCTTCTTCAGCTTCCGCTGCTAGTCCTCCTAACCTTGACGCACCATCTACGTCCAGCTGTGCTTTGGGCACCTCTCAAGTGACCAGTGCCACTCGCCACCTGTCGCCACCACCAACACTAGCACCACAGCCGCTTCACTTGATCTGTCACAGGAGTTATTGACACATCATTTGGAAGAAATGAGTGATGCGCAACCATCATTGACAGAGGATGTAGATAATAGTGATCAGTCTCAGTCAGGCAGCATTACTGACATGGAGGTACGGTGTGATGATGATGATGATGTTGTACCCGCTGCTGCTTCCTTTCTTGATGTTTCAGATACAAGTGAAGTGGTTGATGATGATGTGTCGGTGGATGTCACGTGGGTGCCTGCTAGAAGAGAAGAAGAAGAGGGGCAAAGTTCAGATGGGGAGACAGAGAGGAGGAGGAGGAGGAGGAGACGATTTGGAAGCATGGGGAGGTCGTCTCAAGGAGCTAGTGGCACAGTCAGACAGCATGCATCGTCACCAGGGGTCAGCCAGACAGCACGCCGACGCCCATCAACGCATGCTGTTGCCACCACCAGAATGCCGTCATCGCAGAGCTCAGCAGTGTGGCATTTTTTTTGTGTGTCTGCCTCTGACAACAGCGATGCCATTTGCAACCTGTGCCAAAAGAAACTGAGTCGTGGGAACTCCAACAGCCACCTAGGTACAACTGCTTTGCGAAGGCACATGGTCTCCCATCACAAAGGCCGATGGGAAGAACACATGAGTAGAAGCAGCACACAAAGTGAAAGCTGTCCTCCTCCTCCTGCTCCAGCATCTTCAGCCACGTCAACCAGTGCTGTCCTCCTTGCCCCCTCTCAACCATCCTCCACTGAGTCTCTCTTACGTAGCAGTTCCTGGTCATCTGCCCACAGTCAGGTGTCTGTCAAGGACATGTTTGAGTGTAAGAAGCCAATTTCTCAAAGTCATCCCCTTGCCCGGCGTCTGACAGCTGGCTTGTCTGAACTCTTAGCCCGCCAGCTTTTACCATACAAGCTGGTGGAGTCTGATGCTTTCAAAAAATTTGTATCTATTGGGACACCGCAGTGGAAGGTACCTGGCAGAAATTTCTTTTCACAAAAGGCAATCCCAAACCTGTACTCTGTTGTGAGAAAGGAAGTTATGGCATGTCTGGCACACAGCATTGGGGCAAGGGTCCATATGACCACGGATAGCTGGTCTGCAAAGCATGGTCAGGGCAGGTATATCACGTACACTGCGCATTGGGTAAACCTGCTGACTTCTGACAAGCATGGAATGCGTGGCTCTGCAGAAGAGTTGGTGACACCGCCACGACTTGCAGGCAGGCCTGCTGCTACCTCCTCTACTCCTCCTACTCCATCCTCTTCCATAACCTCTTCCTCGGCTGAGTCCTCTTCAACTTCTGCATCTTGCTCCACATCTATGGCACCCCCCCAGCTCCCCAGGTACTATGCTACATCCCGGGTACGGCAGTGTCACGCCGTCTTGGGGTTGACTTGCCTGAAAGCGGAGAGTCACACCGCACCAGCACTCCTGACCGCCCTGAACGCACAGGTGGATAATTTGCTGACTCCGCACCAACTGGAGATTGGCAAGGTTGTTTCTGACAATGGAAGTAATTTGGTGGCGGCATTGACATTGGGCAAGTTGACACATGTGCCATGCATGGCACATGTGTGTAATCTAATTGTACAACGATTTGTCCATAAGTACCCAGGCTTACAGGACGTCCTGAAGCAGGCCAGGAAGGTGTGTGGCCATTTCAGGCGTTCCTACACGGCCATGGCGCACTTGTCCGATATCCAGCGTCGAAACAACCTGCCAGTGAGGCGCTTGATTTGCGACAGCCCGACACAGTGGAATTCAACACTCCTAATGTTTGACCGCCTGCTCCAACAAGAAAAAGCTGTTAATGAGTATTTGTATGACCGGGGTGCTAGGACAGCCTCTGGGGAGCTGGGGATATTTTTGCCAAATTACTGGACGCTCATGCGCAATGCCTGTAGGCTCATGCGTCCTTTTGAGGAGGTGACAAACCTTGTCAGTCGCACCGAAGGCACCATCAGCGACATCATACCATTTGTTTTCTTCCTGGAGCCTGCCCTGCGAAGAGTGCTGGATCAGGCAGTAGATGAGCATGAAGAGGAAGAGTTGTGGTGTCCATCACCCCCACAAACAGCCTTATCAGCATCGCTTGCTGGACCTGCGGCAACGCAGGAAGAGGATTGTGAGGAAGAGGAGTCAGAGGAGGAATGTGGCTTTGAGGAGGAGGAGGAAGACCGAGCACAACAGGCATCCCAGGGTGCTCGTTGTTGTCACCTCTCTGGTACCCGTGGTGTTGTACGTGGCTGGGGGGAAGAAGATACCATCAGTGAGATCAGTGAGGAGGAGGAACGGGACATGATTAGCTCGGCATCCAACCTTGTTCAAATGGGTTCTTTCATGCTGTCGTGCCTGTTGAGGGACCCTCGTATAAAAAAGCTGAAGGAGAACGACCTGTACTGGGTGTCCACGCTCCTCGACCCCCGGTATAAGCATAAAGTGCCTGAAATGTTACCAAATTCCCGCAAGTCGGAAAGGATGGAGCATTTTAAGAATAAATTAAAAACTATGCTTTACACAGCGTATAAGGGTGATGTCACAGCACCACGGGAATGTAACAGAGGAAGAGATGAAATTAATCCTCCTCCTCCTCCTCCCACGACCACGGCGGCAAGGACAGGATGCTTTCCTGACGTCTTGTTGATGGAGGACATGCGTACCTTTTTAACTCCCATGCACCATCAGAGCCTTTCGGGATCCAGCCTTAGAGAAAGACTCAATCGACAGGTAGCAGACTACCTAGCTTTAACTGCGGATCTCGACACTCTCAGGAGCGATGGACCCCTTGACTACTGGGTGTGCAGGCTGGACTTGTGGCCTGAGCTATCCCAATTTGCAATGGAACTTCTGGCCTGCCCCGCTTCAAGTGTCCTGTCCGAAAGAACTTTCAGTGCAGCAGGAGGTTTTGTCACTGAGAAGAGAAGTCGCCTAGGTCAAAAAAGCCTTGACTATCTCACTTTTATAAAAATGAATGAGGGCTGGATCCCGAAGGGACTGACATTGGGCGATACATTTGAATAAAAAAGGCCTGATGATGAGATGAGCTGGCTTGGGCTACAACTGGTACACAGGCTGGCCTTTTTTTTTTTTTATAAAGCCGGAGGACTTGCTTGACTTATCTGCCAACAACTAGTGTTCAAGCCACAAGCTTTTAGGGCACTTTATAAATGTTTTACAAACATCAATTTTTCTGGCCGCTGCTACAGCAGTTGCTACAACAATACCCAAATTTTTCAGTCATTTGTACATTCCTAATTTTTCTGGCCTCTGCTGCAGCTCTGTGGGTACAAAACTCAAATAAAAAAAATAAGGCACATAACACTAGTGATTAAACTGTTACGAATTGTACAACTTAGCACACCACTCATATCTGGTGGACCATTAAATTGAATGCAAAATGCCACAAATTTGAAGGAGGAGGACCGACCAAGCATCTTTATCCGTCTCTTGGTTGCTCTAAATTATCTCTGTGTTTCATCTATGCCATACCTGTACTCTATTGTGCAAAAGGGTGGCATATGTGGTGTTTCATGCTGTTGTGCCTGTTGCGGGTCGTGGCCCATGGTATAAAAAGGCTGAAGGAGAACGACCTGTAATGGGTGCCCCATCAAATTTTTAGAAAAATGTTCCTGGTTCCTCTCAATTATCTCTGGGTTTCTAAAATGGATGCCATACCTGTACTCGCTTGTGCAAAAGGATGGCATATGTGGTGGTGTTTCCTGCAGTTGTTTCTGTTGAGGGTGCTGGACCCTCTTATAAAAAGGCTGAAGGAGAATGACCTGGAGTGGGAGTCCAAGCATGGTTTTTGGGGCTATTTCACTTTTCCAAACAATTATCTGTGGGTTTCTAAAATCAATGCCGTACCAGTACTCTATTGTTCAAAAGGATGCCATATGTTCTCTTTCCTGCTGGTATTTTGTTTGAGGGTCCTGGACCCTCTTATAAAAAGGCCTAAGGAGAAAGAGGTGTACTGGGTGTCCACTCAATTTTTTTTTCTATTTCACATTTGACCAAAATTATCTCTGGGTTTGTAAAATCAATGCTGTACCTGTACTCTATTGTTCAAAAGGATGCCATACGTCCTCTTTCCTGCTGGTGTTTTTTTTTAGGGTCCTGGACCCTCTTATAAAAAGGCTGAAGGAGAAAGAAGTGTACTGGGTGTCCATCGAATCATTTGTTTGATTCAAATTCCCGGTTGCAACAAATTATCTCCGGGTTTCTAAAATCAATGCCTTTCCTGTAATCTAATTTTCAAAAGGATGCCATATGTCCTCTTTCCTGCTGCTGGTTTTGTTGAGGGTCCTGGAGCCTCTGCTAAAAAGGCCTAAGGATAAATAAGTGTACTGGGTGTCTAATCAATGTTTTTTTTGATTTCACGGTTGCAAAAAAATAATCCCAGGGTTTCTAAAATCAATGCCTTTCCTGTAATCTATTATTCACAAGGATGCCATATGTCCTCTTTCATGCTGTTGTTTCTGTTGAGGCTCCGGGAGCCTCTTATAAAAAGGCCTAAGGATAAAGAAGTGTACTGGGTGTCCAATCAATGTTTTTTTCTATTTCCCGGTTCATATAAATGATCTCTGGGATTCTAAAATCAATGCCTTAACTGTAATAAATTGTTCACAAGGATGCCATATGTCCTCTTTCATGCTGTTGTTTCTGTTGAGGCTCCAGGAGCCTCTGCTAAAAAGGCCTAAGGATAAATATGTGTACTGGGTGTCTAATCAATGTTTTTTATTTAGATTTCCCGGTTGAAACAAATTATCCCCGGGTTTCTAAAATCAATGCCTTTCCAGAAATCTATTTTTCAAAAGGATGCCATATGTCCTCTTTCCTGCTGCTGGTTTTGTTGAGGGTCCTGGAGCCTCTGCTAATAAGGCCTAAGGATAAATAAGTGTACTGGGTGTCTAATCAAGGTTTTTTTAGATTTCCCGGTTGCAACAAATTATTTCTGGGTTTCTCAAATCAATGCCTTAAATGTAATCTATTGTTCAAAAGGATGCCATATGTCCTCTTTCCTTTTTTTTTTTCTCTCGGTATTTTTGTTTATTTTAGAAAATTTAATGCACTTATAGGTTCACTAAGATTATGACTTTGCACACTGCCATTTTCCATGCAGCATTTTGACATGTCGTGTGATATGACTAGAAGAATGGTATGTTTTGAATTTGCTGAGCATAATAAAAAAATAAAAAATAATTTAACTTGAGTTACTAACTGAAGCATGACTTCAGGAGTCAGGTGTGGTCCTAGGTAGTGGTTGTTAGCAGATTCTTTTTAATGCAAATTGCAATTGCCACAGCGTGCATAAAATGTGCGTCACTAGTCTCCAAATCTTACCTTTTTTTTTTTTTTTTTTTTTTTAATAAATATTTTTATTGAGGTTTGCACAGATTACAACATGAATCAGTAAAACCATAACAAACTGTATGCAATTAGAAAACAATAGATAAAATCAACTCAAAGAAGTGTCTAGTTAAACCATATTTGATTAAACATCAGAAAGAGGAGCGACATGGAAACAAATCAAGACGTAATTGAATGTATAGTTAAAACCTCATTTTTTGTATTTAGGTATAGTACTGAGTCCTCTCCTCATACTAAAGGCCACTCATGGACCATATGACTCATATATTACATCTCAGAGGACTATTAGTTTATGGAACAGCCACTTATGGGCCATAGTACATATAGGAATAGTTTTGTATCTGAGAGGAACAATCCAATTAATATCACGCTAGATGGGACAAATTATGAGGGAAACAATAACACAAATAATCACTTTGGATGGGTTAGGGTACAGGGAGGTGAAATTGAAGTGGGCCAAAGGCTGCTATATAGGAGTATATTTAAGGAGGCATGTTTTGGGCTGCTAATGCATCAAGGGTGAGATGATGTTGGGATCTTGGATAAAGTCCAAAATGACATAGGAGCATGTATATATTAGTACATTGGATTAAAGAATTAACTCTCTGAACCCTCACTATCTGCAGTGGCTAAAAAGGGCTGAAACACTATAAAGTACTGTATGTAAAAGTACCAATCAAAAAGAATAGGGTATAGTAGTAGCGTTCATTAAACTGGAGGGGTTTTATATGTCATCCCCAATAGCTAAGATAAACTATCCAACCTTTAAATTCCAGATCAAACAATAAAAATAACATGCCTGTTACCAGTGGGCTCTATGGTGTAAAATAACATAGGGTTTTACTTCTGTTAATCGGGCCGAGTAGTTATAAAAGGAAAATATGCAACTTTTGCTTAACAACTCGCTGGCCCAGTAAAATAAATAGCAATCTCCATGAATACTCTGATTAGGCTTAGTGACCATTACGTGCAACTGTAAAATTGTACAAACGTGATTATTACAGATTTAGTGCTCAATCTTACCCACAGAATAAATAAACTGTCAATTAATGTCAAAATATCAAACGTAGAGTAAGTGGTGATGACATTAGTATTCTAACGGGGAGTAGCAGCAGGCTGCTAAGACAAATAAACAGCAATGAACTTCTTACAACTTTGTAGTACAGTGAAGCGGAAAGTGAAAGTCATATATCCAGCTCTGTGTACGGGCACTACAGACTCCCAGCTGCCCAGTAATTTGTCTGGAACTATAGAGAGTCTAGAGTCCTGGAAGCTGGAAAGTTCGCTTAGGTAGCGTCCACAACCCTCGGTTCAGATGGACAAAATAAGCCCCCAGGGTCAAACACTCCCCCACGGCTGTACTGTACCTCATCTAGTCGGCAGCTATGACTGAAGCTCCAGCCCACTCCGTGTCTGTCAAGTAGTCTCGCGCTAGCCCGAGCCGTAAGCACAAGGTAAGGAAGCTGCTTTCTGAGGGGGCTGCAAGCCTCTAACTGTTCAGGTTCCAATGGAGGGGTAAAGCCGTACTGAAGGAATGATGGTTTTTGGCCACAGGTATCGAGAGCAGGCACCTTAATGATCTCGGTCGACCAATTGGCCCATGGGTCCAGGCTGTTATTCACGTTGAGCTGCAATGCCTGTAGCGCAATGTCCTTGACAGTGTTCTCCTTCTTTGGTTCACCGTAACATGTGTGAAAGGTGTCACAGCTTAGTTTCGGCAGACAAGCCCCAGATGCATCCCCGGTAAGAGAAAAGATGGTCGGGAGATGTGTAAACAAGGGCTGCAGCTCCCAAACACTATGGGGTGCTCCAGTGGCGTACGGCCCTCTGGCCCTCTGTCTGTCAGGGTAAGCTGCGACTTGCTGCCAAAGTATCTGGTGTTCCACTCCTCTTGAAGGGCTCACCCCCGCACACTCAGCGCCTATATGCACCGCAGCTCCCTGCTCCCAGTGAGCTGCTTGCTCCATCGCCTCTTCTGTATGTGGGCCGTTACCATCTTCTGACAGGGTCAGATGGATTGTGTCAACTTTGTAGATTTCAGGTGCCTGGGTCGAGTGCTTGTGTGGTTCAGGCAAAGGTTGTGCTCCTCTTACTGCTTTAGCGCAAGCCCCCTTTAGGGATGTGAATTCCTCCTGTAGTGCTTCATGCAGGCTGAGGAAGTGCGCATCTAGCATGGCTTTCACTTCATTCAGGATTAGTTTGGTGTCCAGCGCCATATTGGAAAGACAAAATACAGGTCTCCGTACCCGTTGATATAAGGGGTGACTAGTGCTTTTCCTTCTCTTTGTCAATAGTTGTGATTAATGAGTTGGCCAGTTACTATAGAACTGGTTTGATAACCCAGGGTCCTGGGGGGGTATATTGGCGGCAGCTTTGACAGCACTATCAGGCTAGAGAGGCCTCTCAGTCTCGCCGCTAGCTGTAACGCAGTCAGCTGAGGAACATAGGTAAGCCGATATGAGTAAGGTATCTCCAGGCTCCTCTTGGATAGCCCCAGAAAGTGTGACTATGAATCACAAAAAGAAAATTAAATTAAGGTTGAAAACTAACTCCAAAGTAACTTGTAAGACCTGGAGCTCCTCAAACACACGTCCTACCGCAACAGCTATAGGCTCCGCCCCCCCAAATCTTACCTTTTTAATGCCAATTGATATTGCCACAGCTGGAACAACAGTAAATAACATGTGCGTCACCACAGTCTCCGAAGCTGTTGTTGGATGTATACAAAAACACTGATAAAGTATTCCTTTCGGGGCGCAAAGAGATGGCTACCGGAACACTCCAGGAACTTCCCAAGAGTCACTGTCTTGTGTTTCTGGTGATGTTGGAGACATCTGGGTAGTGTACAGGGAGGCCCAAAATCCTCTCCATCTCTGTGCACCACAGGACAGGATGTCCTTGTCATCCATAAGCACATGAAATTGCTTGCATTTTCCTTGCTTCAAGAAGTTCAGCTTTTGTGGTGATAGTACAGAATTAAATAAACTTTGGTTTCCTACCATACTCAAGACAATCTTGTAGTTCAAGCTTCGGACTTGCTGTGGTAAAACAGTGGCCTGTCCATACCAGGAAGATGATTTAGACAGAAGTAACGAGCTCTTGCTTGCAGGTGACACATGTTTATCGTCAATCATCAAAGGGGTTGCGTGCAGAATATGGCTGATGGCCCCTTATTCACATGTGTGTCCAGAGCCACAACATTTGCAAACAGCCAGAAGAAAGGTCGGTTCTCACCAGCCTTAAGCTGAGCTTCATTTACCAAATGCTGATATTCAAAAAATAGACAAACAGTGCCTTAAAAAACACATTTGCGATATGGATTCACCAGAGCAAGGTCAAGTACTTCCCACGATAACAAAATTAAAATGCTACAACTCCGCAATCTTCCCCTTCACATTATTATTGTCACACTCCATTGTACTCCTATGCCCAGCTCCCTGCTCTTGTTTTTGTTGAGGGTCCTGGAGCCTCTGCTAAAAAGGCCTATGGATAAAGAAGTGTACTGGGTGTCTATTCAATGTTTTTTTAGATTTCCCGTTTGCAACTAATTATCTCTGTGTTTCTAAAATCAATGCCTTTCCTGTAATCTATTATTCAAAAGGATGCCATATGTCCTCTTTCATGCTGTTGTTTCGGTTGAGGCTCCGGGACCCTCTTATAAAAAGGCCTAAGGATAAATAAGTGTAATGGGTGTCTAATCAATGATTTTTTTCTATTTCCCGGTTGCAACTAATGATCTCTGGGTTTCTAAAATCAATGCCTTTCCTGTAATCTATTATTCAAAAGGATGCCATATGTCCTCTTTCATGCTGTTGTTTCGGTTGAGGCTCCGGGACCCTCTTATAAAAAGGCCTAAGGATAAATAAGTGTAATGGGTGTCTAATCAATGTTTTTTTCAATTTCCCGGTTGCAACTAATGATCTCTGGGTTTCTAAAATCAATGCCTTTCCTGTAATCTATTATTCAAAAGGATGCCATATGTCCTCTTTCATGTTGTTGTTTCGGTTGAGGTTCCGGGACCCTCTTATAAAAAGGCCTAAGGATAAAGAAGTGTACTGGGTGTCCAATCAATGCTTTTTTCTATTTCACGGGTCATATAAATGATCTCTGGGATTCTAAAATCAATGCCTTTCCTGTAATCTATTATTCAAAAGGATGCCATATGTCCTCTTTCATGCTGTTGTTTCTGTTGAGGCTCCGGGACCCTCTTATAAAAAGGCCTAAGGATAAAGAAGTGTACTGGGTGTCCAGTCAATGCTTTTTTCTATTTCCCGGGTCATATAAATGATCTCTGGGATTCTAAAATCAATGCCTTTCCTGTAATCTATTATTCAAAAGGATGACATATGTCCTCTTTCATGCTGAGTTTCGGTTGAGGCTCCGGGACCCTCTTATTAAAAAGGCCTAAGGATAAATAAGTGTAATGGGTGTCTAATCAATGTTTTTTTCTATTTCCCGGTTGCAACTAATGATCTCTGGGTTTCTAAAATCAATGCCTTTCCTGTAATCTATTATTCAAAAGGATGCCATATGTCCTCTTTCATGCTGTTGTTTCGGTTGAGGCTCCGGGACCCTCTTATAAAAAGGCCTAAGGATAAATAAGTGTACTGGGTGTCTAATCAATGTTTTTTTCTATTTCCCGGTTGCAACTAATGATCTCTGGGTTTCTAAAATCCATGCCTTTCCTGTAATCTATTATTCAAAAGGATGACATATGTCCTCTTTCATGCTGTTGTTTCGGTTGAGGCTCCGGGACCCTCTTATTAAAAAGGCCTAAGGATAAATAAGTGTAATGGGTGTCTAATCAATGTTTTTTTCTATTTCCCGGTTGCAACTAATGATCTCTGGGTTTCTAAAATCAATGCCTTTCCTGTAATCTATTATTCAAAAGGATGACATATGTCCTCTTTCATGCTGTTGTTTCGGTTGAGGCTCCGGGACCCTCTTATAAAAAGGCCTAAGGATAAAGAAGTGTACTGGGTGTCCAATCAATGCTTTTTTCTATTTCCCGGGTCATATAAATGATCTCTGGGATTCTAAAATCAATGCCTTTCCTGTAATCTATTATTCAAAAGGATGACATATGTCCTCTTTCATTCTTTTGTTTCGGTTGAGGCACCGGGACCCTCTTATTAAAAAGGCCTAAGGATAAATAAGTGTACTGGGTGTCTAATCAATGTTTTTTTCTATTTCCCAGGTCATATAAATGATCTCTGGGTTTCTAAAATCAATGCCTTTCCTGTAATCTATTATTCAAAAGGATGACATATGTCCTCTTTCATGCTGTTGTTTCGGTTGAGGCTCCGGGACCCTCTTATTAAAAAGGCCTAAGGATAAATAAGTGTACTGGGTGTCTAATCAATGTTTTTTTCTATTTCCCGGGTCATATAAATGATCTCTGGGTTTCTAAAATCAATGCCTTTCCTGTAATCTATTATTCAAAAGGATGACATATGTCCTCTTTCATGCTGTTGTTTCGGTTGAGGCTCCGGGACCCTCTTATTAAAAAGGCCTAAGGATAAATAAGTGTACTGGGTGTACAATCAATGTTTTTTTCTATTTCCCGGGTCATATAAATGATCTCTGGGATTCTAAAATCAATGCCTTAACTGTAATCAATTGTTCACAAGGATGCCATATGTCCTCTTTCATGCTGTTGTTTCTGTTGAGGCTCCGGGAGCCTCTGCTAAAAAGGCCTAAGGATAAAGAAGTGTGCTGGGTGTCCAATCAATGTTTTTTTTTATTTCACAGTTGCAAAAAAATTATCTATGGCTTTGTAAAATCTATGCCTTACCTGTCATCTATTGTTCAAAAGGATGCCATATGTCCTCTTTCCTGCTGTTGTTTTTGTTGGGGGTCCGGAACACTATTCTAAAAAGGCCGAAGGAGAACGACCTGTACTGTACTGGGTGTCCAATAATGTTTTTGTTTTCAATTGAGGGTCGTGGCCGTGGGACAGCGTATAAAACAGCTGAAGGAGAACAACCTGTACAGCCTTGCTCCTCTTTTTAGGCAGGCCAGCACTTTGCATACATGCCCACAGACTCTGTAACGCATGCCTCTTTTAGGGAGAGGTGCAGCCATAATGCAGGGTCAGAACCTCTGCCTGCAACTGTTATACTCGATTTTGCGAAAGGAAGTAACCTTACCATAGTTCCCTGCACGCACGTATTATTGTTATATTTTGGTGAGGGTAATCATGATGGCCATGTAGACCACCACCACTGAAAGTCCTGGAAGTAACAGGGATGAGATGAAAGAGCTAAGAATAGTAGAACTTGAAACAACAGAGTTAGCCATGGGTGTTAGTGCAAGACCGCTTGGCTTTTTTTTGGCTTTGGGTGCGGCTATTCATGCAGGCCATATAGAGCTGCCACCATTCGGTGTTGTATCAGGTATTAAACTAATAAGAACAGTACTACCAAAATACAGCCAATGAAGACTGAGCCAAGGTTGGATTGTAGTATTTGGTTAGGCTAATCATGATGGCCATGTAGACCACCACCGAGAGTCCTGGAAGTAACAGGGATGATGAGATGAAAGTGCTAAGAATAGTACTACTTGAAACAACAGAGTTAGCCATGGGTGTTAATCCAAGACCGCTTGGATTTATTTTTGGTTTGGATGCGGCTAATCATGCAGGCCATATAGAGCTGCCACCATTCGGTGTTGTATCAGCTATAAAAATAATAAGAACTGTACTATCAAAATACAGCCAATGAAGGGCCTATGAAGACTGAGCAAAGGTTGGATTGTAGTATTTTGTTCGGCTAATCATGATGGCCATGTAGACCACCCGTAACAGGGATGAAAGTGCTAAGAATAGTACTAATTGAAACAACTGAGTTAGCCATGGGTGTTAGTCTAAGACCACTCAGCTTTTTTTTGGGTTTGGGTGCAGCTAATCATGAAGGCCAGATAGACCTGCCACCATTTGATGTTGTAACAGGTATTAAACTGCAAAGAACAGTACTACTTAACACAACCTACTTACCATGGGTCCCAGAGCATATGTTTGGTTATTATATTTTGTAAGGGTAATCATGCAGGCCATATAGACCTCCACCAATAGGGTGAGTATGAGTAACAGCTATTAAAATGCGAAGGACATTACTAATTAACACAACATAGTTACCATGGGTCGCAGACCAAGAGCAGATGTCTTATTATTATATTTTGTATGGGTAATCATCCAGGCCGTATAGACCTCACCAAATAGGGAGAGTTACAGAGATTAAAGTGCTAAGAATGGTAGTACTTAAAACACAACCTAGTTAAAATGGGTACCAGACCGCATGTCTTATTATTATATTTTTTCAGGGTAATCAGGCAGGCCATATAGAACACCCCCTATAGGGGGGGGGAACAGGGATTAAAGTGCTAAGAAAATTACTAATTAACACAAGCTAGTTATCATGGGTCCAACACCGTGTGTCTTTATGTTTTACTTTGTCAGGGTAATCATGCAGGCCATATAGACCTCCCTTGATAGGGGGAGTAACAGGGATTACAGTTATAAGAATAGTACTACTTAAACACAACCTAATTACCATGGGTCCAAGACCAGATGTTTTATTATTATACTTTGTCAGGCTAATCATGCAGGCCATATAGAGCTCCAACAAAAGGGGGGGTAAGAGGGATTCAAGTGATAAGAAAAGTTTTACTTAACACAACAAAATTACCATGCGTCCCAGACCGCGTGTCTTGTTGTTATACTTTGTCAGGGTAATCATACACGCCATATAGACCTCCACCAATAGGGGGAGTTACAGGGCTGAAAGTGCGAAGAATAGTACTACTTAACACAACCTAGTTGGGTACAAGAACGCATGTTTAATTATTAGACTTTATCAGGGTAATTATATATCTAACAAATCTATCTATTTCTCTTCTATCGATTCTATCTAACTATCAATCTATGTATATCTATCTATCCTATCTATCAATCTATCTTCTGTCCGGGATGTTTTGAGAAAGCCACTTGTGTTTCTGACAAATTTCAAGTAGGAGGACAGAACAATCATCTTCTTCCATCTCCCGGTTCCACAAATGAAGGCCATATAGACCTCATCTGATAGGGGGAGTAACAGGTTGTAGTAAAATGTTAAGAATAGTACTACTTAACACACCACGGGTCACAGACCGCATGTCTTATTGTTATACTCTGTCAGGGAAATTATATATATTTCAAATCCATTTATTTATATATCAAATCGATCGAACTATCAAACGTATCGATCAAATGTAGATTGCATCTATTGATCGATGTAATTTGTATCTATAAAATGTATATTACATATTTTGGTTGATGTCATTCGTATCTATAAAATGTATATTGCATCTTTGATTCTATAACATTCTTATCTATCAAATGTATATTGCATCTATTGATCGATGTAATTCGTATCGATCGAATGTATATTGCATCTATTGAGCTATGTACAGTGTATCGATCATATGTATATTGCATCGATTGAGCTATGTTATCTATGTATCTATCTATCTATCAAATCTATCTATCTCGTGGTTGTGCAAGTGGACTGTTTGCGGTTGATTGCGGTGCGTAACACTTGGAGTTTGCTCTGTCACTGTGATGCGGCCGTAACCCTTACACTACCTGATAGATACGACATCATAACTGATGTTTTAAAGCACGTTATTTCAAACAATTTGGGAATGTTAGTTGATTTAGGCCCATAATGGCTTAAAAGCAGACTCTGCATAAACTATGTAATTTTCCATGGGAGTTTTGCCAGGGATCCCCCTCCAGCATGTGACAGTCCAGGTGTTAGTACCCTTGAAACAACTTTTCCATCACTATTGTGGCCAGAAAGAGTCCTTGTAGGTTTTAAAGTTCGCCTGCCTATTGAAGTCAAAGGCGGTTCGCGCGGTTCGCGGGTTCGCGAACAATACCGGAAGTTTGAGTCCGCCGTTCGCGAACCGAAAATTTTAGGTTCGCGACATCACTAATGTACAACAATCGGGGAAGAAATAAAGACAGCAAAAACTTTAACTGTTACATACTGTTCATATAATGTGGGTATAGAATATCATAATAAACTTGGCAGAATGATTATCCTTTCTCTAATATATAATTATATATGTGCCAAATCCACATAGAAGTTACATCCTATAGCTTAATAGAGGGTATTTTATGACAGGGATAGATACAAGACCTACAGGAACACAGATAAGTTAAAGTCTCTATTGAGGCCTTTCGGATACATAGAATCAACTGGAGCCTGTAAATACCCCTTCCTTATATTATATCTATGTTGGTTAAGACATTCTCTTATTTTACGGGTCGTTTCATCTATGTAAATTTTATCACACGGGCATTTGGTCAAATATACAACATGGGTAGACTCACAAGTGTAGTATGATAAAATATTAATTTTTTGACCACTACGGGGATGCATGAAAAAAATTACCTTAAAAAATAACAGAATAACAGTTTGTACACCCCAAACAGGGGAAACTTTTTTTGGTGATGTATCAGTGCATCTAGGGCCTAAGTCACTCCTAGCCAACATGTCTTTGAGGTTCTTAACCCTTTTATATGCCATCATAGGTATCTCCCTAAAGGCTGGGGTGTCCAAATTACATTGTTTTAAAATATTCCAATGTTTTTTAATAATACGTGATATTCTATCACTATACAGGTTATCTTGGGATATGAACACCAATATATCTTCCTTATCCCTTTTAGGTGTAGTGTTTGTAAACCCATTTGTACTTATCTTATTAACCTCTTTATGGACCAGTGCCTTAGGGTAACCCTTATCCAAAAATTTGTTACCCATGTCAAGTAATCTAGACTCCTTAAGTGGGGGGTCCCCTACTATCCTGTTAACTCTCAACAATTGACTCTGGAGAAGAGACCTCTTAAGGGCTGGGTGATGAAAAATGTCATATTTTAATAATATATTCCTATCTGTTTCTTTGGAATACAAAGCAAAGCATAGAATATCATTTTGTTTGTATACACTAGTGTCTAGAAACTTGATTTTTTTTTCCTCACTATGGTTAAGCATAAATTCCAGGTCATTGACTTCATTATTGAGTGACTGTACAAATTATAAGGAGTCAATGTCGCCCCACCATATGCCATATATATAAGAGAGAAGCAGAAGACTATGCTATGTGAAAAAAGAGGTGTGCTCAGTAAATCCAAACTATAACCTATTCTAATGAGAAATTACTATATTAAATGTGTGCAGTAACACATACATTAATTAAAAAGAAAGAAAGAAAATTGTTATAGGGTCCCATCTCTTTAAAAGAAAAAGAGGAGAAAAAGAATAAAATTATGAAAACAGAAAAATTAAAATGAATAACAAAACTCTAATCACATATAAAAATGACAATGAGCTAATACATGCCTTCTGATTATTATTATTATTATTATTATTATTATTATTATTATTATTATTATTAGTTATATGTAGAGCTCCAACAGATAGGCGGTATACAAGGTAACATTTATAGGGATCAAGTGGGTAGAGGGCCCTGCCAAGAGTTGCATCCCCGAACAGTAGAGTTTTTAGGGAGCGCTTGAAACTTCCAAAACTAGGGAAGAGTCTTGTGGAGAGAGGCAGAGAGTTCCACAAGATGGGAGTCAGTCTGGAGAAGTCCTGTAAACGGGAATGTGAGGAGGTAAAAAGAGAGGAAGAAAGTAGGAGGTCATGAGCAGAGCGAAGGGGACCGGAGGGAGAGTATCTGGAGACAAAATCTGAGACATAGGGGGGAGCAGTGCAGTTGAGGGCTTTGTAAGTCAGAGTGAGACTTTTGTGTTTAATTCTGGAGGCAAGAGGAAGCCAGTGAAGGGATTGGCAGAGAGGTGCAGCAGATAAAGAGTGACGTATAAGAAAGATGAGCCTTACAGAGGCATTAATTATGGGTTCTAAAGAAGCTAGACGGCAGCTAGGGAGACAAGAGAGGATGGAGTTGCAATAGTCAAGGCAGGAAAGGATGAGCGTGTGGATTAAAATCTTGGTTGTGTATTGTGTAAGGAAATGTCTAATTATAGAGATGTTTTAAGGTGGAAGTGGCAGAATTTGGCCAAAGACTGAATGTGAGGAGTGAAAGAAAAATCTGAGTCCAGTGTGACCCCAAGACATCAGGCATGCAGGGTAGGGGTAATGATGGAGTTATCAACAGTTATAGAAAAATGGGGGGGGGGGTATTTTGGAAGAAGGGGGAAAAATAAGGAGCTTGCAGTAGAAATTAGAGCTAAGAAAATTAAGATCTGATCTCTAGTTAATTTTCCAAAAGTGTCCCAAATGCCCTCAAAATAGAGAGAATAATATTTTTTTTATTTTAAATTGTAGCATTTTTATAAAATAAAAAACAACTGCATTTGGCAGTTTTTGGGGTATTAAGTTGGTGGGAGTCGGGGTGTTAGAAAAAAAAACGGCACTGAAAAGTGCCTTTGTGTTGCGGTGTATGGGAACTGTCTGTTCCCAGTAAATATATACAGTGCTCAGCATAAATGAGTACACCCCAACAGATTTGTCAGAAAACCTTTACTTATCTTTCAGAAACAACATATTCTATGGGACACTATACTACAAAATACTCTCACAAATGTGGGCCATTGATTGCAACCAAGATTTTTTTAATTTGCACCCAAAACAAAGTATTTTTCTAACAAATTCATTCAAGACCATGTTGCAAAAAATGAATACACCCCAATGAAAGTCATAGGAGCAAAGCTAAATGTCTGACAACAAATTCATAATTAACAAGAATTCAACTACAGGTGAGTCTAATTATTCATAAAACAGGTGTCCAGCAGACAGTTGATTATAAAAGGGCATTACTTACCAAAGAAAACACCTTCCCATGTCATGCTGTCATCAATGGCACCACATGGAAGAGAAATGTCACAAGGCCTGTGAAAGAAAATAATTTCTTTACACAAGAAAGGTGAAGGCTACAAGAAGATCAGGAAAGCTTTACTTATCAGTCAGAATACTGTAGCAAAAGTGATACAAAAATATAACAAAGATGGAACTGCAAGAGACTTACAGGCCGTCCACGGACATTAACATCTCGAAATTAGCATCTTCTGATGAGAAGGGTTGAAGAAAATCACCAGGCAAGTTCACTGCAGTTAGTTGAAGAAGTAGAAAGCCAAACTGGGGTGATTGTTTCCCCTGACACAATACGGCATACACTAAAGAGGAATGGAATGCATGGGTGTAGTCCACAAAGGAAGCCTCTCCTAAAGTCCATGCACAAAAAAAGCCTGTCTAGAATTTGCCAGGACACATGCTGAAAATGAAGACGATTACTTGGACTCTGTACTCTGGAGTGATGAGACCAAGATAAATGTTTTTGGAACTGATGGCTTCAAAACTGTATGGCATTGCAAAGATGAGGAGTATAATGAAAAATGCATGGTGCCTACAGTGAAACATGGTGGTGGCAGTGTCATTCTGTGAGGCTGCATGAGTGCTGCTGGTGTCAGGGAGCTGCATTTCAGTGATGGTATCATGAATTCACAGATGTACTGCTCTATATTGAAAGAAAATATGCTACCATCACTCTGTGCCCATGGTCATTGTGCAGTTTTCCAACATGACAATGATCCAAATAAAACATCAAAGGCCACTGTTGCATTTCTGAAGAAGAACAGGGTAAAAGTGATGCAGTGGCCAAGTATGTCTCCTGATCTGAACTCAATAGAACACCTATGGGGAATTCTGAAGAGACAAGTTGAGCATCACTCTCCATCCAGCATCCATGCTCTAAAAGAGGTTGTTCTTAGGGAATGGAAAAAGATAGATGTTGCAATATGTCGCCAACTTGTTAATTTCATGTCTAGAAGACTTGGTGCTGTCCTTACAAATCACAGAGGTCATACAAAATGCTAGATATAGTAGTTTTTGTTGTGGGGTGTATTCATTTGTGCATCACCTACTTTGAGTAAACCTAAAGATTTATTAATCTAAGTTATATTATTAAACTTACTTTCATGTAATTAGCAAAACAAATGTTCTATAAAACTCAGTTTTGTCAAAATTCTAGAAATTGTTCTTGTGTTCATTGAGATATTGATTAAAATCGTATTTTCTAAAGGGGTGTACTCATTTATGCGGAGCACTGTATGTATATTTTATTTTTATTTATAAAATATTTTACCAGGAAGGATACATTGAGATTTCTCTCGTTTTCAAGTATGTCCTGGGACATACTTGAAAATATATATATATTTATTTGTTAATATGTGTATATACACATTAACACATAAATATAAATGTATATAGTCACATACATATATGTTTAAAAATATGCTACCTTCGCTGTGCTACTTACAACTTCACGAAGTTCTGAAGTCTGTCTATCTATCTTTCTGTCTGTCTGTGTGTCTATCTATTTATCTATCTTTCTGTATCTGTCTGTATCTATCTATCTATCTATCTATCTATCTATCACAAAGGTGATATTTAGATAGACAGACAGACTGATAGATACATATAGATAGACAGCCAGATGGACAGAAAGACAGACAAATAAACGGATAGACTGACAGACTGACTGACAAACAGACAGACAGACAGACAGATAGTTAGATAGATAGATGGATATAGAAACAGACAGATGGATGGACAGACCGACAGACAGAGACACAGAAAGACAGACAGACAGACAGGCAGATAAATGATAGATAGAGAAATAGATAGATAGACATGGATGGACAGACAGACAGACAGATAGACAGATAGATGATGGGTAGGTAGTCCAGTCTTTCAGGAGCCAGCTCTTACAATATTTACTAGGTTCAAGAAAAGTAAAATATTTAGTATTAAAATATAATATATTCATAATATAGTATTGAAATATACAAATGTTTTGCAAATACTAATGCAACACACAGTTAATCAGAAGTTCTGTATCACTGCAATATTAACCTACTATCTGTCTTATGATGACCACGAGTTACCTTCTGCAAACTCTGGCAATCCAAATACCTAGTATGATTAAAACATCTATAGTATAAAACTCAGGTGTAGCTGAGAGTGAGTCATCTTTATTCTCTGATCACAAGGATGGAGTCAAGCTCAGATTCCAGCTCTCTGATCACAAGGATGGAGTCAAGCTCAGATTCCAGCTCTCTGATCACAAGGGCGGAGTCAAGCTCAGATTCCATCTCTCTGATCACAAAGATGGAGACAAGCTCAGACTCCATCTCTCTGATCACAAGGATGGAGACAAGCTCAGATTCCAGCTCTCTGATCACAAAGATGGAGACAAGCTCAGATTCCAGCTCCCTGATCACAAGGATGGAGACAAGCTCATATTCCAGTTCTCTGATCACAAGGATTGAGACAAGCTCAGATTCCAGCTCTCTGATCACAAGGATGGAGACAAACTCAGATTCCAGTTCTCTGATCACAATGATGGAGACAAGCTTAGATTCCAGCTCTCTGATCACAAGGATGGAGACAAGCTCAGTTTCTAGCTCTCTGGTCACAAGGATGGAGAGGATCTCAGATTTCAGCTCTCTGATCCCAAGGATGGAGTCAAGCTCAGATTCCAGCTCTCTGATCACAAGGGTGGAGACAAGCCCAGGTTCCAGCTTTCTGATCACAAGGATGGAGAAAAGCTTAGATTCCAGCTCTCTGATCAAAAGGATGGAGTCAAGCTCAGATTCCAGCAATCTGATCACAAGGGTGGAGACAAGCTCAGATTCCAGCTCTCTGATCACAAGGATGGAGACAAGCTCAGTTTTCAGCTCTCTGATCACAAGGATTGAGTCAAACTTAGATTCCAGCTCTCTGATCACTAGGATGGAGAAAAGCTCATATTCCAGCTCACTGATCACAAGGATGGAGAGGAGCTCAGATTCCAGCTCTCTGAAGCATTATCTGATGGAAGAGTTTGATCCCAGGCTTCTCCTAGACACATATTGCTCCAATAATTGTCACAAGGATCTTTTTGAAGAATTAACTTTAGGTCAATTGAGACTGTACAATGAGATGTCTACAGGTTAGCTGCTATATATATTTAGTTGAAATAATTATGATGAATGATCATCTGGCGCTGTTGCAGTCCATACATGATAACTGGGGTACAGATAATACAGCACAGAATTATATAATTATAATGCAAGTAAATAAATATTTTTTTTATAATTTTGAAAATGTCAAATATATGGTAAGAACAAATCTTTTATTTCTAGTTACAACAATAAAAAAACTTAGGTAAGATGAGAATGGGATGCTTTTAAATAGTGATGTCCCGAATAGTTCGCCGGCGAATAGTTCCCAGTGAACATAGCTTGTTCGCGTTCGCAACGGCGGGCGAACATATGCTATGTTCAATCCGCCCCCTATTCGTCATCATTGAGTAAACTTTGACACTGTATCTCACAGTCTGCAGACACATTCCAGCCAATCAGCAGCAGACCCTCCATCCCAGACCCTCCCAGCTCCTGGACAGCAGCCATTTTAGATTCATTCGGAAGCTGCTTTCTTAGTGAGAGGAGGGACAGTGTAGCTGCTGCTGATTTAATAGGGAAATTGATAGCTAGGCTAGTGTATTCAGTGTCCACTACAGTCCTGAAGGACTCATCTGATCTTTGCTGTAAGGACAGCACCCCAAAAAGCCCTTTTTAGGGCTGCTTTTTTTTTTTCCTGTGTAATCTAATTGCAGTTGCCTGCCTGCCAGCGTGTGTGCCAGGCTCACAGCGTATACTGTGCCCACTTGCCTATTGCCACCACTCATATCTGGTGTAACATTAGTGTAAATTTAAAAAAAAAAAACTTTTTTGACTGTGAAACATCAGTCTGCTTGTGTAATCTAATTGCAGTTGCCTGCCTGCCAGAGTGTGTGTCAGGCCCACTTGCCCACAGTGCCACCACTCATATCTGTTGTAACAGTAGTGTAAATTTAAAAAAAAAAACTTTTTTGACTGTTAAACATCAGTCTGCTAGTGTAATCTAATTGCAGTTGCCTGCCTGCCAGCGTGTGTGCCAAGCCCACTTGCCCACAGTGCCACCACTCATATCTGTTGTAACAGTAGTGTAAATTTAAAAAAAAACAACTTTTTTGACTGTTAAACATCAGTGTGCTAGTGTAATCTAATTGCAGTTGCCTGCCTGCCAGCGTGTGTGCCAGGCCCACTTGCCCACAGTGCCACCACTCATACCAAGCATCTTTTTCCATCTCCCGGTTCCTAAAATCCATGCCATATACACGTCCCCCGATAGGGGGAGTAATAGGTATTAAACTGATCAGAATAGTACTACTTAACACACCACTCATATCGGGTGGCAGAGTAGATTGCATGTGCAGTGCCCCAAATTTGAAGTAGGAGGACCGACCAAGCATCTTTTTCCATCTCCCGGTTCCTAAAATCCATGCCATATACACGTCTCCTGGCGCCGCAACTGCCTCTGGGAACCTTACCATGGGTCCCAGACCGCACGTCTTGTAATTCTCTGTCTGGGAAATTATCTATCTATCAAATCTATCTATCAAATCTATCTATCTATCGTATCTATCAAATGTATATTGCATCTATTGATCTATCTATCTAGTCTATGTATCTATGTATCTATCAAATCTATCTATCTCGTGGTTGTGCAAATGGACTGTTTGCGGTTGTTTGCGGTGCCTTAAACGGGGAGTTTGGTCTGTCATTGTGAAGCGGGCGTAACCCTTACACTACCTGATCGATACAACATCATACCTGATGTTTTAAAGCACGTTATTCCAAACAATTTAGGAATGTTAGGTGATTTATGCCCTTTATGGATTAAAACCAGACTCTGCATCAACTATGTAATTTTATGTGGGAGTTTTGCCATGGATCCCCCTCCGGGATGCCACAGTCCAGGTGTTAGTCCCCTTGAAACAACTTTTCCATCACTATTGTGGCCAGAAAGAGTCCCAGTGGGTTTTAAAATTCGCCTGCCTATTGAAGTCAATGGCGGTTCGCCCGGTTTGCCCGTTCACGAACAGTTGCGGACGTTCGTGTTCGCTGTTCGCGAACGGAAATTTTTCAGTTCGCAACATCACTACTAGTTATAGTTCGCCGGCGAATAGTTCCCGGCAAACATAGCTTGTTCGCGTTTGCCGCTGCGGGCGAACATATGCGATGTTCGATCCGCCCCCTGTTCGTCATCATTGAGTAAACTTTGACCCTGTATCTCACAGTCTGCAGACACATTTTAGCCAATCAGCAGCAGACACTCCCTCCCAGACCCTCCCAGCTCCTGGACAGCAGCCATTTTAGATTCATTCTGATCCTGCATTCTTATTGAGAGGAGGGATAGTGTAGCTGCTGCCGATTTTATAGGGAAATTGATAGCTAGGCTAGTGTATTCAGTGTCCACTACAGTCCTGAAGGACTCATCTGATCTCTGCTGTAAGGACAGCACCCCAAAAAGCCCTATTTAGGGCTAGAACACAGTTTTGACTGTGAAACATCAGTCTGCTAGTGTAATCTAATTTCAGTTGCATGCCTGCAGTGCCACCACTCATATCTGTTGTAACAGTAGTGTAAATTTAAAAAAAAAAACATTTTTTGACTGTGAAACATCAGTCTGCTAGTGTAATCTAATTGCAGTTGCCTGCCTGCCAGCGTGTGTACCAGGCCCACTTGCCCACAGTGCCACCACTCATATCTGTTGTAACAGTAGTGTAAATTTAAAAAAAAAACTTTTTTGACTGTGAAACATCAGTCTGCTAGTGTAATCTAATTGCAGTTGCCTGCCTGCCTGCCAGCGTGTGTGCCAGGCCCACTTGCCCACAGTGCCACCACTCATATCTGTTGTAACAGTAGTGTAAATTTAAAAAAAAAACTACTTTTGACTGTGAAACATCAGTCTACTAGTGTAATCTAATTGCAGTTGCCTGCCTGCCAGCGTGTGTGCCAGGCCCACTTGCCAACAGTGCCACCACTCATATCTGTTGTAACAGTAGTGTAAATTAAAAAAAAAAAAACTTTTTTGACTGTTAAACATCAGTCTGCTAGTGTAATCTAATTGCAGTTGCCTGCCTGCCAGCGTGTGTGCCAGGCCCACTTGCCCACAGTGCCACCACTCATATCTGTTGTAACAGTAGTGTAAATTTAAAAAAAAACATTTTTGAATGTTAAACATCAGTCTGCTAGTGTAATCTAATTGCAGTTGCCTGCCTGCCTGCCAGCGTGTGTGCCAGGCCCACTTGCCCACAGTGCCACCACTCATATCTGTTGTAACAGTAGTGTAAATTTTAAAAAAAAAACACTTTTTTGTCTGTGAAACATCAGTGTGCTAGTGTAATCTAATTGCAGTTGCCTGCCTGCCTGCCTGCCTGCCAGCGTGTGTGCCAGGCCCACTTGGTCACAGTGCCACCACTCATATCTGTTGTAACATAAACACATATAAATGTGTTAGTTATGCAAAACTGGGAAATGGGTAATAAAGGGATTATCTATCTTTTAGAACAATAAAAATTCTGGTGTAGACTGTACCTTTAAACGTGGAGTTTGGTCTGTCACTGTGAAGCGGGCGTAACCCTTACACTACCTGATCGATACAACATCATACCTGATGTTTTAAAGCACGTTATTCCAAACAATTTAGGAATGTTAGGTGATTTATGCCCTTTATGGCTTAAAACCAGACTCTGCATCAACTATGTAATTTTCCATGGGAGTTTTGCCATGGATCCCACTCCGGCATGCCACAGTCCAGGTGTTAGTCCCCTTGAAACAACTTTACCATCACTATTGTGGCAAGAAACAGTCCCTGTTGGTTTTAAAGTTCGCCTGCCTATTGAAGTCAATGGCGGTTCGCCCGGTTCGCCCGTTCGCGAACAGTTGCGGAAGTTCGAGTCCGCCGTTCGCGAACCGAAATTTTTAGGTTTGCGACATCACTAATCACTACTTTTAAAGAGGAGAGTATTTACTCTCTAGGACTACAAGCAAATGATTCCAGCAGCTGGACACATTATCATGGGTATCTGCTTTCTGTGCTGGCTTTTTTTGGTTAGGTCAAAGCAGTCCCAGGTGCTCCTCTCACAAGTGAGAATTGGCACGACCTTACTGCTATCTCAATAGGTAGTCAATGTGTCTGAGTGCTGTACAAATCATAGTAATATATTAAATGAGGTTGAAAAAAGACTGAAGCCCATCGAGTTAAAACTATAGAAATCTATTATACTTACAAAAAAGCTCTAGTTGAGCTTAAATGAATCCCATTAAAAGATGACCCTTTTAACACACACAATCATATCCATTAATTCTTTTTCTAGCCAGAAATGTATTCAAACCATTTTTAAATGTATCTAAGGTATTGACATTCACTACCTCCTTTGTTAATGAGTTCCACAATTTTATTGCTCTTACAGTTAAAAAAAACATTTCCGTTGCAGGAGATTAAATCTCCTTTCCTCCAATATTAAATTGTGATCTCTTGTCACAAACAACTTACTTGGAATAAACAGAGCTTCTGCCAACTCTGTATATGGACCTTGAATATATTTATATAAAGTAATCATGTCCCCTCTGAAGGGCCTTTTTTTCTACAGAAAATGAACACACCAATGCTCCTCTATCAATCTCAGATACCCCAATACTTGTATCTCTCTCCTGCAAATCTCTAGTCTCTGGTATCTAAAATACAGTGGCCACTGAGCTACAAATTCACAAACAACAAGTTCTCTCTTTCCAGAAAAAACTCCCTCTTATCCTACAGCACAAAGGGCTCTGATCAGCACATAAATAAGATGCACAAACAGCAAAGCCCTGACTTTAATCTACTTATATCACATTGCCGTCTAACAGAATCACCATCTCCCCCCCCCCCACCCCACTGCATCATCCCACCCACCCTTCTTTAGTCTGCTTCTATAGAAAGTAACAGTCACCTGCATATTGCACACCTAAGGCTATTATAATACTATATACACATATAATCTACTTATATCACATTGCTGTCTAACACAAGCACCATCTCCCCCCCACTGCATCATCCCACCCACCCTTCTTTAGTCTGCTTCTATAGAAAGTAACAGTCACCTGCATATTGCACACCTAAGGCTATTATAATACTATATACACATATAATCTACTTATATCACATTGCTGTCTAACACAAGCACCATCCCCCCCCCCCACCCCACTGCATCATCCCACCCACCCTTCTTTAGTCTGCTTCTATAGAAAGTAACAGTCACCTGCATATTGCACACCTAAGGCTATTATAATACTATATACACATATAATTATTATAACTGCATTTATCTCAGACGTTTATCTCAATTCATCTGCATACTCTCCTGCCCTATGACACTTGCTTACTTCTTGCACTTTTTGTTTAAACCTTAAACCTTTTGATCGTAAGCTCAAGCGTTTTTCTACTTGAAGTACACATTGTAAAAAGGTGAATTCATTATATTATACGCTCAACAGCAGGTTATTGTTCATACATAGGGGCCGAATTATCAAGCTCTAAATGGAGCTTGATGCCCCTGTTTCCGCGTGAGCCTTCAGGCTCGCCGGCAACAGCAGGTATAAAGTAGCGGTCTTAAGACCGCTTCTCCATAACTGGTCCGCCTGCTCTGAGGCTGCGGACATCAATCTGCCAGATCCAATACAATCGGGCTGATTGACACCCACTGCTAGCAGCCGCAAATCTGCAGGGGGCGGTATTGCACAAGCAGTTCACAAGAACTGCTTGTGCAATAATAAATGCCGACAGCGTATGCTGTCGGCATTCATCGATGTCTGTCGGACATGATATGCTGAGTGGATCATGTCGGACAGACCGATAATAAATCGGCCCCATATAGTTATATTAGGTGTCCATTATGATAGTGAATAGCATTCTGGGAAAAAATATGCAGCTAGGACCAATGGACACCTTTAACTCACAGGACCTACCTACTATTAGGGAAGTGCGAACATTCGAAAAATGAATAGAATTTTAACACATTCGTTCGTTCATTTAGAATTTAGAATGCTAGTACAACAGTCTAACATTTGTTTATTGTTATAGTATATCTAATGCTCTCTTTAAATGTAATATTCCAAATAAAAACATTCTAATTGATCTATTTGTATCTATTATGTATCAATTTACTAAATTCCCTACCACATGAACTATTGAACTTCTGAATAGTATTTGTTAAATCAAATGTTACATTCAAAATTTCGAATGTGGATATTCAATCTAATTATAAACATTCAGATTCGAATGTGAGATTTAAAACTGTAAATAGCATTCGATTATTAAATTTTTAAGAACATTCGGTTATGTAAATTGAATTTCTGTAATAACATTCGTTCTAACATTCGAATTTGAATATAAACACATTCGCCCCTCCCTACCTACTATACAGTTTCTTTATTGTTGCCCTTGGGTTGTTATATGACGCTTTGTTATTTTTATGATCCATTAATGAATAATTTCAGTTATACTTGAAAAATTACATAAAAATATTTCTCAAAAACAATAATATTGCTCATAATAATAATTACAGACAACTAATTACAATTAAAAGGGGTTTATTTCATTGATTAAATACTTTGAGACTGAAATATATATTTTTTCATTATATGTAGTGAAACACTTTTATTATTTATCTTTAGATTATTCATTAACGCCTTCCCGACCGGCCTTATTTTTCTTCGTCGGAAAAAATAAGTAAAAACATTGCAATCACATGATCGTTCATGATTTCAATGATGGGATTGTGTCAGGGGGCGTCCTTGTGATGCTAAGTGCGCTCTCCAGCCTAATAGTTATATTGAAGCTAGCTTAGGTTTTACTTTTATTTCACAGATAAGTTTGTATTTATTTTAACTAGGTAGACTAGTTAGTAAATAGTTATTAACTATTTACTAACTACCTAGTTAAAATAAATACAAACTTACCTGTGAAATAAAAATTAACCATTACACTAAAACCTAACATTACAAAAAATAAAAAACACTAAAATTACTAAAAATAAAAAAACCTACCATTACAAAAAATAACAAAAGAAATTATAGAAAATAATACAAATTATTCCTATTCTAATACCCTTTAAAAAAAACACCCCAAAATAAAAAAGACTAATCTAGAAAAAAAATACCAAGGGCCCTTAAAGGGGCCTTTTGTAGGGCATTGCCCTAAGTTTAACAGCTCCTTTGCTAAAAAAACAAAAAAACAAACACCCCCTAACAGTATACAAACCCCCACCCCCATAACCCACAAAATAAAAATAAAGTAAAACCTGAGCTAACCATTGCCCTGAAAAGGGCATTTGTATGGGCATTGTCCTTAAAAGGGTATTTAGATCTTTTTCCTGCCCTTAATAGGGCATTCAGCTCTTTTGTGAAATGCCCAAGCCCTAATCTAAAAATAAAAACACACCCCAAAACGAAAAAAATTACATTACACAAAATAACAAACAAATTATCAAAAATAATAAAAACTATTCCTATTTTAATATCCATTTAAAAAAAAAAAAAAAAAAAAACACCAAAAAAACCTAATCTAGAATAGATTGCCAATAGATCTTAAAGGGGCCTTTTTTAGGGCATTGCCCTAAGTTAAACAGCTCTTTTACCTGAAAAAAAAAAAATACAAAGACCCACTAACATTACAAACCCCCACCCTCCCCAAACCCACAAAATAAAAAACCTATCTAAAAAACCTAAGCTAACCATTGTCCTGAAAAGGGCATTTGTATGGGCATTGCCCTTAAAAGGGCATTTAGCTCTTTTGCTTTGCCCTTAAAAGGGCATTTAGCTCTTTTACGAAAGCCCAAACCCTAAACAAAAAAAAAAACACCCCAAAAAAACCTTTAAAAAAAACCTAACACTATCCACGATGATCCATTTACAGTTTTTGAAGTCTCACTTGAACGATCTTCATCCATGCGGCGACAAGTCTTCATCCAGGCGGCCTCTTCTATCTTCATCCAGGCGGCAAAGTCCTCATCCAGGCGGCGAGAATCTTCATCCAGGCGGCCTCTTCTATTTTCATCCAGGCGGCATCTTCTATCTTCATCCCGGCAGCGCAGAGCGGGTCCATCCTGAAGACATCCGGCGTGAAGCATCCTCTTCATAGAGTCGCCGCCGTATACTGGATCTTCAATGCACGCTACGCGATTCAAGATGGTGTCCCTTGCATTCCTATTGGCTGAAAGATTTGAATCAGACAATAGGAATTAGAGCTGCTAAAATCCTATTGGCTGTTCCAATAAGCCAATAGATTGAGAGCTGCTCAAATCCTATAGGGACGCCATCTTGAATCGTGTACCTTGCATTGAAGATCCAGTATACGGCTGCGACCGTATGAAGAGGATGCTCCGCGCTGGATGTCTTCAGGATGGACCCGCTACGCACCACCGGGATGAAGATAGAAGATGCCGCCTGGATGAAGATAGAAGAGGCCACCTGGATGAAGACTTCTCACTACCTGGATGAGGACTTCGCCGCCTGGATGAAGATAGAAGAGGCCGCCTGGATGAAGACTTCTCGTTGCCTGGATGAGGACTTTGCCACCTTGATGAAGATAGAAAAGGCCGTCTGGATGAAGACTTCTCGCCGCCTGAATGAAGATCGTTCAAGTGGGACTTCAAAAACTGTAAGTGGATCGTCGGGGGTTACTGTTAGGTTTTTTAAGGGATTTTTTTTTTTTTTTTTTTTAGTTTAGGGTTTGGACTTTCGTAAAAGAGCTAAATGCCCTTTTAAGGCTTTTAAGGGCAATGCCCATATAAATGCACTTTTCAGGGCTATGGTTAGCTTAGGTTTTTTTAGATAGGTTTTTTATTTTGGGGGTTGGTTGGGTGGTGGGTTTTACTGTTGGAGGGGGTCTTTGTAATTTTTTTTACAGGTAAAAGAGCTGTTAAACTTAGGGCAAAAGGCCCTTTTAAGGGCTATTGGTAGTTTATTGTAGGCTAGGTTTTTTTTTTATTTTGGGTGGGCTTTTTTATTTTGATAGGGCTATTAGATTAGGTGTAATTCTTTTTTATTTTGGATAATTTCATTTGTTATTTTTTGTAATTTAGTGTTTGTTATTTTTTGTAATTTAGTATTTTTTTTGTAATTAGATACTTTGTCATTTAGAGTAGTGTTAGGATTTTTTTAATGTGTATTTTAGTTTACTTTAATTGGTAGTTAGTTTAATAGTTATATTAGTTTAATTGTTAGTTTAAACTTAATTTGACAGGTAAGTTTTAATTTAATTTAAGATAGGGAAATTTTAATTATAATCTAAAGTTAGGGGGGACATTAGGTTTAGGAGTTACTAGTTTAAATTAGTTTATTGCAATGTGGGGGGCTTTCGGTTTAGGGGTTAATAGCTTATTTTATAAAATTTTGATTGCGGTTTAGGGGTTAATAGGTTTATTATAGTAGCGGCTGTGTGGGCAGACGGCAGATTAGGGGTTAATAATATTTAAATAGTGTTTGCGATGTGGGAGGGCATTGGTTTAGGGGTTAATACATTTATTATAGTGGTGATGATGTCGGGGAGTGGCGGAATAGGGGTTAATACATTTTATTAGTGGTGGCGATGTCAGGAGCGGCAGATTAGGGGTTAATAAATTTAATATAGTGTTTGCGATGCTGGAGGGCCTCGGTTTAGGGGTTAATAGGTAGTTTATGGGTGTTAGTGTACTTTTTAACACTTTAGTTATGAGTTTTATGTAACAGCTCTGTGGCGTAAAACTCATAACTCGCTTTTTAAAAACTTGTAATGGCTGCGCTATGAAAGTCCCATGAAAAAGCATAATTTTTACGAGTGCTGGACTGACGTTGCGTTACAGGCTAAAAGGCTACACCTATACCGACAAGACTCGTAATGGCTGCGTTGCTGTTGTAATGCTGAAAATGCCATATTTTCAGCGTTAAAAGATGAACGCACAGACTTCAGTAATCTAGCTGAGTCAGAATAATACTAATTATATATGGCTAACATGTGATGTCGGAGCCTTATATTCTAATCATTTTTGAATGATATACAGGTAGCCCTCAGTTTACGCCGGGGTTAGGTTCCAGAAGGAATGGTTGTAAATTGAAACCGTTGTAAATTGAAACCCAGTTTATAATGTAAGTCAATGGGAAGTGAGGGAGTTAGGTTCCAGGCCCCTCTCAAAATTGTCATAAGTAACACCTAAAACATTATTTTTAAAGCTTTGAAATGAAGACTTTAAATGCTAAACAACATTATAAACCTAATAAAATAGATTGTATCATCATCAAACTAAGTTTAATAAACAAAAACATTTGCTAAACCGCACCTAATGAAATTATCACACAAACACAGACTGTATCATCATCAATCTAAGTTTAATGAACAAAAACAAAATCACACAACAGACTGTATCATCATCAAACTAAGTTTAATGAAGAAAAACATTTTTTTACTTGCATTTTTCTGCAGCTAAGGGAAGTGGCTGCTAGATCTTGTTTCTTTAAAAACGGCTCCATTGCTCAGGTCTGGTTATACACTGATTAGCCTGCCTTTGTTTAATCACACAACAGACTGTATCATCATCAAACTAAGTTTAATGAACAAAAACGTTTTTTACTTGCCTTTTTCTGCAAACAGTTCTCTGCATTGAGTCTGCATCTAAGGGAAGTGGCTGCTAGATCTTGTTCCTTTGAAAGCTGATCCATTGATCATGTCTGGCTTGCTTTTCTTTGCATGTGTTTGCTGCAACACAAGCGGACAGCTCCACCTACTGGCTGTTTTAATGTATGCATGTGCTAATGCTTTTAATAGCAGTCAATGCTTTTCAATAGCAAAATAAAGGGCGTTATTCTGAAACGGCGCAAATTGAACCGTCGTAAACCGAGGGCCACCTGTATATATATATATATATATATATATATATACAGTATTCATATATATATATATATATACCCGCCAATCAACAACAATATATATTACAGTTAATACAATTTATTTTGACTTACAACTATTTTTAATATATGGACGAATATTATTGCAGATTAAAGGTACGGCCATGGGTACCAGGTTCGCCCCCAAGTTTTTTGAATCTCTTCATAGGGAACCTGGTACTCTATGGCCGGTACATAGATGATTTAATTTTTATCTGTCAAGGCTCCTATGAATCTGCTATCAGCTTCACTAATCATCTCAATGAGAATAACATGGGTCTCACAATCACACATAATATTCATCCGCATAGAATTGAGATTTTGGATGAGGTTTTGGAGTGGGACACTGGGGGTAAAATAATATCCTCCACTTTCTTTAAATCTGTGAACAGCAACAATTTTCTTCATTTTTCTAGTAATAACCTGAACAGCTGGAAAGTAAATGTACCCTACAGCCAGTTCAGGAGGATTTGTAGAAATTACAGTACCTTAGAAATATATGACAAACAATCTACTGTTTTAAAAAATCGATTCAACGAAAAGGGATATCCTCCATCTTTGATTGAGGACAGCTATCACCGAGCTATCACATAGCTATCACTGAGCTATCACCGAGCTATCACAGAGCAAGGAATCTGGATAGATTAACAACTCTAAGTAGTAAAACAAAATACCTTCACCTTTATTCATTAACCAAAACAATTCTGAACTTAACATGATAAAAAATGTTTTACGAAAACAATGGCCCATATTACTTAAAGATCCCTATCTTAAAACTATCCTTGACATTAATCCTAGAATTGTCTACAGGAGAGCACCAACGCTCCAAAAAAAACTTGGCCCCGAGTAAAGTTGTGATTTCCAAAAAGAAAAAATGTAAGAAACATGAAAACAGTGACACATACCCAGATAAAGTCAGTAGGGCAAAATATTGGAGTTTTCAAATGTGGACCTGCAAGATGTAACATGTGCAGATTTATAACACACGGAAGTAATACTATCAAGTCAAACACTACAGCGGAAAACTTTACCATTAAAACACATATCACTTGCGGGGCGGAGCCAACTACGGAGCAGTGAGGACGCATAGAGCTAGAGCTCCCCTGCTACCATCGTCCAAAACACAATTTAAATGACCTAAAAGACCCCCAAAATTTAACTAATTTGGCAAATCACATCCTCTACTACCCTTACACCCCATCCTGTAGTGATCTCCTGGGAACCGGGATCTTATATTCACCTTGCTGTACCGGAGCTATTTGCCTGACCTCACCGGAACATCGGAATCTAACTTTGATCTGTTACTGCCTCCCCTGCTTTCCCGTTTCCATCTGGTGACGATCCGGTCACCCTACAGACCCCTACAGCACTGTCTCATCACTGGGGGCTAAGAAAACAGGACGCCGCAAAAGCCCGCGAGCGGCGGCCATCTTTACCAGACCTCTATCCGTGCAAGGTGATATGCGGAGTCCCTGGGCCATCTGCGCTCTTGTGCACACTTAACTCACCTCCTCTAGCTCCGTTTATCTGACATCCAGCAGCGGGGCCTGATACACCCCCTCCCGCAGCTTCACCCGGCACCTCTGAATTTGCCTGGAACACAGGCAGCCCAGCACACGCGAAATTTGCACCGGAGGTGATCTCCTGCAGCCGCTCTCACTCGCAACATCTACGCTGCAGCTCATGAGGACTCCCTGACTCCGGCCTAACAGAAGTGAGTACACTGCCTAAGCCTGCTGACCCGGGGGGCAGAACCCTTTTTTGTGGCTTTTTCTATCTGTTGCCTAGTGCACACGCATACATAGCCCCCTCTCCCAGCAGAGAAATAACACCTCTCAATCTAGGCCCCCCCACTTGGGGGTTACACAACATAGCAGTATCATCTGGCTAACTAACTCTCCTCTGGCAGTTATAATCCCTTTTTCTAACACAGACTGCTGACTCAGTGGGTTCCAAGCCTGATACCCAGGAATACCATTTACAGCCACAGGTGCCTCTAGAACCTCTACAACCTCCCAATCATCTTTGCACCTATCATAATCTGCAGAGACTGTATAACATTCACACCCTTGTTATTTTTTTTTAAGGAACTCTCATCTCAATAATGTATCTTTACAGAAACCCCGCATAAGCACTACAAAGACCGCACTTTTGCTCTCTTGGACATCCCCCTCTCCCCCCTTTCCCGCGCCCATCCCAAGGCGCGGGTCATATCCTAATTCCTTTTGCCAGTCTCACCCAGTGGTGGTATAGCCCCTGGAGAGGGGGAGTCCCTCACCTATACTCCAGACTAGCCGTAGATTACTGGACTTTCTTATTTACACTTTAACATAAGAAAATGAAGGGCTAGGGCGCCTCGCCTTGGAGGAGCGGGGTTGGCGCTCCCCCCAATTACCATCTATCACTGGTTCAGCAATTTCTAGTTTCTATTATTAAACACGAATCCTGTGGCAACCCTGAGGCCGCTCACTTATATCATGGCTCAGTCTATCAAAAGAAAACCGAAACACCAGGAAAACCCTAAGAGGACTCTCACTGATCACTTCCACAGTAAAAATTTCTCAGATCCAGACCTCTCAGGGGAGGATTCTAGAGATGCAGCAGCTCCAGTGGCGGACAACCCTAGATTGGAGGTATCACGCAAAGATAAAACAACACTATCCCAGTCTACCTTTTTAGAATCTATCAAAATCTTAACTGATAAGATTGACACTCACTACTCATCCCTGAGGCAAGAGCTCCGCCAATCAGTCGGCGAATTGAAACGAGAGATCTCTTCCCTGGGAGAGAGAACCGAAATCCTAGAGAGAAAGCATGAAGACCTCGCAACTGACCATGCCAACCTCTTGGCCTACTCTCAGTCACTGGCGGAGCAAATGTCAGATCTTGAATCCAAATTAGCGGATAACGAAGATAGATCCCGCCGCAACAACCTCAGGATCCGCGGCATTTCGGAAGATGTCCCCTCATCGGACCTCCAGAAATATCTGACCACACTGTTTAAGGATCTCCTGAACTGCTCCACAGATCAGGATTTCTTGATGGACAGAGCACACAGGTCCACACGCCCCCGCAACTCCGTACCTGATACCCCTAGAGACGTCATTGTACGTCTACATTACTACGTCACTAAAGAAAAGATCATGAGAGCCTCTTTCACCAACAGACCTCTCAAAGAACCCTATAACAAGTTGCAGATCTTTCCTGACTTATCCCCGTACACGCTTGCCAAGAGGAGGACTTTTCACCAATTTACGCTAGCTCTCAGACAGCACAAGATCAAATACAGATGGGGATTCCCCGTTAAGTTGCATGTACAATATCAAGACTCCTCCTACACAGTCTCCTCCGTAGACCAAGGTATGAAACTTCTCACCACTTGGGAACTTACTGGTCCCCCTGGTCTTCCTCCCAGGAAAAAGGGAAAAACAGGCGATCTGAACCCCTCAGCCTCAGAGTGGCACTCCAGGGTCCCCACCCCAACACTCCAAGATTCAGATCTCTCCTGATGTTATCCCCTGAGTTGCTCGCCACATTCATAGCTCTCCTTCTGGTTTCCTGAGAGAACTCTTCTTCAAGAAAGCCTTCTGGACTATTGTTTAGAGGATATCCCGAGATGGGGAGTGCACATACCGGTACACATCTTACTCCTTTTTCACTCCTCCACCCTCGGTGTTTCCCAGTAGGACCTTTGCTATGGACACCCCACGGACAGGTAAGCCTAGAGCCTACACACGGGTACATACCTTACCCTATTTCCGGCTCACGGCTCTTTACTTGCCCACACTGTTAATATAAAGGTTTGCTGTGACAAGTTTATAGATCACAAGATTTAACTGTATTTTGTTAAGTATCCAAAATGTTATTTACACTGATGGTTTTTACTATTAAGATATAATGCATCTCATCTTTCTTTACATTAGAGGAAATTTAATACTCAAGGTATATAGGTCTGGCAAGGGCATTGTTTGTATATTATGCACTTTGAAGAACCCTCTTTCCCTTAACTACAACTACTGCTTAAAGAGGGCCTAGCTCATTTTCCTTTAGTGTTATATGCTCTTATTGTTTTCTCTTTTTCAGTATGTTTACTTCGACGAAACGTATTGTTAGTACTCATACATTAGATAAGTTGTTTATGTCGACAAGACTACATTTACACCTTGTTATACGTTATCAATGACACTTTCAGTTACCTATATCCACATACCCACCTCTCACGACACCCTCATCACTTCTCATATTTATGCCCCACCTACCTCCATCCATCACTTTCTACACTCTTCCATGTCACTCCTCTCATACATATTCTAGCTCTTATCTCTCACCCCAGGTTAGCCCCTACATAACTATTTACTCAGCCAGCCCTCAGTATCATACGCACTCCTACTCATTGCTGAACCACCCCATACACCTATTCACACAGAATTGGGGGGCGCTGCCCCCGCCACCTCCCTACCTCTCTATGCCTTCTCTTCTCTTCTACTCCCTACTTACATACCTTCGCTGCCCCTGTTTCCCCCTACGGGTTTGCAGTCTTCCCCTCTCATCTTCTCCCACCCGCCTTCCTTCACCACCACTAGCTCTATACCATACTTTCATCCTCCCCTCCACACCGCCGGCTGGCTCCTCCATCTACTTACACATTAATCCCCCATTAACTATACACTCAAGGCTCCGCCCCCCCCTACCCCCCCCTCCCTAACTTTTCCCCTTTACCCCTACATTTAAATCTATTGAATACACGGTTGTCTAACGCTTGCCCATTCCCCTTTCCTATCCTTATCCCTTCCATCCCTTAAACCAAAGCGGCTCTGGCCCGCTGTCTCCCTTCCCCTGATAAGCATACCTCAGAAAGTGAAGTTAACTCTAGTCCCCTGTGTCTGCAATTAGTATTCATCTACACTCTTTAGACACCACTCCCCCCCCTTTTCTTTTTTTTTCTTTTTTTTCTTCCCTTTCCCCTTTCTCTCCCTCTTCTCCCTCTCCCCTTCCCCCCCACCCATAGAATATAATTTAGTTCTGCCATGAAGGGCCTACATCTCCTAACTCTCAATGTCCAGGGTCTAAACTCCCCTACCAAACGCAGTCTTTTATTTAACTTTTTACGCAAAAATCACGTAGACATTGCCTTTATACAAGAGACACACTGGACACCTGCGCATAGTAATCGATATACCTCCAAACATTACCCAACACTCCTTGACGCCACATTCCCATCAAAATCTAGAGGGGTCGCTATTTATATAGGCAAAAATGTCCATTACGATCAGATCTATATCGAATCAGACCCCCAAGCACGCTACATTATTGCTGTCTGTAGAGTAAACACCCACTTAGTGACCCTCCTTAACATATATGCACCGAATATTAAACAAGTCAATTTCCTCAGAACTCTTCTTAAGTCAGTGGCTTCTATACAGCAGGGAGATCTCATATTGGGGGGGGACTTTAATCTCATTTGGGATGTGCAAAAGGATAGACAAGGGCCTCCCCTCTCCAAAAACGACAGAGCGACTCATTCTTTATCTTCAGCTTTCCAATCATTAATAGCTCTACATGAGCTATACGACACTTGGCGCGCCCTGCACCCACTAGATAAGGAATTCACCTTCTACTCATCCCCACATAAGTTGCATACACGCATAGATTACTTCTTTGTACACGCTAAATTCCTTGATACTATTCATTCCGTGACTATCTCCCCCATCTCGTGGTCAGATCATGACTCACTTCATCTTCATATAGGCCCACATACTCGCCTACCTCCTCTCACTTGGCGCCTACAGGACTGGACTCTTACAGACCCACATCTCAAGACTGCTCTCCAGAATACAATCATAGACTACATCTCCTTTAATGACAACGACCAGACCTCAGCTCAAAACCGGTGGGCCGCCTTGAAGGCAGTAGTGAGGGGCCACCTCATGCAATTTGAATGGGAAGCACGCGCAAAAAGCAAGGCCACCTTGTCTTCCCTGAATATCCAGCTCCGCCATCTTAGAGCAGATCTCTCCCACACATACTCCCCCTCTATCAATGACAAAATTTCAGAAACAATGAAACAAATTCAAACTCTTGAACTCAAGAAAACCCAATCCATGTTAGAGAAGTATAGGAGAATCCACTGCCACTTCGGCAATAAAGCTTCCACTCTCCTAGCTAACAAGCTTAAAAATCGTACAGCTCAAGCCAGAATTATGTCTATACAAACCCCATTAGGGACACAAGTCACTGCCCCTCTGGAAATTGGCAACACCTTCAGACAATACTATTCCAATCTTTACAACATCGAATCCAATTTAGAATCTTCGGCCTGTTCAGTGCAGCATATCTCTGAGTTCCTTAGATCCCTTGCTCTCCCCTCATTATCTCTCGAAGATGCCTCCCTCCTTGTGACCCCGATCACTACACAGGAAATCTCAAAAATTATACGCAATTTAAAACTAGGGAAAGCTCCTGGTCCAGACGGCTTCACAGCTAGGTTTTACAAAACCTTCTTGCCTCAGATAACCCCTATCCTCTGCAAACTCTTCCAGGAGGTATTCTCAGGAACCCCCTTTGCAGCTGAATTTCTAGAAGCTGTAATAGTTACCATTTTAAAGCCTGGTAAGCCTTCCGATCTTTGCAGCAGCTATCGGCCGATCTCACTGATTAATCTTGATACAAAAATATACGCCAAACTCCTAGCTAATAGGGTCACGAGAGTGATTTCCTCTCTTATAGCGGGTGACCAAGTTGGATTTATCCCGAACAGAGAAGGCGTTGATGCGACCAGGCGAATTCTGGATGTCCTCCACCTTGCAGATCGCCGGGGAGTCCCCTTCCTGGCCCTGTCGCTAGATGCCGAAAAGGCGTTTGACAGGGTCAGGTGGGAGTTCCTGTGGGAGGCCATGGCCATCTTTGGCTTTCCCTCCTCCTTCGTAGGCGCAGTCCAAACCCTCTATAATCACCCGACGGCTGCTGTTCGGGGGGTTGGGTTCCAGTCTTCCAAATTCACCATCGCAAATGGTACCAGACAGGGATACCCCTCTCCCCACTCCTGTTTGCCCTCACCATAGAACCCCTAGCTCAATCTATCAGAATTGACCCTCAGACCACAGGACTAGCTATAGGACCTCATATTCATAAAATCTCCCTCTACGCGGATGACATTACTCTTTTCCTGACCTCACCTAACACTTCCCTTCCTGCAGTTTTCACTATTCTAGAAAAGTTTAGCTCACTATGTTTTTACAAACTCAATGTGACCAAAACTGAAGCCCTCCCCATAAACATCCCTTCACAAACTCTTACCTTGCTGCAGTCCACTTACCATTTCCAATGGAAATCTTCCTCGCTCAAGATCTTGGGAGTTCACCTCAGCCCAGACCCCTTGGCCACCATAGCGCAGAATTACACTGACAGACTTCCGGAATTCAAGAGACTTCTCGATTCGTGGGAGTTTAGGGAAATCTCCTGGACGGGTCGCATTGCCGCGATAAAGATGTCCCTCCTCCCCAAGATTACATATCTCTTTAGATCTATCCCATACAACATCCCGAGAGCACTCCTTAATAGATTCCAAAGCTTAATTACCTCATATGTGTGGAGAGACCGTAGGCCCAGAACTTCGGGTCGCACACTCGAAAAGCCGATTTTACAAGGAGGCCTAGCTCTCCCGAATTTTATCATGTACTACAATGCCGCTAGACTTTCGCACATTCTCCGCTGGAATGATCCTGAGGGACAACTTAGCTGGTATCCTTTAGAGTCCCTGCTGCTGCCTCCGGGTATAACTCTCTCTGATATAATATGGATTCCCCCCCACCATAGACGAGACATTGACGACCTACACCCTGTCTTTAAACATGCGCTACGATTCTGGGACCAGATCAGACACAACCCAGACATATCCCCTCACCCCTCCACCGCTATGACAATTCCTGCTCCTCTTCATTGCCTCCCAGACTCCCACTACGACCTATGGCCACAGGCGCACACACTTCAGATTTCAGACTTCTATGAGGAGGACAAATGACTCTCACACCCAGCAATGTGCGCTAAATTCCAACTCCCACCCAAGTTGCATTTTGAGGGATTCCGCTTGAGCACCCGCTTACGCACATGGGGTTATCCTAAACAGACATTACGTCCACTCACCACTTGGGAGAGGTCGTGGCGGGGGGCTCACGCTCTCAGACACCTCCTGTCCCTCCACTACAATATACTCATTAATCCGACTCCTTCACATAAAATCTCACAACACCAGGCTTGGGAGAAAGAAATCGGTCTTACTGTCACCCTAGAGATTTGGCATGCCAGAATTAAAATAACCAAAAAGATCCTCCATTGTGCCACGCTCTGGGAACTACATTATAAGATCTTGGTTCGCTGGCACCTTGTTCCAACTACTCTGCACAAGATATACCATTCACAATCCCCTGAATGCTGGAGAAAATGTAAGATGCTTGGCACTCCGCTCCACATTTGGCGGACATGCCCAGTAATTCAGCCGTTATGGAAAAAAGTATTTGCACTTCTCCGGGCACTCAGTCTTGCCCCCCCATTTACTCCTGAAGTAACTCTCTTACACATGCCGATGTCCAACCTCACTCCCCCTGGAGAAGCACTCACGATATATGTCCTCATGGCCACAAAATTAACCCTGGCAAGGGCTTGGAGGGAGGAGAAACCTCCGACCCTTTCCCAGGTAATTGCATGTATACATTACATCGGCCAAATGGAACAATACTCGTATAGGGTACTTGACAAGACCAACGTTTTCCATGAAATTTGGCTGCCATGGCTCACAAAGTTTCCTAACTGGTCCTCAAACATTCAGACCCCACCCTAGGCCTGTTAATCATCTTCCTCCTTCCTGCACCCCCCTTCCCCCCCTCCCTCCCCCCTCCCTTTTTTTTTTTTTTTTCTCTTTCCCCTCCCCCCTCTTTTTTCCACCTACCATGCTCGCCTCTCATAAATCTTCGCGATCTATACCCTAACAAATTAGAGCACCGATACCACCATAAAACACAGACACAGTACCAAAATCCACATCCACAACACATCACTTCCAGAAAAGAGACCTGTCTCATGCCTGTATTTGCTCTCATCCTTGTCTTTATTTATCATTGCTCACTTTAGTATAAAAGTATCTGACTCTTCATATTTAATTATTTATACCAATGATGTATCTATGCACCCTCAATTCTGTATTTGCAGGCAATCTTGCTGTACATTATGTTGTCTCAATACAAAAAAAAACAAAAAAAAAACACATATCACTTGCAATACTTGCGTTGTTATTTATATTCTAACTTGCAGTTGTGGCCTCCAATATCTAGGACACACTTGTAGAAAAGTTTGTACTAGATGGAGTGAGCACCATCGTAACATCAAAAAAGGTTAATTGAAACAAAGTATTTCAAGACAGAATAGAGTAAAACAAGGCAAAGGCCAATGTTCTTTCAGAATTACTCCTTTAGAAAACATTCCCAATTCCACTCTTTATAACAGGTTTACTAGATTACGGCAACGCGAAACCTATTGGATATTTAGATTTCAATCTCTTTTCCCCTCAGGTCTTAATGAAGTAATAGATTCAGCTGTGTTTTAACTACCTTCTTTTACTTCCACATATCCTATTTTTAGATGCTATTCTAGTACTGTATTCACTTCTTATAACAGCTATAATTATTCATCACTATTTACATTTACACTATGTCTTCAAGAGAAGACAAGAGCAGTCTGGGTGCAGGTGTGATACAGCGTATATATAAAAAAAAAATATTAATAGGCAAATAACGGATTGGCCAGTCAGTCCAAGTCCTAGTCCATACAAGACCCCCTGAGAGACTAGATCCCAAAACGGAGTTTACACAGTGTGTATCCTGAAAACTTTTTCCTTTCTGGCACTGTTAATTATAGGCAGTATAGCTGGATAACAGGATATCAGAGACAACCAATCCCTGAAACAGGAATGTATACACTGTAATGCAAAAGTGCTCACAAGTCAAATGTAGCAGAGCACATACCTCCGTATGGATCCCCTGAGCCTCCAGTACACTATTCTGCAGTTTGGCCTCACGGTTCTGGATACATCTCCTCCCTTTAGGTATCCACAGTGTTCGGTCTCAATAGACCCTTTTTTCCTTTCTGTGAATTGGGTTAAGCGAGCTAGAAGAAGACTTTCTCCGCCGGACTTCTGAAACCGTGAATAACTATTTGGGGCTTTAGTGTTAGGGGTTTTTTTAAAACAATTTTGGGGGTTTTTGTTTTTTTAGATTAGGGGTTTTTTGGGCAAATTGCAAAAGAGCTGAATGCCCTTTTAAGGGCAGTGAACAAGAGCTAAATGCCCTTTTAAGGGCAATGCCCATACAAATGCTCTTTAGGGGCAATGGGTAGTTTAGGTTTATTAGTGGAAGTTTTTTTTTTTGTGGGGTTTGGTGGGTGGGGGGTTTTACTGTTAGGGGGACTTGGTTTATTTGTAATGTAAAATAGCTGATTTCTTTAGGGCAATGCCCTACAAAAAGCCCTTTTAAAGGCTATTGGTAGTTAAGCATTAGATTAGGGTTTTTTATTTTCATAGGGATTAGGGGCGCGATCCGATATACGGTGTAGTTTTCGGCACAAGCGAGGGAACCCACGTCGCCCGTAGTTTCACCTCGCAAATCTATCTATCACATATACCCCGCCGGCAGTTGCTAAAGTGCCGTAAGTCGGATAGACTAGCGATGTCCAGAAATGAGCGTAACTACAAATTTCTGGAGTCGCCAGTGACTTACGGCACTTTAGCAACTGCCTGCGCCTAAAAAAACTTACTAAAATATGAAATCCCCATAACTGTCTAACACGCCTCCCAAAAATCAGCCCGACATGTATACCCCTCTATCCGCAATCCCCCCTCTCACTCCTAACAATAAATGTATTAACCCCTAAACCGCCGCTCCCGGACCCCGCCGCACCTAAATAAAGTGTATTAACCCCTAAATCGCCGCTCCCGGACCCCGCTGCACCTAAATAAAGTGTTTAATCCCTAAACCGCCGCTCCCAGACCCCGTCGCCACCTACATTAAATATATTACCCCCTAATCTGACCCCCCTACACCACCGCCTATTTTAAATGTATTCCCCCCTAATCTGACCCCCCTACACCGCTACCTATTTTAAATGTATTCCCCCTAATCTGACCCCCCTACACCGCCGCCACCTATTTTAAATGTATTAACCCCTAATCTGACCCCCCTACACCGCCGCCACCTATTTTAAATGTATTAACCCCTAATCTGACCCCCCTACACCGCCGCCACCTATTTTAAATATATTACCCCCTAACCCTAAGTCTAACCCTAACACCCCCTAACTTAATTATTATTTAAATAAATCTAAATAATATTAATATTATTAACTAAATTATTCCTAATTAAAACTAAATACTTACCTATAAAATAAACCCTAAAATAGCTACAATATAATTAATATCTACATTGCAGCTATTTTAGGGTTTATATTTATTTTACAGGTAACTTTGTATTTATTTTAACTAGGTACAATAGCTATTAAATAGTTAATAACTATTTAATAGCTACCTAGTTAAAATAATTACAAAATTACCTGTAAAATAAATCCTAACCTAAGTTACAAATACACCTAACACTATACTATTAATAAATTAATTAAATAAACTACAATTATCTAAACTAAAATAAAATTAAATAAACTAAACTATATTACAAAAACAAACAAACAAACACTAAATTACAAAAAATACAAAAATATTACAAGAAGTTTAAACTAATTACACACCTAATCTAAGCCCCCTAATAAAATAATAAAGCCCCCCAAAATAATAAAATACCCTACCCTATTCTAAATTACAAAGTAATCAGCTCTTTTACCAGCCCTTAAAAGGGCTTTTTGCGGGGCATTGCCCCAAAGTAATCAGCTATTTTACCTGTAAAAAAAAATACAATACCCCCCCCAACATTACAACCCACCACCCACATACCCCTACTCTAAACCCACCCAAACCCCCCTTAAAAAAACCTAACACTAACCCCCTGAAGATCTCCCTACCTTGAGTCATCTTCACCCAGCCGAGCCGAATTCTTCATCCAATCCGGGCGATGTGGTCCTCCATCCGGGCGAAGTCTTGATCCAAGCGGCAAAGAAGAGGTCCTCCATCCGGGCGAAGTCTTGATCCAAGCGGCAAAGAAGAGGTCCTCCATCTGGGCGAAGTCTTGATCCAAGCGGCAAAGAAGAGGTCCTCCATCCGGGCGATGTCTTCCTCCAAGCGGCATCTTCTATCTTCTTTCTTCCGGCTCCATCTTCAGACCGCCGACGCGGAACATCCACCTTCCCCGATGGACTAACGACGAATGAAGGTTCCTTTAAATGATCAGGATCAGCCAATCGGATTGAGCTCGCATTCTATTGGCTGATCGGAACAGCCAATCAGAATTCGAGGGACGCCATCTTGGATGACGTCATTTAAAGGAACCTTCATTCGTCGTTAGTCCGTCGGGGAAGATGGATGTTTCGCGTCGGCGGTCTGAAGATGGAGCCGGAAGAAAGAAGATAGAAGATGCCGCTTGGAGGAAGACATCGCCCGGATGGAGGACCTCTTCTTTGCTGCTTGGATCAAGACTTCGCCCGGATGGAGGACCTCTTCTTTGCCGCTTGGATCAAGACTTCACCTGGATGGAGGACCTCTTCTTTGCCGCTTGGCTCAAGACTTCCCCCGGATGGAGGACCACATCGCCCGGATTGGATGAAGAATTCGGCTCGGCTGGGTGAAGACATCTCAAGGTAGGGAGATCTTCAGGGGGTTAATGTTAGGTTTTTTATGGGGGGTTTGGGTGGGTTTAGAGTAGGGGTATGTGGGTGGTGAGTTGTAATGTTGGGGGGTATTGTATTTTTTTTTACAGGTAAAAGAGCTGATTACTTTGGGGCAATGCCCCGCAAAAAGCCCTTTTAAGCGCTGGTAAAAGAGCTGATTACTTTGTAATTTAGAATAGGGTAGGGTATTTTATTATTTTGGGGGGCTTTATTATTTTATTAGGGGGCTTAGATTAGGTGTAATTAGTTTAAACTTCTTGTAATATTTTTTTATTTTTTGTAATTTAGTGTTTGTTTGTTTTTTGTAATATAGTTTAGTTTATTTAATTGTATTTTAGTTTAGATAATTGTAGTTTATGTAATTAATTTATTGATAGTATGGTGTATTTGTAACTTAGGTTAGGATTTATTTTACAGGTAATTTTGTAATTATTTTAACTAGGTAGCTATTAAATAGTTAATAACTATTTAATAGCTATTGTACCTAGTTAAAATAATTACAAAATTACCTGTAAAATAAATCCTAACCTAAGTTACAAATACACCTAACACTACACTATCAATAAATTAATTAAATAAACTACAATTATCTAAACTAAAATAAAATTAAATAAACTAAACTATATTACAAAAACAAACAAACACTAAATTACAAAAAATAAAAAAATATTACAAGAAGTTTAAACTAATTACACACCTAATCTAAGCCCCCTAATAAAATAATAAAGCCCCCCAAAATAATAAAATACCCTACCCTATTCTAAATTACAAAGTAATCAGCTCTTTTACCAGCCCTTAAAAGGGCTTTTTGCGGGGTATTGCCCCAAAGTAATCAGCTCTTTTACCTGTAAAAAAAATACAATACCCCCCCAACATTACAACCCACCACCCACATACCCCTACTCTAAACCCACCCAAACCCCCCTTAAAAAAACCTAACACTAACCCCCTGAAGATCTCCCTACCTTGAGTCATCTTCACCCAGCCGAGCCGAATTCTTCATCCAATCCGGGCGATGTGGTCCTCCATCCGGGCGAAGTCTTGATCCAAGCGGCAAAGAAGAGGTCCTCCATCCGGGCGAAGTCTTGATCCAAGCGGCAAAGAAGAGGTCCTCCATCCGGGCGAAGTCTTGATCCAAGCGGCAAAGAAGAGGTCCTCCATCCGGGCGATGTCTTCCTCCAAGCTGCATCTTCTATCTTCTTTCTTCCGGCTCCATCTTCAGACCGCCGACGCGGAACATCCACCTTCCCCGACGGACTAACGACGAATGAAGGTTCCTTTAAATGACGTCATCCAAGATGGCGTCCCTCAAATTCCGATTGGCTGATAGGATTCTATCAGCCAATCGGAATTAAGGTAGGAAAAATCCGATTGGCTGATTCAATCAGCCAATCGGATTGAAGTTCAATCCGATTGGCTGATTGGATCAGCCAATCGGATTGAGCTCGCATTCTATTGGCTGATCGGAACAGCCAATCAGAATTCGAGGGACGCCATCTTGGATGACGTCATTTAAAGGAACCTTCATTCGTCGTTAGTCCGTCGGGGAAGATGGATGTTCCGCGTCGGCGGTCTGAAGATGGAGCCGGAAGAAAGAAGATAGAAGATGCCGCTTGGAGGAAGACATCGCCCGGATGGAGGACCTCTACTTTGACGCTTGGATCAAGACTTCGCCCGGATGGAGGACCTCTTCTTTGCCGCTTGGATCAAGACTTCACCTGGATGGAGGACCTCTTCTTTGCCGCTTGGCTCAAGACTTCCCCCGGATGGAGGACCACATCGCCCGGATTGGATGAAGAATTCGGCTCGGCTGGGTGAAGACGTCTCAAGGTAGGGAGATCTTCAGGGGGTTAATGTTAGGTTTTTTATGGGGGGTTTGGGTGGGTTTAGAGTAGGGGTATGTGGGTGGTGGGTTGTAATGTTGGGGGGTATTGTATTTTTTTTTACAGGTAAAAGAGCTGATTACTTTGGGGCAATGCCCCGCAAAAAGCCCTTTTAGGGGCTGGTAAAAGAGCTGATTACTTTGTAATTTAGAATAGGGTAGGGTATTTTATTATTTTGGGGGGCTTTATTATTTTATTAGGGGGCTTAGATTAGGTGTAATTAGTTTAAACTTCTTGTAATATTTTTTTATTTTTTGTAATTTAGTGTTTGTTTGTTTTTTGTAATATAGTTTAGTTTATTTAATTGTATTTTAGTTTAGATAATTGTAGTTTATGTAATTAATTTATTGATAGTATGGTGTATTTGTAACTTAGGTTAGGATTTATTTTACAGGTAATTTTGTAATTATTTTAACTAGGTAGCTATTAAATAGTTAATAACTATTTAATAGCTATTGTACCTAGTTAAAATAAATACAAATTTACCTGTAAAATAAATATAAACCCTAAAATAGCTGCAATGCAATTATTAATTATATTGTAGCTATCTTAGGGTTTATTTTATAGGTAAGTATTTAGTTTTAATTAGGAATAATTTAGTTAATAATATTAATATTATTTAGATTTATTAAAATAATAATTAAGTTAGGGGGTGTTAGGGTTAGACTTAGGGTTAGGAAGTAATACATTTAAAATAGGTGGCGGCAGTGTAGGGGGGTCAGATTAGGGCTTAATACATTTAAAATAGGTGGCGGCGGTGTAGGGGGGTCAGATTAGGGGGTAATACATTTAGTATAGGTGGCGGCAGTGTAGGGGGGTCAGATTAGGGGGTAATATATTTAATGTAGGTGGCGGCGGTGTAGGGGGTTCAGATTAGGGGTTAATACATTTAACGTAGGTGGCGACGGGGTCCAGGAGCGGCGGTTTAGGGGTTAAACACTTTATTTATGTGCGGCGGGGTCCGGGAGCGGCGGTTTAGGGGTTAAACACTTTATTAGGTATTGCGGTGGGGGATTGCGGTTGACAGGTAGATAGACATTGCGCATGCGTTAGGTGTCAGGTTTTTTTTTTTAAGGCATTTTAGGGAGTTACGGTGCTCCAATACTCAGCGCAAGGCCTGCTACGGCTGCATTTTATGGCGAGGTGAAAATGGAGTAAGATTTCTCCACCACGTAAGGCCTTGCGCTGGATATTGGATAGCAAACTGCGCGGGTTTACTATGTTAGCTTATGGGAGTAAATATTGCGGGCGACGGGTGAAATTTACGAGCGTAACTTCTATGTTACGCCGTATATAGGATACCAAACCCGCGCAAAAACCGGCATCGCCGGCTTTTGCGGGAGACGATTTATATCGGATATACCCCTAGGTTTTTTGGGGGTTTTTTGGATAGTGTTGTTTATTATTTTTTGTAATGTTAGCGTTTTTTATTTTCTGTAATTAGATTAATGTAATGTATTTTTTTTTTATTTTCTATTGTAATGTAGTCAATTTTTTTATTGTAATTAAGGGGTTAATTTAGGGGGTATTAGGTTAGGGAGCTTAGTCATTAAATGAGTTTTTTGCATTGTGGTGATTGGCGGTGTAGGAGTTAATAGGTAAATTAGGTTTAATGCGTTATGGGGGTTGGCGGATTAGGTGTTAATAGATATATTAGGTAGTTTGCGATATTGGGGTTTGTGGATTTAGGGGTTAATAATTTTATTAGGTAGTTGTGTTTTTTTTCTTAATACTTTGTGCAGGCGGTTAGTTTTTTTTTGTAATACTTATTGCGTGCGGTTATTTTATTTTTTTAAAACTTATTGCATGCGGTTAGTTTTGTTTTTTAATACTTATTGCGGGCGTTTGGTTTTTTTGTTGTAATGCTCCATTTGCCTTCGCTGCATCCCTGTGGATTCCAAAAATGGTGGGTGGTGAAAGAATCTGGTGGTGAATTCTATTGGCTGCGCGCGAAGCCAACATTCTGTTGGCTGCCTCGCGCTGCCAACATTCGTTTGAGGATGAATACACAACTGGCGACACCGACTGACGCGTTACAAATGCGATTATAGTATAGATTTTATATTTGACCTAATAGTATGTATTAGTATAGATTCCCTATTCATAGGGATCCTTTTCTTATTGTAGATATTGGACACAGTCACGGCACGATGTGTTCAAGTCGGTATTTGGCAAGTACTCATATTAAATATAATGCCTTGTGCAAATATTTTACATATAAATTTATCAAATTGCTTAAATCTGCTCATGAGTATGAGTTTTCAATAGTTACCATGACAACATGACAATCGATTTAACTTATAGTAATTATGTGATCAGAGACCATAACAATAGAGGTTGATTGGTTACACTATAACATATGGTAAGTTGACTTATTTATTACAAATCTAACGTTAACTTTGTTTGAACTGACATACGGGATAGCCACTTACAGTACAAACAAATAGGTGAATGTGTCTGAGGAATAAGTAATAGAGTCAGATATATGTAGGTATATCTTTGTCAATGCATTACATTGTTAATCATCACATGATGAGTTACTACTAGTCACCATGACAACCTTCCTATTTACAATGACCACTTGACCTTAGAGTACAATAATAGAGGTGGTTGGATGCGCAATAGCATGTGACCAGCTGACGTAATCACTGAGGAAGTAAACGGCTACTTTGTTATGTATCAATATGCGGGATCGCCACTTACCACTTTGTAGCCACAACAAGTAGATAAACAGATTCTGAGGCATCTCACAATAATTAATAGATTTGGATACTTGTCTGCATATTGCATCATATACATAGAATAAGACAAATTACATCTATTTATAAATGGGTGTGTTCAAGAACAATATATGAAAATATAACATCAAACAATATTTTTTAATATTATGCACACTATAGGAATGTAGTTTGTGAGCATTGTTTACATTTTTTTTTTTTTTATAAATGTCAAGGGATTTATTTGAATACGCTGTGAATTAATTAATGCTAGAATCAAAAATGATTTTGATTTGATCTTTCTCTGTTTAAAAGGATCATTACAATTGTAATTGATATGCCTGTTGAAACGGCCGTTTGCACCAAGCCGAGAAACGCGTTGCATGATTAAGGGAACATTGCTATGCCCCTACACTCTTATTCAGCTTTTTAACTTGTTTTTAATCTGTTTTATTAAACTTGTTTGGAATTACAAGCGAATGGTTTAAAGAGTGTTTCATATTAGCACTATTGCTTCTGGTCCTTTGGAGCGTTCCAGTTTCGCTAGGAATAGGTGAGCTGATACACCTCAATCTATCGGCTGGCATCTACTAGCACATAAGGGTGCTCCTACCAAATGTGAGTACCCACTCTCATTTTTTGTACTTTGTGTCCTGTGGAAACTAATTGATACACACATGAGGTGCCCCTCTATCTTTTGTTACCTTAATAATGCTAATGACTGTTTGCGACGAGAAACAGCATAGAACTCAACCGTTCTGTTATCAAACACACCCTTTTCTATCACCGTAAAATCTCTTTGATTTCTATAGCATTCGTGTGCTGAAAGGTGGCGGATCTAAAGTTAGGTACGTTGTGTCAGAATAGAAGCGAGCGTACGTATTGAATGGTTGATACATTTCTAATTTGGGCACATAGAGTCTTATGTGAGGGCGGATTACTAGTGATATGCTGAAATAACGCAAGAATCGATTTGCGTCAAAGTCATCTCGCGGGAGCGAATGTTTTGTCGGACTGTTCTACATTTTACAATGTTGACACCGTGTTAGCTACGGCGTATCAATTTAGCGTCTAAGTTAATGCGGAATTACAGCGTATTCACAGTTGAAGCTTTGATAAATGTACCCCATAAGCTTTATGTACAGATAGTTAAAGGGACCCTTTGTCTGCTACTTTTATAGCCAATAGCACTACTATAAACTACTGTGATATAAACAAGGAATCCTGGGAGCCATTACTGGCCCAATGTTAGACATCCAATCTGTCAGACCCTCTCCTTACTGACAGGCTCCCCTTGGCAACACAACATCCCTTATAGATATAGTTGTATGTCTGCCTTACCCCTATAGACAATACACAAACTGCTGCCCCCCTTATGTCTAGATGTTTATGTATATGGTCAAAACCATAGCCATTACTGTGTAATATACCAGGTGAATAATGGCTGATTATTAAAAAAATGCCTTGGCTCTTTAATGAACTTTACGAAACACGTGCACAAATATTATACCAGGATAGAGTTTCAAAAATGCAGTGAAAGCAGAAACGTATTTGTCTTTCAGTTTTTAACACTCACAATGAGAGCATTATTTGCGGGTACAATAAAATTCCCATTGCTTTTACATTGGAAAGTTCTATAGTCTGTCTTTTGATACATCGGAAAACACCTTTTCAGCAATTTTCTGAAAGAGGTCTTCACTTTTCTGTTTCAACAGCATTTGTTAAACCCATTTTCGATGTTTTAGTGGAATATCTTAATTATTAAAATATTATTTTTATTCCATGTTTAGACCCTTTAGTAGACTGTGAGTGCAGACTATCAACCCGTGTCATTATCCTAGGGGGGTCCCATTCTGAGCTAGGGACCTCCCATACTTCAGCCAAGAAAGAAAGCTACACGTGCCTTCTCTCTCAATGGCTGCAACAGGAAGTACCAGTAAAGTCACCACATACAGGATTATTATTATTATTATTATTATTATTATTATTATTATTTAGTATTATTAGTATTAGTAGTAGTATTAGTTGTAGTAGTATTATTAGTATTATTATTATTATTTAGTATTATTACTATTATTATTATTATTACTAATATTATTATTATTATTATTATTATTATTATTATTATTATTTAGTATTATTAGTATTAGTATTATCATTATTATTATTTAGTATTATTAGTATTTGTATTATTATTATTACTATTATTATTATTATTATTATTATTACTATTATTAGTATAAGTATTATTATTATTATTATTATTATTATTATTATTATTATTTAGTATTATTAGTATTAGTATTATTATTATTACTATTATTATTAGTAGTAGTAGTATTATTAGTATTATTATTATTACTATTATTATTATTATTATTATTATTATTTAGTATTATTAGTATTAGTATTAGTAGTAGTAGTAGTAGTATTAGTAGTAGTATTAGTATTAATATTATTATAATTATTCCGTAGCGCTGTGTAGAGAGATAAAGACTATACAATGACAAGGGTTTGTTATAAGATACAAAACATAACAGACTATACAGCTCTAGTACAAGAGGAAGAGAGCCCTGCTCCGAAGAGCTTACAATCTACATATGACTTGTGATGTCACAGGAAACAAGAAATTGTTGTGCATTCCAGAGGATTCCTTATTATAAAAGCTGCAGATTGTGGGGGTTTTTTAGTCCATGGGGTAGATTTACTAAAGGTTGAGCGGACATGATTCGCTGTAGCAGATCACGTTTGCTTAACCTCGCTGTCGGCATTTAACATTGCACAAGCACTTCTAGTGAAATGCTTGTGCCCTGCCGCCCCCTGCATACTCATGGCCAATCGGTCGCTAGCAGGGGGTGTCAATCATCACGATCGTATTGGATCAGGATGATTTCAGTCTGCCACCTTAAAAGAGTGGAGTCTTCCCTTAGAAAACGAGGGGTTTGATGCCACTATAATGCAGCAATAACTTGCAGCAATAAATGTAATGTTATTATTTCCCTATAAAGAGGAGTCTGTTACAGAGCCCCTATATCCCACATGTTTATCCTTGAAGGACAAATTACTCCCTACTTGAAAGGGGTAATGTCCTTTTTCAAATGAGGGGACACTTGTCCTCCTTAAATGCAGTTGATCACCAATAAAAAATCTAAATTTCAGGGAATCACAGAGGTAACAGTGACTACCTAATTAAATTACACACACATGCAGTGTTTCATGAGGGGTAGTGGGTTCTTTTAGAGCCCCATAACCCCCATAATCCACAGAGGAGTATGAGACCCCATTTATCCAATAAGGGGTCTCATTCCACTGTCCCTACTCCCTAGTAAAATGTCAATTACCCACAAAATACACAGTATGTACTGTATGGGGGGGGGGGGGTTGTGCCTCCAAAGCAGCACATATCCAGACATTATGAAAAATACCCACAATACACCTTTCAGGGAGCATGTGATTGTCATACAAATTTGAGTCACCTATATACTTGGCATCTAATGGTGCTCTTAGCTTTAAAATCCCTAGCACTACAAAGGGATACGTGACCCCTCTTTTAAAATAGGAATGGTCCTTCTTTAAATGAGGGTTCAAAATATTTAGGTGATTATAAGCTGGTCTCCATGGCAACAATTCTCATCTGAGAGTATCATAGACATAGGCAACAATATCATTGTGTTTGGCAAGTTGAACAATGTTAAATAGATAGAAAGATAGATGATAGATAGATAGATAGATAGATAGATAGATAGATAGATAGATTAGATATAGATAGATAGATTGAGAGAGAGAGAGAGAGAGAGAGAGAGAGAGAGAGAGAGAGAGAGAGAGAGAGATTAGATTAGATTGATTCTTTCATTAGCCAGATCTTACAATAATTACTTGGTTCTAGAAAAGTTAAATCTCTAGTATTAAAATATAATATGCTACAACTTTTAATAATATAATAAACATTATCATATACAAATATTTTTTCAGATTATTATGTGGTACACAGCTAATCACAAGTTCAACCTAATATCTGTCTTATGATGACCATGAGTCACCTAATGCAATGTTTACTGTATTCCTCTTATGATCTATATCTAGTGTGATACAACAACAATCTATAGTATAAAACTCAGGTGCAGCTGAGAGTGAGTCATCTTTACCCTCTGATCGCAAGGATGGAGTCAAGCTCAGATCCCAGCTCTCTGATCACAAGGATGGAGTCAAGCTCAGATTCCAGCTCTCTGAAGCATTATCTGATGGAAGAGTTTGATCACAGGCTTCACTTTGACAGATATTTCTCACCTAATTCTCATGATGAACTTTTTGAAGAATCAACTTTAGTACCATTGAGACTTCTGTACAATCAGATGTCTACAGGTAAGCTGCTGTATATATATATAAAGTAGCACTGCTGCAGTGAATATATAATCATTGGGATACATGGTGATACAGCACAGAATTATGTAATAATAATGTAAATTAATAAATGTTTTAGACAAGAGCTCAAATTCCATGTACAAATGTAACCATGGGTGTCCATCCTCAGACCCAAAGGCAACCATTCAGCCCTTCATTGGTTTTAATTTGCTTTCATTAACCAGAGTATAGAGATTATATACATATAAATACAGTGTGTGTGTCTGTGTGTATGTGTATGCGTGTGTATATGTGTGTGTCATATGTGTGTGTCTGTATGTATATGTGTATATGTGTGGGTGTGTTTGTCTGTGTGTGTATGTGTGTGTGTGTATGTATGTGTGTCTGTGTGTGTGCATGTGTATGTGTGTGCATGAGTGTGTGTGTTTATGTTTGTGTGTCTGTGTGTGTATGTGTGTGTGTGTTTGTGTGTGTTTATATGTGTGTGTGTGTATGTGTGTGTGTATATGTGTGTGTATGTGTGTGTGTGCGTATGTATGTGTGTGTCTGTGTGTGTGTATGTATGTTTGGGTGCGTATATGTGTGTGTATGTATGTGTGTCTGTATGTGTGTGTGTGTATGTGTGTGTGACTGTGTTTGACTGTGTGAGTATGTGTGTGTATATGTGTGTCTGTGTGTCTGTGTGTGTGTATGTGTGTCTGTGTGTGTATTTATGAAAGTGCAAGCGGAAATAATACGATGTAGCGTATCATGTCCGCGGCACATCGATAAATGCCGACAGCATATGCTGTCAGAATTTATCATTGCACAAGCAGTTCTTGTGAACTGCTTGTGCAATGCCGCCCCCGGCAGATTCATGGCCAATCAGCTGCTAGCAGGGGGTATCAATCAGCCCGATCATATAGGATCAGGCGGATTGATGTCCGCAGCCTCAGAGCAGGCAGACAATTTATGGAGCAGTGGTCTTTAGATCGCTGCTTCATAACTGCTACATGGTTACAGGGGCATCAAGCTCCATTTGAAGTTTTATAATTCGACCCCTTGGTGAGTACCCAGATCATTTTTTGTAGGACTTGACCCCTGCACATGAGGTACAAAGCTGCGCAGGGAGAGGCACTTGAGAATCCTTACAAAGCAAGCACAAACTGGGGTCAATATATCAGGGGGAATAAACTAAACAATATAAAACTGATTAACCCTCAATAGCTAAACAGTAACATAAACATAATGTACTGTCAAATAAGCTGCAAAAATAGTAATAGACTTACATAGCAACAAAAAACAGCACATAAAGGGTTAAATACAATTTGTACCCCAATTTGAAGCCAATTTATGATGATAAAAGTGCCTTACCAACCATCTCCACATGTCCTGAAAACCATCCTACACGCTGATAATGTTACAGCAACACAGGAACATGAAAGACCTAAAACACAGAAAAGGTGCGCTGAAAAAGCAGTCTAAACCACTTAACCCTCAGTGCACCTGCGCTACCGGTGAGCGCTAAAGCTAAACTCCTGAGGGTAACAAGTAGAAGTTTATCGCAAGTGAAGTAAAACAAACTGTGCATAGCTCAGAAGCAACTTCTGAGCATTCTAAGCTGACCATGGGCAATTTAAAGCAACAGAATCCTTAACTCTGAGCTGCAGGCTGGTTGAAATCTTCTCCTCTTAGGAAGTTTGGTGTAGAGGACAGCGCCAAGTGTAAATTGTACTTGCTCAACTTCTATATGGAACAATTACCCAATACAATCGTTCTTAGTCAAGGAAATGAAGGAGTGCCTCACAAGGGGCAAAAGTACGTTATGGAATTTAGCTAAATGATGAAGAATGCTAACAAATTATGTAGATAGTGGCTAAAATGTATGTGTTAGCTGCCACATGATTATTTAGATAACCTGATATTATGATGGAGCGAATAAAATACTACAAGATGTTGAGCTTAAACGTATTATAGTTGTCTGCATGTGACTAGTCTTTAGTCAATACCAGCACCTTAAATGGGTGAGGTTAGTATTAAGTATCAGCACTTTGTGTGTATATTAGCTGCCGTGTAGCAGTTATCAAATAGGTGAGATATAAGGGCAGAAGAGTGTCACAGAAAACACAAATCTAATATTAAATCATATATGTATTTACTACAAAAAGGAATATACTAATCACATAAAAACTAAAAGGCAAATTGTACTAACAAAGTACAGTGAAAGCAGTAAAAGGCTATCGGCTAGATTACGAGTCTTGCGTTAGCCTTAAAAAGCAGCGTTGAGAGGTCCCAACGCTGCTTTTTAATGCCCGCTGGTATTACGAGCCTTGCAGGTGCAGGTGTACCGCTCACTTTTTCGGCCAGACTCGAAAATACCGCAAATCCACTTACGTCAATTGCATATCCTATTTTTTCAATGGGCCTTGCATAGCGCCGGTATTACGAGGCTTCCAAAAAGTGAGCGGTAGACTCTCTCCTGTTAAGACTCGTACCGCATTTAAAAGTCAGTAGTTAAGAGTTTTATGGTCTAACGCCGTAGCATAAAACTCTTAACTAAAGTGCTAAAAAGTTCACTAACACCCATAAACTACCTATTAACTAAACCGAGGCCCCCCACATCATAAACACTAAAATAAAATGTTTAACCCCTAAACTGCCGAACCGTACATTGCCGCCACTATAATAAATATATTAACCCCTAAACCGCCACACTCCCGCCTCGCAAACGCTAGTTAAATTTTATTAACCCCTAATCTGCCGCCCCTAACATCACCGACACCTACCTACATTTATTAACCCCTAATCTGCCGCCCCCAACATCGCTGCCACTATATTATTCACACCTAAATCTAAGTCTAACCCTAACACCCCCTAACTTAAATATAATTTAAATAAATCTAAATAAAATAACTACAATTAACTAAAGTATTCCTATTTAAAACTAAATACTTACTTATAAAATAAACCCTAAGCTAGCTACAATATAACTAATAGCTACATTGTAGCTAGCTTAGGGTTTATTTTTATTTTACAGGCAAGTTTGTATTTATTTTAACTAGGTACAATAGTTATTAAATAGTTATTAACTATTTAATAACAACCTAGTTAAAATAAAGACAAATTTACCTGTAAAATAAAACCTAACCTAAGTTACAATTACACCTAACACTACACTACAATTAAATAAATTAAATTAATTACCTACAATTAAATACAATTATCTAAAGTACGGAAAAAAACACTAAATTACAGAAAATAATAAAATAATTACACATTTTTTAAACTAATTACACCTAATCTAATCCCCCTAATAAAATAAAAAAGCCCCCCAAAATAATAAAAAGCCCTACCCTATACTAAATTACAAATAGCCCTTAAAAGGGCCTTTTGCGGGGCATTGCCCCAAAGTAATCAGCTCTTTTACCTGTAAAAAAAAAGTACAATACCTCCCCAACATTAAAGCCCACCACCCACACACCCAACCCTACTCTAAAACCACCCAATCCCCCCTTAATAAAACCTAACACTAACCCCTTGTAGATCACCTTACCTTGAGAAGTCTTCAACCAACCGGGCCAAAGTCCTCAACAAAGCCGGGCGAAGTGGTCCTCCAGACGGGCAGAAGTCTTCATCCAAGCCGGGAAGAAGAGGTCCTCCAGATGGGCAGAAGTCTTCATCCAGACGGCATCTTCTATCTTCATCCATCCGGCGCAGAGAGGGTCCATCTTCAAGACATCCGACGTGGAGCATCCTCTTCTTTCTTCATCCGACGACTGAATGAAGGTTCCTTTAAGTGACGTCATCCAAGATGGCGTCCCTTCAATTCCGATTGGCTGATAGAATTAAGGTCGAAAAAAACCTATTGGCTGATGCAATCAGCCAATAGGATTGAACTTCAATCCTATTGGCTGATTGGAACAGCCAATAGAATGCATCAGAATTGAAGGAACGCCATCTTGGATGACGTCATTTAAAGGAACCTTCATTCAGTCGTCAGATGAAGAAAGAAGAGGATGCTCCGCGTCGGATGTCTTAAAGATGGACCCGCTCCGCACCGGATGGATGAAGATAGAAGATGCCATCTGGATGAAGACTTCTGCCCGTCTGGAGGACCTCTTCTTCCCGGCTTGGATGAAGACTTCTGCCCGTCTGGAGGACCACTTCGCCCCGGCTTTGTTGAGGACTTCGGCCCGGTTGTGTGAAGACTTCTCAAGGTAAGGTTATCTTCAAGGGGCTAGTATTAGGTTTTATTAAGGGGGGATTGGGTGGATTTTAGAGTAGGGTTGCATGTGTGGGTGGTGGGTTTTAATGTTGGGGAGTATTGTACTTTTTTTTACAGGTAAAAGAGCTGAATACTTTGGGGCAATTCCCTGCAAAAGGCCCTTTTATGGGCTTTTTGTAATTTAGTATAGGGTAGGGCTTTTTGGTATTTTAGGGGGCTTTTTTATTTTATTAGGGGGATTAGATTAGGTGTAATTAGTTTAAAAAACTTGTAATTATTTTATTATTTTCTGTAATTTAGTGTTGTTTTTTTCGTACTTTAGATAATTGTATTTAATTGTAGTTAATTTAGGGAATTAATTTAACTGTAGTGTAGTGTTAGGTGTAATTGTAACTTAGGTTAGGTTTTATTTTACAGGTAAATTTGTCTTTATTTTAACTAGGTAGCTATTAAATCATTAATAACTATTTAATAACTATTCTACCTAGTTAAAATAAATACAAAGTTGCCTGTAAAATAAAAATAAATCCTAAGCTAGCTACAATGTAGCTATTAGTTATATTGTAGCTAGCTTAGGGTTTATTTTATAGGTAAGTATTTAGTTTTAAATAGGATTAATTTAGTTAATTGTAGTTATTTTATTTAGATTAATTTAAATTAGATTTAAGTTAGGGGGTGTTAGGGTTAGACTTAGATTTAGGTGTGAATAATATAGTGGCCTCGACGTTGGGGGCAGCAGATTAGTGGTTAATAAATGTAGGTAGGTGTCGGCGATGTTAGGGACGGCAGATTAGGGGTTAATAAAATTTAACTAGTGTTTGCGAGGCGGGAGTGCATCGGTTTAGGGGTTAGTTTTAAATAGGATTAATTTAGTTAATTGTAGTTATTTTATTTAGATTTATTTAAATTAGATTTAAGTTAGGGGGTGTTAGGGTTAGACTTAGATTTAGGTGTGAATAATATAGTGGCGGCGACGTTGGGGGCAGCAGATTAGTGGTTAATAAATGTAGGTAGGTGTCGGCGATGTTAGGGACGGCAGATTAGGGGTTAATAAAATTTAACTAGTGTTTGCGAGGCGGGAGTGCAGCGGTTTAGGGGTTAGTTTTACATAGGAATAATTTAGTTAATTGTAGTAATTTTATTTAGATTTATTTAAATTACATTTAAGTTAGGGGGGTTAGGGTTAGACTTAGGTTTAGGGGTTAAGAACTTTAATATAGTGGCAGCGACATTGGGGGCGGCAGATTAGGGTTAACAAGTGTAGGTAGGTGGCGGCGACATTGGGGGCGGCAGAGTAGGGGTTCATAAATATAATGTAGGTGTCGGCGATGTTGGGGGCAGCAGATTAGGGGTTCATAAGTATAATGTAGGTGGTGGCGGTGTCCAGAGCGGCAGATTAGGGGTTAATAAGTATAATGTAGGTGGTGGCGGTGTCCAGAGCGGCAGATTAGGGGTTAATAAGTATAATGTAGGTGTCGGTGATGTCGGGATTGCAGATTAGGGGTTAATAAGTGTAAGATTAGGGGTATTTAGACTTGGGGTTCATGTTAGGGTGTTAGGTGTAGACATAACTTTTCTTTCCCCATAGGAATCAATGGGGCTGCGTTAGGAGCTGAACGCTGCTTTTTTCCAGGTGTTAGGTTTTTTTTCAGCCAGCTCTCCCCCATTGATTCCTATGGGGAAATTGTGCACGAGCACGTTTAGCCAGCACACCGCTAACGTAAGCAGCACTGGTATTACAGCGAGATGTGGAGCAAAATTTTGCTTTTCTTCACTTTTCTGTGGCTAACTGTTATGAGGTTCTTTTTCAGGATATGTACTTAGCATATATCACTTACAGCAAGGAAACAACTGACACGTCACACAGGTTTTTTGCAATGCTTATGATAACAATAATGGTTTTATTCTGCAATATAATTATAACAACAGAATACCACAAACCACTGTTCATGCTTATAACATTTTATGCAATTATAATACTTGTACAATTATCCTATTCCTATCTATCTATGCAGTTTTCAGTTACAGTTTAGCAATGAAAATTATAACTAAGTTGTCTGCGCAACCACCAATAACAATCTTATGTTATACTACTACTCAGACAATTCTAGCTAGTTTTAAACAAACAAATAATACATCACCGTGATCATGTGTTGCATCATCCTATCCTGGGGCGCAATTGGAGAAGACATCTGGGCAATCTTGGAACAGGAGAAAAAGGTGACCTCGGGAACAACACTGAACGATGCGTCCATCGACAGGTCACAAGTCTCCTGATCAGATTGCCCACAGGTACCTCTCTTATACTGTTCACTTACGTAACAGTTCTGGTGCAAACCCACAGACCCCAGGCCGCTCCCTACAGGTTGGCTGAGGATCAAAGCATCTGGCCAGTCTGCTTTAGCCTCACCCAAGCTTATCAGGGGCATACCAAGGTACTTTCCCTCATGTGTTCCTAAGCTCAATGCTGTCATCTTTCATATTTTCTGATACATCATTATACATCTGATCATGGGTTCTTATGCAGTTACTTCTGTCAAATACATCAACAATAGTCTTAACAATCTTTCCATAGATATAATTAATAATAGCTAAACCACCATAATGGCTTTATTACTTAGCCTATTGCAATTAATAGTAATTAATCCTTTAACATATAGCTAGTGTTAACCCCTCTACTAATGTGTTATCAAGATGTTCTTTTAGTGTCAGTGAGTGGCCCCTGCCAAAGTTACTCCCTCGTTCTGTCTGGGTTTTGACTTCTTATCAGTAGTATCCATCGGTTGTTTACCGCTGTAGCATGACTCAGTGAAATACAGTGTCATCTACTTGAAATTAATAATGTACTTTCCCTCTGTTAAAGGCACACTCTCTTAAAGGAAAAGTTGCACAAGTTAATGCAAGTGTCATGTACTTTCACTCTCTTAAAGGCAAAGTCATACAAGTTGAAGCAAGTTTCATATGAGCAATCACCTCAACCACTTTCCTTACACTAACGCTGGGTTTGTAAAAACCTGTAATACTAGCGCTGTCTGTAGGTGAGCGGTGAGCATAAACTGCTCGTTAGCACCGCACAACTGTTACCGCAAAACTCGTAATCTAGGCGTATATGTGTTATACAGCTCAGATAAAATTAATATACTGGTATGTCGTATACTTTAGTATATTAGATAGTTAAAAACGTGTATTGCGCAATATAAATATAAAACGTTAGGACCAGTGTGTTAAACTCGTGTGTTACAATGGTTATCTCAATGCACTATGAGAGTTAGCGAAAACAAATACAGTCTGTAAAGGATATGCTAAAATATAATGTCTGATGCCCTATATAGCAATTGGAACAGAGGATACTATGTAGAGTTATGTAATTGATACAAAAGATACTGTGTCAAACTAATGCATCCCATAGAGAGGTAATACTGTTTAAACTTCTGCTCATTAGATTTTTTTTTTTTTTGTAATTTATCCAATCCAGATAAGGGACAAACACATCCAGGGCACTTTCATTCATCAAAGTTTATAAAGCAGCCATTTTGTTTAAAAACTTACCTCTCTCCTCTTCACAGCCGGAGCAGCTTCCCCCGCCCGCAGATCTCCTCTTCATACGTCAGCAATGATGAATTCGGCTTCCTACAATAACGACTCCACCCACCCCAGAGCAAACATTGCCTGAGGCCATGCCGTGATTGGAGGAAGCCGGATTCTTCATAGCTGACATATGAAGAGAGGTTTTGCGGGCTGGGGAAGCTGTGAAGAGGGGAAAGGTAAGTTTTTAAACAAAATTGCTTCTTTGTAAACTTTAATGAATGAAAGTGCCTCTGTTTTTAATAGTATTTATAAAAAACGGGCTTTCATTCATCAAAGTTGACCTTCATTTAAAGTCACAGTTAAATCCAGAGTAATATCACAGTGCAAGGCTAATGGTTTAATTATCCTTTGGATACATTTATTTCTGGGCAACCAGCCATAGATATTTACCTGGCAAATTGATACTTGTTTATATAAGGCAAACGGCTGCTATATATTTATTTTGCAACACTTTATTGTGACAAGTTGATACATGAATGTCTGGGCTACCAGCCAAGATATTCAACAGGCTAACTGATACTTGCGTATAAAGGCTAAACATTAGCCCAACACTTTAACAAGATTTACTGTATTACACTTTATTGTGGTAAGCAGACAAGCTTATATAGGGCTCTATTTATCATTCCAATTCTCCTACATTTGCGCCTATTAATACGCCGGCGTAAATTCTCTCACATTTATTAAATCAAAATCCGACCCAAAAAAATGATTTACGACCGAAAAATCCGACCACTCTATTCGATCTCGCCAAGGCGCACATGTGCGCCAATTGAAGCTTAAAACAGCGCTTTTTCGGTCGTATTTTCATCAAATCGACTGTCAGATCGCCAAATTTCATATTTATCATTATTTTGCGCCATGGGAGAACCTAATATTCTCCTACAATTACGCCCTACAAAGTTCTCCTTATCCACTGTGGAGAACATTTCATTTACTTCATTTTTTTCGAGAGAGAAGATGGAATATTTTCTACTGTTGGCTGCTATTTCTTTGTCAAGGCGCCGTGAAAATCGTCTTGATGATGGAAATATGCCCTTACGGAGACGCCAAAGAGTCCCCAGAGTATTTTTACCCCGGTGTGGACTTCAAGCATTGTCTGATAAGGAGATTAAACGAAGATTTAGGATAAATAGGGAGAGTATACTAAATCTTTACTCTCTGATCCAAAACGAGATTGACCCTAGGACCAGAAGAACAAGGGCGATACCTGGACTTTTCAAATTATTGGCAGTTTTGCACTTCTTGTCTACCGGTTCTTTTCAGGCAGTCTCTAGTGATGTGGTTGGCATTAGCCAGCCTTCATTTTACAGTTATCTAAGAATTGTTTTGAAATCTATTTTGAAACATCTAAAGAAGTTTATTTTTGTGCCAAGGAATGTTCAAGAATGGCACACAGTTAAGGCATCATTTTACCAAGTTGCAGGTATGCCTAATGTGCTCGGTGCCATTGATTGCACCCACATAGCTTTAAGACCACCATCTTTAAGGGAGGAGCAATACAGGGATCGCAAAAGTTTCCATTCACTTAATGTTCAGGCTGTGTGTGATGCCAACTTAAGAATTTGGGCAGTGCGGTCAGGATTTCCTGGTTCCTGCCACGATTACCATATTCTGAAACAATCAGCATTATTTACAGCGTTTGAACGTGGAGACATGCCACATGGTTGGCTATTGGGTGAGTTTAACTTTATATTTTTTGGTGTCTTATGTTTAATTTTTGTTTTCAAATTTGAAGGACATTGAATTTTTATATAGGTATCTTCCTTCTCAGACAAATTAAAAAAAAAAATTTGAATATTTTTTTAGAATTGGTTTTAGTCAATTTTTATATTTATTTTATTTCTTTATTTCTGTATTGCTGGAAGAACATATAGATTTAGTATGTATTGTTTTACAATGCAATAAAATGTATCATTTTTCTTTATTTGTAGGTGACAGTGGTTATCCGTGTAGGCCTTGGCTTTTGACACCAGTACCATCGCCTCATACACGGAAGAGATAAAATTTAACGAGTCACACCGTAGTACAAGAAGTGCTATAGAGCGAACATTCGGTGTGTTAAAGATGAGATTTAGGGTGTTGGACAGGTCAGGTGGAGACTTGCAATACTCACCTGAGAAGTGCAATGACATTATTCTAGTATGCTGCATTTTGCATAATATTGCAATATCTCAAGGAAACCAAGATGAATTGTGTACAGAGGATAATACTGATGACATCTATGCCCCCCAAGACATATTAAACAGTTACACTACTAGGGCCGGTGTTCAACACCGTATTGAAATCATCGAAAGATATTTTTCATGTAAGTTATCTTTCTTATTTGTTTATTTTTTTTTTTTAAATGTTTATTATTTATCTTAATTTCTAATTTACTTTCACATTGTATTACAGAAACCATGGATAACACAGGACTTGTGTAAAAATTGGACCCGAATAAAGATCATCACAACTGTTATTTAATCATAAAGATGAAAAAAAAGTTTTCTTTATTGGTTAATTTAAGAATTTAAATAATATTCTTTGAATAAAATTTTGAAAAAAAAAACCATCTTGTATTTTTTATAAGATTTACATATAATTTTTAAACTTTTAATAGAAAATACTTATTGAACATTTGTAAACCAACATTTTTGATAATCTAAATTAAACATAACAAAAATATGAGTGCTCAACTTTTCAACATGAAAAACTTTGAACATTTATTTTCAACAAGAAAGTGCAAAAACAAAAAATATTAATAACTAACTATTGGTTAGAAAATCTTCTATTCAAAATGTCTAATTTTTTGGTGTAATAATCCCTTTTAAATTCTGCATCTGCTTTTAATATTGCATTTCTTTCTTCTTGCAATCGTAACATTTCTTTAAAAAAAGCACTTTGATCATTCCTGAATCCCAAAGCCATGTCTGTGAGGTTTTGTATTTCATTGCCCCTGCCTGTTACATCTTCTTGGTTTATTAATTGTTCTGGTCTTTCATCTTCCTCATATTCATTGTCCATGATATTCTGTGGAGTTTCTAAATTAGGTGGGGATGGTCCCTCTGGTGTGTGTCCCTCAATCTGAGTCTTATCTTCATCTTCTGGACATACAGAATCCTCTACCAGAGGTTCCAAATTGATTTCAACATGATCTTCTGTGTATTACATGGAAAATATGTATTATTAATGTGTTACATTCATTAATAAAAAAAACAAAAAAAAGAACATTACAATTCAAAGATAACCTACCCTCAAATAATAATATCGAACTGTCCTGCATGGTTTGTAGTAATTCACGTACACCTACAACAATATAAAAATAAGAATAGAAAATTAACACCATTGATTATAAAATCAAAATATACATTACCCAATAAATTATCATCACTGCTCTCGGCATGTAAACTCATTGAATACATCTTGAATTAAAATATATAACAACTATAGTTTGTTTTTATAAAAGCACTTACTCGCCCCTTCTTCTCTTTGTGCTGTGGAGGTGGATGGTTGTTGCTCTTGAGAGGTAGATTCATTTTCAAAAGGTTGATCCTCCTGTGCATCTATACCCTCTCCATCATGTCCCTCATCTTCTTGCTCTAATAATACAAATATAAGTGTATAAAAATTAGATAATTTTAGATAAAAAAACGCCAAAATATAACAATATTATCATAGTCCAACAAAAACAAAAATTATATTTAAGAATTTAGATAGAGAACACAAATCTAAAAAACATAACCAATGTCTTGTTCCTGTCTTCATTTTTTACATATCCTTAGTTGCAAAATAAAAAAAAAATCATTCACATGAGCCAATCACACAAAGCTTCTTTTTGCATCAAAGAAACACCATAAGTGAGCATATTAATATATAGCTAAAAGGACATGAAACCCACATTTTTTCTTTCATGATTTAGAAAGAGCATGTCATTTTAAACAACTTTTTAATTTACTTCTATTATCTAATTTGCTTCATTCTCTTGATATTACTTTTTTGAAAACTTTATCTAGATATGCTCAGTAGCTGCTTATTGGTTGCTGCACATAGAGGCCTAGTGTGATTGGCTCACACATGTACATTGCGATCTCTTCAACAAAGGATATCTAAAGAATTTAGCAAATTCGATAATAGAAGTAAATTGGAAAGTTGTTTAAAATTACATGCCCTATCTGAATCATGAAAGTGTAATTTTGACTAGACTGTCCCTTTAACATCAAGTACTATCAGTAGAATAATAGAAATTACAATTCAATAATCAAGATGTATAAAATTTATTTCTCTTTCTAAATCATGAACAAAAAAAATTGTGTTTAATGTACTATTAACTTACCTCTAAAATCCATAGTGTCTGCTGGAACATCGAGGCCAACCACAACGGCATCACCCATCCTTGCATAAAGCATCTGCTCAAAGTCCGTTAATTCTGCCCTATATCCGGGGCCTCCACCGGTTCCTTTGGAAGATTGCTTTTCTCTGCAAACCTTTTTCTTAATGTTTTTTCTAATATCAGTCACCCTCTTCCGACATGCCCTTACATCCTTTGGAAAACTTCCTTCTGCTGAAACAGATCTACTGATTTGTGTCCAAATAGATCTTTTTCTCTGTGGGTTAACAGTTCTGGCTTGGTACCCAATAATTTCATCGTAGTGTTCGATAAGCGATTCTACCAAAATACAATTTTGCCGATGAGTAAACATTATACTTCTCCCGCTTTTGGTCTTTCCAGCTTGGGCAGATACCATTTTAAAAATGAGATAATAAAGTATCTATGTAGTTGATGAAAAGGGGCGTATACTGTATAATTATGTTCTAGAAAGACCTATGTCGCAGTTTTTATTTCATATGGAATACATGGATTTCCAATGCAATATTTTTATTGTTTTTTTTTTTGTTTGATGTTAAAATGTTACATGTAAATAAAGATAATAGGGTTATGAATAACAATGTTTATGTACAAAATAATTACATTGTGATATAATGTTTTTTATTTCACCTTATCAACGGTTACATTTAACATTTGTTACTGTTGCCAAAAAAATAGTGCTGTTGTTGCGTAGTTCTATACAAAGTTTCAATTTAATCATAATGTATAAAAAAAACAGATGTCATGTATACTAAAACAAGTATTTTGATACTATTAGAAAAAATATGTAACATAATTATTGAAAAAATAGGGTTTAGGTTACAAAATTGCGCATTTTATAAACAAAATTAGTCCCGTGAGTGAGTAGCGTTTGAAGATTATTTAGAAAATGCCACGATCCAAGAAGTTCTCTATTGGAGAATTATTAATTATTTCATATACTATGGATAAATATTTTCCACAAAAGAAAAAAGGGATTTTCACTTTGGATCAGGACAAAAGAAACAGAATTCTATGTGAGTTGGTGCGAAGAGTGAGGAGAGTATCTGGACACAAAAGAACAAGGAAACAATGTCTGAAAAGATACAACGATTTGTACCAGCGGCAAAAGAAAATGAGGACTTTGATAAAGAGTTATCTTAAAAAATGTAAGCATTATACATAGTAATGTAGTTTAATAATACAATACTGTTACAATACTGTTATACATTTCATTTCTAATATTCTAAATAATATCAAAAAGTGAGACAATAAAAGGATTAATAATAGCCTTGTAAGAAGATAATGTTTGATTGAATACATTTTTTCTTGGATTGTCATACAAAGTATTTGAGTGAATGCATTTTGTATAATACATTTTGGAACGTGTGATTTTCAATTTTTTAATAGTCAAAAGCAGAAGAGCGCCCAGGTACCTTTGCCCCATTGAGACATCTTCTAGTTCTGGCTGGGAATCGGATCCATTGCCCTCAGTTTTTATGGACAATGATGGCACTGAAGATACAGGTATAAAAGAAGTATTTTTAATTTTGAACAAATGAAACATGATATAAGAAACATATTAATTTAAATTTATATTTTCACTTTTTAATAAAGCAATAGATAATAGCAATGAAAATAATATGAGGGATGAGCCAGAAGATGAAGAAAATGAAAACATTCCAGGTAATTTCAAAAAAAATATTCTAAGTTCCAGTCTTTTTAATTAGATATTGGATATTCAATATAAATTAATTTAAAATATTTTTATTACATGAAGAGCCTACAAACGATGATTCTAATCAGGAGTGCAATGACGATGAACTGGAGGATAATAATCTTAGTATTGAAAATGAAGAAGATTTGGACCAAGTGGACGAGTTGGGCCTTGATGAAGAGGCGGATCATCCAGGAACATCAGGTGAAATTTTCTTTTTTTTTATTATTGATAAGTAATATATATATAATATTTTAAATTTTATTGTATGTATATATATGTTTTCTATAGGTGTATATATATATATATTTATACACAATAAATATATGTTTATATATATATATACAGGAAGCCCTCAGTTTACGCCGGGGTTAGGTTCCAGAAGGAATGGTTGTAAATCGAAACCGTTGTAAATTGAAACCCAGTTTATAATGTAAGTCAATGGGAAGTGAGGGAGAGAGGTTCCAGGCCCCTCTCAAAATTGTCATAGGTAACACCTAATACATTATTTTTAAAGCTTTGAAATGAAGACTTTAAATTGTAAACAGCATTATAAACCTAATAAAATAATCACACAACACAGAATATATAATTAAACTAAGTTGAATGAACAAAAACATTTGCTAAACAGCATTATAAACCTAATAAAATAATCATACAACACAGACTTTACTTGCATTTTTCTGCAAACAGTTCTTTCTATGCATTCCAATCTGGACTGATTTATAGACCGGAAGATCTTGTTCCTTTGAAATCTGCTCGATAGCTCAGGTCTGGTTAAACTGATTAATTTCAGCTTGCTTGGCTTTGCTGCAACACAAGCGGACAGCTCCACCTACTGGCTATTTTAATAAATGCACTGCTTCTCAATGCTTTTCAATAGCAGTCACATGACTGGAAAAAAAGGTTGTTATTCTGAAACAGTGTAAATTGAACCGTTGTAAAACGAGGGCCACCTGTATATATATATATATATACACACATACACACACATTTACATATTGGTATATAGGTGTAATATAGACATAGAAATAAATGATTTTTAATAATTTAAATATATGATTATAGAGAGATATAGAGAAAAATAGAGAGAGAGAGAGAGAGAGAGAGAGAGAGAGAGAGAGAAAGAGAAAAAAGATTTTGAGATAGATGTCAATAGTTATACAATCAATAAGTTCAATTAAAACTTTTTATATTGACAGCAAATCAAAAAACTGTGAGAAACTTAGAGTTGCAAGCGGAGGAGTCTCATTCACCTCAATATTATGATTGGGGTAAGTGATCGTGCATTATATAATCTGTGTTAATACTGTTGCTAATAGTGAGAGATAGGTTTTTACTCTTTCTTTCTAGCAATGCAATTCAAATGAATAAAAATAGTTAATTAATATCTATTTATATATAAATATTTATTTTTTGCTTTAGTGCCTGATGATGATAAAATATTAATCAGCAAAAAAGATCTCCTAGAAGTCCTTCTTAAAGCGGAAACTGGACTGATCCAAAGTTACACAGCTGTCAGAAAAATGAGGCTGCAATATGAAAAGATGTAACTTTTTGTATTTATATTTATAAAAAAAATTATGAATGTGCTAATAACATTGTGCTAATATTTTTTTTATTTATTTTATATTGAGAATAAATGAATATATATTTCACAAATATAAACAATTGTCGTCCAATTACTGTCTTTAATAAATTTAAACATATTTATTATCAATGAAAGGTTAACAAGATTAGAGGTCAATGTAAGACCCTTAAAAGTTTCTATAGAATAGTAGTGAAATGTCTACAGGGGGTGTGTGAAGTAGGTAGAACAAAATAAATTAGTCTGTAAAGATGTAAGACGTGTTGAAAATCAAAAGGAATAGTAGTGGTCTGCATGGGGTGTGTAAAGTAGATAAACAAAAACAAATTAATTTGTGATATGTAAGACATGTGTGAAAAATAAAGTGGATTAAAGGTCTCCAAGGGGTGTGTACAGTGGATAAAACAAAACAAATTACTTGTAATCTCTAGCTTTGTTCAATTCTAATTACCAATCTAAATAGATAACATTGTATTAAAAAGATGGTTACAAAATACAGTAATAAAAAAGAAAAAGAACAAAAATATGCGCATTTTTACGATGAAGGAATGATAAATTAGGCACATATCTAATAATATAGTCGTGATTTATCATTAATACGCGCATCTCGACTTTTGGAAAACGGCGTTATAATACAACCCATTTTTTGATAAATATTGGCGCACAGGTGCGCCTCACAGAGGGCGAGATGCGGAGAACTTATAGGAGAACTGAAAGTCAGATTTCTCCAAACAATGATAAATAGAGCCCATAGAAACACTAAGCCAGTTGTATATCTATATGTGATTTACCCAGTGATACTTCATACAAACAGGAGTAGTGCCTGTCATGTGTTTTTTTAATTAAAACCTTAGACTCAACCAAATGATTAAATTCCCAGATATTTATTCAATTAATGTATATTTAGAGTATTAAGTAATATCCGTATCTCATACAACTGATTAGTTATATGCATATTTTGCACATTACACCTAAGGAATCAATCTCACTAGGGGATATCTGATATCATTCAGGAATCCATATAACCTAACAGGGAGTAACATGATGAAAATAGCCTGCTGGTCTAGGTTTTATTTTGGAATTTGATCATAATCATTGTCACATTGGCATCTATTTATCAACCCGTCAACTTACTTGCATTCGCCGGCACCAATACGCTCGCCTAACATCGCTGCCGCAAACCTGAATACGTTCTCCAAAATTACCAAAAAAGCTGTCAAAAAGCCGCGCACCAAGTACGGTGTGATGAGCAGCGGATTGTTGTTAACTAACAGTCATCGATCTCGCAGCTCTTCGGCTTTTTCCCAGATTTATTGGTACCCTGTCATTAAACACCCACACTATACTATACTGTTTTACCCCCTATACCGCCACTCCCAGAGCCCACCGCAACTCTAATAAATGTATTAACCCCTTAACCGCCGCTCACAGACCCTGCCGCAACTAAATAAAGTGTTTAACCCCTAAACCGCCGCTCCCGGAGCCCACCGCCACCTACATTATACTTATTAACCCCTAATCTGCCGCCCCTACACCGCCGCCACCTACCTTATATTTATTAACCCCTAATCTGCCCCCCCCTACACCGCCGCCACCTACATTATATTTATTAACCCCTAATCTGCCGCCCCCTACACCGCCGCTACCTACATTATTTACAGTATTTAGTTTTAAATAGGAATAATTTATTTAATGATAGGAATATTTATTTAGATGTATTTAAATTATATTTAAGTTAGGGTGTGTTAGGGTTAGGGTTAGACTTAGGTTTAGGGGTTAATAAATTTAATATAGTAGCGGCGACGTTGGGGGCGGCATATTAGGGGTTAATAAATGTAGGTAGGTGGTGGCGGTGTAGGAGGGGGAGATTAGGGGTTAATAAATATAATGTAGGTGGCGGTGGTGTAGGGGCAGCAGATTAGGGGTTAATAAATATAATGTAGGTGGCGGCGGTGTAGGGGGGGGCAGATTAGGGGTTAATAAATATAATGTAGGTGGCGGCGGTGTAGGGGGGGCAGATTAGGGGTTAATACGTATAATGTAGGTGGTGGCGGTGTAGGGGGGCAGCAGATTAGTGGTTAATAAGTATAATGTAGGTGGCGGCAGTGTAGGGGGGCAGATTAGGGGTTAATAAGTATAATGTAGATGGCGGCGGTGTCGGGGCGGCAGATTAGGGGTTAATAAGTATAATGTAGGTGGCGGTGGTGGCGGGGCGGCAGATTAGTGGTTAATAAGTATAATGTAGGTGGTGGTGGTGTCTGGGTGGCAGATTAGGGGTTAATAAGTATAATGTAGGTGGCGGCGGTGTAGGGGGCGGCAGATTAGGGGTGTTTAAAGTCGGGGTACATGTTAGGGTGTTAGGTGTAAACGTTACCATAGGAATCAATGGGATATCGGGCAGCGAACATGAGCTTTCACTGCTTTCAGACTCCCATGATTCCTATGGTATACGCCGCCTTCAGGGCGGCAGATTGAAAACCAGGTACGCTGGGCTGGAATAGTGCCGAGCGTACCTGGTAGAAATTTGATAACTAGCAAAAGTAGTCAGATTGTGACGAATTTGCATTCGGAACATCTGTAATGACGTAAGCATCGATCTGTGTCGGACTGAGTCCGGCGGATCGTATGTTACGTCACAAAATTCTACTTTTGCTGGTCTGTAGGGTTTGATAACTAAGGGGAATCAGGCTCGCCACAAATACGCTGCGGAATTCCAGCGTATTTGCGGTTGATGGCTTGATAAATAGATGCCATAAAGGAGACTCTTATTAAAGCATTGTTGCCATTATCCAACATAAGAGGGTTTTAAAGATTTTATTTACCATTTTTTAATTCTGTATATTATTAAAAGTTATATTTTAGTTGCACAAAAACACACCACACTATGGTTTGAACCAGGGCCGGCACTTGTATAAGGCCAAATAAGTAGCCGCTTTAGAGCACCCTCAGCAGAGGGTGGGAAATCAGGAGGGGCATGCCTGGAGCAATTGATATTGCCAAAGTGGCTGCCTAGTGTGCTGTGCTCACAGCGTTAAGCTGCGCCTGCAAGTTATGTGCGTCAGGCTTGCACTTGATATCTTTGTGCAGAGTGGGAAATTGGGAGGTGGATGCCTGACACTCACTAACTAAGCGAAAATAATATTGCCAATGTGTGCAGTGCACAGCATAAAGATGCAGCCTGAAAGGTATGCAAGTGACAGGGCTTGGTATCACTCTGTGCCACCTGATGCCTGGGACTTAGGTAGGAGGACAGTGGTCTAAGGGTGCTCAGAGCAGAGGCCAAGACTGCAGTATGGATGTATTGGTTTTGGATTCATTTGGAACTTGTCTGCAGCCAGTTTTAAGCTGTAACAGCTTTATTTCATTGTGGACAGTTGAAAGCACTAGAGGTATTTTCACATACTGAGAATGTGACATTTTGACACGTGCTTTTGCTTTGTAGTATGTCCCTTTAAGAGTGCTGCAATTTATCAGACCCTGCTAAGTGCTTATGAGACCCTGCTAAGTCTTTAGATCTGTACATGAGTTCATGAAAACAGTAATGGATATAGGATAAATAGACGTATACCTTGTAAGATTCTTTCCAAATTCTATTGCCCTATTGAAGCTAAAATTTGAGTTAAATTAGAATAAGAGATTTATATCTCATATAAATCTTTTTCAGTGCAGAGAGCATAATAACTTATATACAGTTTGCATTGATGAAAATAACTTGAATGTCCCAAGAATAATCAATGAATAATGTTCAGAAGAAACACATCATCTACACTGGCACCATACTGAAAAGTAGATTTTTTTGATGCATTGCTTATATAAAATAAAAACTGACAAGAAAAGATAGAAATATATGAGTTAATATAATTGTATTCATTACCTTACAAAACCTGCAGTTTAATTATTCTCTATTGTTTCAAATACCAACTCTCAAAACATCTTCGCCTAGATTACAAGTTTTGCGGTAACAGGGGTGCGGTGCTAAAGAGCAGTTTTTTCTCACAGCTCACTTACATACAGCACTGGTTTTACGAGTTTTTACAAACCCGGCGTTAAAAGACAAAAAGTTAGCGTAGAGCAAAATTTTGCTCCAAATCTCACTCCAATACCAGCGCTGCTTAAGTCAGCGGTGAGCTGGTGTAACGTGCTTGTGCACGATTTCCCCATAGGAATCAATGGGGAGAGCCGGCTGAAAAAAAGCCTAACACCTGCAAAAAAGCAGCGTAAAACTGACTAATGCAGCCCCATTGATTCCTATGGGGAAATTTAATTTATGTTTACACCTAACACCCTAACATGAACCCCGAGTCTAAGCACCCCTAATCTTACACTTATTAACCCCTAATCTTCGGCCCCTGACATTGCTGACACCTATATTATAATGATTAACCCCTAATCTGCCGCTCCGGACACCGCCGCCACCTACATTATACTTATTAACCCCTAATCTGCTGCCCCCAACATCGGGAACACCTACATTATATTTATTAACCCCTAATCTGCTGCCCCCAATGTCGCTGCAACCTACCTACACTTATTAACCCCTAATCTGCCGCCCCAACGTAGCCACCACTATAATAAACATATTAACCCCTAAACCGCCGCACTCCCACCTCGCAAACATTAGTTAAATATTATTAACCCCTAATCTGCCGTCCCTAACATCACCGTCACCTACCTACATTTATTAACCCCTAATCTGCCACCCCCAACGTCGCCGCCACTATTTTAAATGTATTAACCCCTAAACCTAAGTCTAACCCTAACCCTAACACCCCCTAACTTAAATATAATTTAAATAAATCTAAATAAAATTACTATCATTACCTAAATAATTCCTATTTAAAACTAAATACTTACCTATAAAATAAACCCTAAGATAGCTGCAATATAACTAATAGTTACATTGTAGCTAGCTTAGGGTTTATTTTTATTTTACAGGCAAGTTTGTATTTATTTTAACTAGGTAGAATAGTTACTAAATAGTTATTAACTATTTACTAACTACCTAGCTAAAATAAATACAAAAGTACCTGTAAAATAAAACCTAACCTAACACCTAACACTACACTATTATTAAATAAATTAAATAAATTAAATAAATTAAATACAATTACCTAAATTAAATTAAATTAGCTAGAGTACAAAAAAACACACTAAATTACAGAAAATAAAAAACAAATTACAGATATTTAAACTAATTACACCTAATCTAATAGCCCTATTAAAATAAAAAAGACCCCCAAAAAAAAAAAAACCTAGCCTAAACTAAACTACCAATAGCTCTTAAAAGGGCCTTTTGCGGGGCATTGCCCCAAAGTAATCAGCGCTTTTACCTGTAAAAAAAAATACAAACAACCCCCCCAACAGTAAAACCCACCACCCACACAACCAACCCCCCAAATAAAATCCTAACTAAAAAAACCTAAGCTCCCCATTGCCCTGAAAAGGGCATTTGGATGGGCATTGCCCTTAAAAGGGCAGTTAACTCTTTTGCAGCCCAAACCCTAACCTAAAAAAAACCCCAACCAATACACCCTTAAAAAAACCTAACACTAACCCCCTGAAGATCGACTTACCGGGAGACGTCTTCATCCAAGCCGGGCCGAAGTCCTCAAAGAAGCCGGGAGAAGTCTTCATCCAAGCCGGGCAAAGTGGTCCTCCAGACGGGCAGACGTCTTCATCCAGATGGCATCTTCTATCTTCATCCTTCTGACGTCCAATCCTATTGGCTGATCCAATCAGCCAATAGGATTAAGCTCGCATTCTATTGGCTGATTGGATCATTCTATTGACTCGCATTCTATTGGCTGATAGATCTGGGTCACTAAAATTATTTTTGCGGTGATTTTTTTTTTATAGAGAATAACACATTTTAAAGTTAGAGGAATCTGGAATAATTTTAGTAAAAATATATTACAGTGTTGTTCCTCATTTAAAAAGATTAGATTATCAATGAAGTGGCATTTTTTAATTAAAAAATGTGAGTTAAAATATAATTTATCGTTATCTGATAAATTAATTTCTTTCATGGTGGTGAGAGCTCACAATTCATTACCCCTTGGAAGTATTACTCCTGACCACTAGGAGGAGGCAAAGATCCCAAAACTCCAAGAGCCTTTAAACCCCTCCCACCTTACTGGAAACTAGTCTGAGATATAGCCAAGCCAGAAAAGAAGAAGGTAGGAAAATAAAAGAAGAGGAGCAGGAAAAAAGAGGTGCTTATACTGACACCTGAAAAAACAATCAATGATAGAAAATAATGGGTGGGCTCGTGGGCTCTCATCACCATGAAAGAAAATATTTTTCAGGTAAGAATAAATTATATTTTCTTTTAAAAAGGTGGTGAGAGTCCACAATACATTATTCCTGGGAACTAATACCCAAGCTGTGAAGTCAATAAATAATATGGATGGACCAGACTTATACTATTCCAATTCGATTGGGTGATTAGTTTTTGTTTGTTTGTTTGTTTTTATGCAGAAAAAAATATAAATACAAAATATTTAATGCTCAGAAACAGCCACCTGAAGAACTTTCCTACCAAAAGCTGCTTCAGAGGAAGCAAAAACATCAAAATTTTTGAATTTAGAAAACGTATGTAAGGAAGACTAAGTAGCTGCTTTGCAAATTTGATCAACCAAGGCTTTATTCTTAATGGCCCAAGAAGTAGCAACTGATCCGGTAGACTGGGCAGTAATCCATTTAGAAGGATTCAAGAGCTTCAACCAAGATGGTAATGAAATAGCAGCTACAAATATTCTAAAAAAGGAAAAAAATACTGTTGCGCTGTAAAAAACAGCTTACTTAGCAGCATCAAAAAAATAAATAAATTAAATATATATATATTAAAATACAATTGACATAAAATACAATATGAAACAAAAAGAAATCCTTTAAATTAAACAAAGTCCATATCCAGGAGTGGGATGGGATCCCAGCAAAGGAAGGCTTTGATAGATGAGCGGACTTCAAAGAGTCAGATGGTGCTGGAATTGAAAAAAGTTCCCAATCAAAGACAGAAACTAACCAAAGCTGAAGGTGTTATATTACTTACACCTGGTAGGTTCGGATCAGTTCCACAGTGATAGTCCTTTTCAACGACAGGCTTTTATCCATGTTGACTATTACGCTTTCTCAAATGACGTTCCTATGGCGGTGTCTACAAAGTATCCGCTGTTTCCGTGCTTAGTAACATCCACCTAGTACTGGGACTATGGATGAAAGATCAGGACACAATCAGAGATGCATAGAGCAACGCGTTTCAGCCGTTCACTGACTTTTTCAAGGTTATAAAAGGCCGTATATTTACAGTTCTGCTTATGAGATTACATACCCTGGCAGAATTTATGATTTATTGGCCATTTTTCAGAGAATATGAATGATAACACAAAAACTTTTCTTTCACTCATGGTTAGTGTTTGGCTGAAGTCATTTATTATAAATCAACTGTGTTTACTCTTTTTAAATCATAATGACAACAGAAACTACCCAGATGACCCTGATCAAAAGTTTACATACCCTGGTGACATGCACACAAGTTGACACAAAGGGGTTTGAATGGCTATTAAAGGTAACCATCCTCACCTGTGATCTATTTGCTTGTAATTAGTGTGTGTGTATAAAAGGTCAATGAGTTTCTGGACTCCTGACAGACCCTTTCATCTTTCATCCAATGCTGCACTGACGTTTCTGGATTCTGAGTCATGGGGGAAGCAAAAGAATTGTCAAAGGATCTGCAGGAAAAGGTAGATGAACTGTATAAAACAGAAAAGGGATATAAAAAGATATCCAAGGAATTGAGAATGCCAACCAGCAGTGTTTAAACTCTAATCAAGAAGTGGAAAATAAGGGGTTCTGTTGAAACCAAACCATGGTCAGGCAGACCAACCAAAATTTCAGCCACAACTGCCAGGAAAATCGTTCAGGATGCAAAGAAAATACCACAAATACCTTCTGGCCCAAAGTCTTTTGGAGTGATGAGACCAAAATTTAGCTTTTTGGCCACAACTATAAATGCTATATTTGGAGAGGAGTCAATAAGACCTATGATGAAAGGTACACCATTCCTACTGTGAAACACGGAGGTGGATTGCTGATGTTTTGGGTATGTGTGAGCTACAAAGGCACAGAAAATTTGGTCTGAATTGATGGCAAGATGAATGCAGTATGTTATCAAAAAATACTGGAGGAAAATTTGCATTCATCAGCCCGGAAGCTGCGCATGGGACATACTTGGACATTCCAGCATGACAATGATCCTACACACAAGGCTAAGTTGACCTGTAATTGGCTACAGCAGAATAAAGTGAAGGCTCTGGAGTGGCCATCTCAGTTTCCTGACCTCAATATCATTGAGCCACTCTGGGGAGATCTCAAACATGCAGTTCCTGCAAGACAGCCCAAGAATTTACAGAAACTGGAGGCTTTTTGCCAGGAAGAATGGGCAGCTTTACCATCTGAGAAGATAAAGAGCCTCATCCACAGATACCACAAAAGACTTCAAGCTGTCATTGATGTTAAAGGGGGCAATACACGGTATTAAGAACTGGGGTATGTAAACTTTTTATCAGGGTCATTTGGGTAGTTTCTGTTGTCAATATGATTTAAAAAGAGTAACACAGTTGATTGATAATAAATTGCTTCAGCCAAACACTAACCATGAGTGAAAGAATTTTTTTTTGTGTTATCATTCATATTCCCTGAAAATGGCCAAGAAGTCATACATTCTGCCATGGTATGTAAACTTATGAGCACAACTGCATATTAGTAGGAAATGAAGCGCGCTAAAAAACATGACACGTGATCTTCAAATAGCTTGAGTCAATGAGCATTTAGAAATGCATATAAAAAAGCTGATATGCGCATAAGCAGAGGCACGCTAAGTAAAGGCACAAAACAAACGTCGACATACACATAAGGCAACACACTATCCAAGAAAGAGGTGAAATAAGGTACTTAGGTGCCCAAGTCTAAAATGCCTGACATAATGGTCCCCAGGCTATGATATAGCCATAAGTGAGTACCTACTAATAGCCTACAGGTTAAGCCGGTGCCTATTTTAATAAAAACCCACACACCTAACTGATAGGCACCCATACTACTGGACTTACCATAAGCACAATGAACTGTTTCCAGTAGATAGCCAATCCAGTGCTGTTTGCATGACAGAAGAGGATATAATGTATAGAACCAACCGGAGGAGGCTTAGGCGTTCTTATGCCACTACCCATACTCCAAAGACATCCCTTTGTCTAGACTCTCTGAAGGGAAAACTGGGCCTCAAATCAGTCTGAGCAACCTTCTATCAAACATCTGGAGCACCTCCCTTCTTCACCTTACTCCTGTGAAGGCAAAGATAAGATTTGTTTCCAGTAAGGTGGGAGGGGTTTTAAGGGCTCTTGGAGTTTGGGGATATTTGCCTCCTCCTAATGGTTAAGTGTTTAATTCCCTGGAGTAATGGATTGTGGATTCTCACCACTTTTATGAAAGAAAATATTATTTAAATTTGAAATGATATATAGGGGCTAATTTACCAACGTGCGAGAGGACATGATACAATGTAGCATATCATGTCCACCGCACATCGATAAATGCAGACAGCATACACTGTCGGCATTTATCATTGCACAAGCAGTTCTTGTGAACTGCTTGTGCAATGCCGCCCCCTGCAAATGCAGCAGGGGGTGTCAATTAACCTGATCGTATAGGATCGGGCAGATTGATGTCTGCGGCCTCATAGCAGACGGACCTGTTATGGAGCAGAGGTCTTTAGACCGCTGCTTCATAACTGCTGTTTCCAGCGAGCCTGTAGGCTCACGTGGAAACAGAGGTATCAAGCTCCATTCAGAGCTTGATAATTCAGCCCCATAGAGAACAATATTAATGTATTTGCCATCTATAAACTTTTAAAGTATCCAAAGCTTGGTTGATTGTTTGATGTCTCTGTAAGTAAAACACATGTAAACAAGTAGAACCATCAAACAGAAATCAGGCTGGTATTGTTCTGATTGGTTGATGTCTCTGTAAGTAAAACACATGTAAACAAGTAGAACGATCAAACACAAATCAGGCTGTTATTGTTCTGATTGGTTGATACCCCTGTAAGTAAAACACATGTAAACAAGTAGAACCATCAAACTCAAATCAGCCAGTTATTGTTCTGATTGGTTGTTGTCTCTGTAAGTAAAACACATGTAAACAGGTAGAACCATCAAACAGAAATCAGGCTGTTATTGTTCTGATTGGTTGATGTCTCTGTAAGTAAAACACATGTAAACAAGTAGAACCATCAAACAGAAATCAGGCTGTTATTGTTCTGATTGGTTGATGTCTCTGTAAGTAAAACACATGTAAACAAGTAGAACCATCAAACACAAATCAGGTTGTTATTGTTCTGATTGGTTGATGTCTCTGTAATTAAAACACATATAAATAAGTAGATCTATCAAACACAAATCAGGTAGTTATTTTCTGATTGGTTGATGTCTCTGTAAGTAAAACACATGTAAACAAGTAGAACCATCAAACACAAATCAGGTTGTTATTGTTCTGATTGGTTGATGTCTCTGTAAGTAAAACATATGTAAACAAGTAGAACAATCAAACACAAATCAGGTTGTTATTGTTCTGATTGGTTGATGTCTCTGTAAGTAAAACACATGTAAACAAGTAGAACCATCAAACACAAATCAGGTTGTTATTGTTCTGATTGGTTGATGTCTCTGTAAGTAAAACACATGTAAGCAAGTAGAACCATCAAACACAAATCAGGTTGTTATTGTTCTGATTGGTTGATGTCTCTGTAAGTAAAACACATGTAAGCAAGTAGAACCATCAAACACAAATCAGGTTGTTATTGTTCTGATTGGTTGATGTCTCTGTAAGTAAAACACATGTAAACAAGTAGAACCATCAAACACAAATCAGTTTGTTATTGTTCTGATTGGTTGATGTCTCTGTAAGTAAAACACATGTAAATAAGTAGAACCATCAAACACAAATCAGGCTGTTATTGTTCTGATTGGTTGATGTCTCTGTAAGTAAAACACATGTAAATAAGTAGAACCATCAAACACAAATCAGGTTGTTATTGTTCTGATTGGTTGATGTCTCTGTAAGTAAAACACATGTAAATAAGTAGAACCATCAAACACAAATCAGGTTGTTATTGTTCTGATTGGTTGATGTCTCTGTAAGTAAAACACATGTAAACAAGTAGAACCATCAAACACAAATCAGGCTGTTATTGTTCTGATTGGTTGATGTCTCTGTAAGTAAAACACATGTAAACAAGTAGAACCATCAAACACAAATCAGGCTGTTATTGTTCTGATTGGTTGATGTCTCTGTAAGTAAAACACATGTAAACAAGTAGAACCATCAAACACAAATCAGGTTGTTATTGTTCTGATTGGTTGATGTCTCTGTAAGTAAAACACATGTAAACAAGTAGAACCATCAAACACAAATCAGGCTGTTATTGTTCTGATTGGTTGATGTCTCTGTAAGTAAAACACATGTAAACAAGTAGAACCATCAAACACAAATCAGGCTGTAATTGTTCTGATTGGTTGATGTCTCTGTAAGTAAAACACATGTAAACAAGTAGAACCATCAAACACAAAGCAGGTAGTTATTGTTCTGATTGGTTGATGTCTCTGTAAGTAAAACACATGTAAACAAGTAGAACCATCAAACACAAAGCAGGTAGTTATTGTTCTGATTGGTTGATGTCTCTGTAAGTAAAACACATGTAAATAAGTAGAACCATCAAACACAAATCAGGTTGTTATTGTTCTGATTGGTTGTTGTCTCTGTAATTAAAACACATGTAAACAAGTAGAACCATCAAACACAAATCAGGCTGTTATTGTTCTGATTGGTTGATGTCTCTGTAAGTAAAACACATGTAAACAAGTAGAACCATCAAACACAAATCAGGTAGTTATTGTTCTGATTGGTTGATGTCTCTGTAAGTAAAACACATGTAAATAAGTAGAACCATCAAACACAAATCAGGTTGTTATTGTTCTGATTGGTTGATACCCCTGTAAGTGAAACACATGTAAACAATTAGAACCATCAAACACAAATCATGCTGTTCTTGTTCTGATTGGTTGATGTCTCTGTAAGTAAAACACATGTAAACAAGTAGAACCATCAAACACAAATCAGGCTGTTATTGTTCTGATTGGTTGATGTCTCCGTAAGTAAAACACATGTAAACAAGTAGAACCATCAAACACAAATCAGGCTGTTATTGTTCTGATTGGTTGATGTCTCTGTAAGTAAAACACATGTAAACAAGTAGAACCATCAAACACAAATCAGGCTGTAATTGTTCTGATTGGTTGATGTCTCTGTAAGTAAAACACATGTAAATAAGTAGAACCATCAAACACAAATCAGGTTGTTATTGTTCTGATTGGTTGTTGTCTCTGTAATTAAAACACATGTAAACAAGTAGAACCATCAAACACAAATCAGGTTGTTATTGTTCTGATTGGTTGTTGTCTCTGTAATTAAAACACATGTAAACAAGTAGAACCATCAAACACAAATCAGGCTGTTATTGTTCTGAATGGTTGATGTCTCTGTAAGTAAAACATATGTAAACAAGTAGAACCATCAAACACAAATCAGGTTGTTATTGTTCTCATTGGTTGATACCTCTGTAAGTAAAACACATGTAAACAAGTAGAACCATCAAACACAAATCATGTTGTTATTGTTCTGATTGGTTGATGTCTCTGTAAGTAAAACACATGTAAACAAGTAGAACCATCAAACACAAATCAGGCTGTTATTGTTCTGATTGTTTGATGTCTCTGTAAGTAAAACACATGTAAACAAGTAGAACCATCAAACACAAATCAGGCTGTTATTGTTCTGATTGTTTGATGTCTCTGTACGTAAAACACATGTAAACAAGTACAACCATCAAACACAAATCAGGCTGTTATTGTTCTGATTGTTTGATGTCTCTGTAAGTAAAACACATGTAAACAAGTACAACCATCAAACACAAATCAGGTTGTTATTGTTCTGATTGGTTGATGTCTCTGTAAGTCAAACACATGTAAACAAGTAGAACCATCAAACACAAATCAGGCTGTTATTGTTCTGATTGGTTGATGTCTCTGTAAGTTAAACACATGTAAACAAGTAGAACCATCAAACACAAATCATACTGTTATTGTTCTGATTGGTTGATGTCTCTGTAAGTAAAACACATGTAAACAAGTAGAACCATCAAACACAAATCAGGCTGTTATTGTTCTGATTGTTTGATGTCTCTGTAAGCAAAACACATGTAAACAAGTAGAACCATCAAACACAAATCAGGTTGTTATTGTTCTGATTGGTTGATGTCTCTGTAAGTAAAACACATGTAAACAAGTAGAACGATCAAACAAAAATCAGGTTGTTATTGTTCTAATTGGTTGTTGTCTCTGTAATTAAAACACATGTAAACAAGTAGAACCATCAAACACAAATCAGGTTGTTATTGTTCTGATTGGTTGATGTCTCTAAGTAAAACACATGTAAACAAGTAGAACTATCAAACACAAATCAGGTTGTTATTGTTCTGATTGGTTGATGTCTCTAGAAATAAAACACATGTAAACAAGTAGAACCATCAAACACAAATCAGGCTGTTATTGTTCTGATTGGTTGATGTCTCTGTAAGTAAAACACATGTAGACAAGTAGAACCATCAAACAGAAATCAGGCTGTTATTGTTCTGATTGGTTGATGTCTCTGTAAGTAAAACACATGTAAACAGGTAGAACCATCAAACAGAAATCAGGCTGTTATTGTTCTGATTGGTTGATGTCTCTGTAAGTAAAACACATGTAAACAAGTAGAACCATCAAACAGAAATCAGGTTGTTATTGCTCTGATTGGTTGATGTCTCTGTAAGTAAAACACATGTAAACAGGTAGAACCATCAAACAGAAATCAGGCTGTTATTGTTCTGATTGGTTGATGTCTCTGTAAATAAAATACATGTAAACAAGTAGAACCATCAAACAGAAATCAGGCTGTTATTGTTCTGATTGGTTGATGTCTCTGTAAGTAAAATACATGTAAACAAGTAGAACCATCAAACAGAAATCAGGTTGTTATTGTTCTGATTGGTTGATGTCTCTGTAAGTAAAACACATGTAAACAAGTAGAACCATCAAACACAAATCAGGCTGTTATTGTTCTGATTGGTTGATGTCTCTGTAAGTAAAACACATGTAAACAAGTAGAACCATCAAACACAAATCAGGTTGTCATTGTTCTGATTGGTTGATGTCTCTGTAAGTAAAACACATGTAAACAAGTAGAACCATCAAACACAAATCAGGTTGTTATTGTTCTGATTGGTTGATGTCTCTGTAAGTAAAACACATGTAAGCAAGGAGAACCATCAAACACAAAACAGGTTGTTATTGTTCTGATTGGTTGATGTCTCTGTAAGTAAAACACATGTAAACAAGTAGAACCATCAAACACAAATCAGGTTGTTATTGTTCTGATTGGTTGTTGTCTCTGTAATTAAAACACATGTAAACAAGTAGATCTATCAAACACAAATCAGGTAGTTATTGTTCTGATTGGCTGATACCTCTGTAAGTAAAACACATGTAAATAAGTAGAAACATCAAACACAAATCAGGCTGTTATTGTTCTGATTGGTTGATACCTCTGTAAGTAAAACACATGTAAACAAGTAGAACCATCAAACACAAATCAGGTTGTTATTGTTCTGATTGGTTGATGTCTCTGTAAGTAAAACACATGTAAACAAGTAGAACCATTAAACACACATCAGGCTGTTATTGTTCTTATTGGTTGATGTCTCTGTAAGTAAAACACATGTAAACAGGTAGAAACATAAAACACAAATCAGGCTGTTATTGTTCTGATTGGTTTTTGTCTCTGTAAGTAAAACACATGTAAACAAGTAGATCTATCAAACACAAATCAGGTAGTTATTGTTCTGATTGGTTGATGTCTCTGTAAGTAAAACACATGTAAATAAGTAGAACCATCAAACACAAATCAAGTTGTTATTGTTCTGATTGGTTGATGTCTATGTAAGTAAAACACATGTAAACAAGTAGAACCATCAAACACAAATCAGGCTGTTATTGTTCTGATTGGTTGATGTCTCTGTAAGTAAAACACATGTAAACAAGTAGATCTATCAAACACAAATCAGGTAGTTATTGTTCTGATTGGTTGATGTCTCTGTAAGTAAAACACATGTAAATAAGTAGAACCATCAAACACAAATCAGTTTGTTATTGTTCTGATTAGTTGATGTCTCTGTAAGTAAAACACATGTAAATAAGTAGAACCATCAAACACAAATCAGGCTGTTATTGTTCTGATTGGTTGATGTCTCTGTAAGTAAAACACATGTAAATAAGTAGAACCATCAAACACAAATCAGGTTGTTATTGTTCTGATTGGTTGATGTCTCTGTAAGTAAAACACATGTAAATAAGTAGAACCATCAAACACAAATCAAGTTGTTATTGTTCTGATTGGTTGATGTCTCTGTAAGTAAAACACATGTAAACAAGTAGAACCATCAAACACAAATCCGGCTGTTATTGTTCTGATTGGTTGATGTCTCTGTAAGTAAAACACATGTAAACAAGTAGAACCATCAAACACAAATCAGGCTGTTATTGTTCTGATTGGTTGATGTCTCTGTAAGTAAAACACATGTAAACAAGTAGAACCATCAAACACAAAGCAGGTAGTTATTGTTCTGATTGGTTGATGTCTCTGTAAGTAAAACACATGTAAACAAGTAGAACCATCAAACACAAAGCAGGTAGTTATTGTTCTGATTGGTTGATGTCTCTGTAAGTAAAACACATGTAAATAAGTAGAACCATCAAACACAAATCAGGTTGTTATTGTTCTGATTGGTTGATACCCCTGTAAGTAAAACACATGTAAACAATTAGAACCATCAAACACAAATCATGCTGTTATTGTTCTGATTGGTTGATGTCTCTGTAAGTAAAACACATGTAAACAAGTAGAACCATCAAACACAAATCAGGCTGTTATTGTTCTGATTGTTTGATGTCTCTGTAAGTAAAACACATGTAAACAAGTACAACCATCAAACACAAATCAGGTTGTTATTGTTCTGATTGGTTGATGTCTCTGTAAGTAAAACACATGTAAACAAGTAGAACCATCAAACACAAATCAGGCTGTTATTGTTCTGATTGGTTGATGTCTCTGTAAGTTAAACACATGTAAACAAGTAGAACCATCAAACACAAATCATACTGTTATTGTTCTGATTGGTTGATGTCTCTGTAAGTAAAACACATGTAAACAAGTAGAACCATCAAACACAAATCAGGCTGTTATTGTTCTGATTGTTTGATGTCTCTGTAAGCAAAACACATGTAAACAAGTAGAACCATCAAACACAAATCAGGTTGTTATTGTTCTGATTGGTTGATGTCTCTGTAAGTAAAACACATGTAAACAAGTAGAACCATCAAACACAAATCAGGTTGTTATTGTTCTGATTGGTTGTTGTCTCTGTAATTAAAACACATGTAAACAAGTAGAACCATCAAACACAAATCAGGTTGTTATTGTTCTGATTGGTTGATGTCTCTAAGTAAAACACATGTAAACAAGTAGAACTATCAAACACAAATCAGGTTGTTATTGTTCTGATTGGTTGATGTCTCTAGAAATAAAACACATGTAAACAAGTAGAACCATCAAACACAAATCAGGCTGTTATTGTTCTGATTGGTTGATGTCTCTGTAAGTAAAACACATTTAGACAAGTAGAACCATCAAACAGAAATCAGGCTGTTATTGTTCTGATTGGTTGATGTCTCTGTAAGTAAAACACATGTAAACAGGTAGAACCATCAAACAGAAATCAGGCTGTTATTGTTCTGATTGGTTGATGTCTCTGTAAGTAAAACACATGTAAACAAGTAGAACCATCAAACAGAAATCAGGTTGTTATTGTTCTGATTGGTTGATGTCTCTGTAAGTAAAACACATGTAAACAGGTAGAACCATCAAACAGAAATCAGGCTGTTATTGTTCTGATTGGTTGATGTCTCTGTAAGTAAAATACATGTAAACAAGTAGAACCATCAAACAGAAATCAGGTTGTTATTGTTCTGATTGGTTGATGTCTCTGTAAGTAAAACACATGTAAACAAGTAGAACCATCAAACACAAATCAGGTTGTTATTGTTCTGATTGGTTGATGTCTCTGTAAGTAAAACACATGTAAACAAGTAGAACCATCAAACACAAATCAGGCTGTTATTGTTCTGATTGGTTGATGTCTCTGTAAGTAAAACACATGTAAACAAGTAGAACCATCAAACACAAATCAGGTTGTCATTGTTCTGATTGGTTGATGTCTCTGTAAGTAAAACACATGTAAACAAGTAGAACCATCAAACACAAATCAGGTTGTTATTGTTCTGATTGGTTGATGTCTCTGTAAGTAAAACACATGTAAGCAAGTAGAACCATCAAACACAAAACAGGTTGTTATTGTTCTGATTGGTTGATGTCTCTGTAAGTAAAACACATGTAAACAAGTAGAACCATCAAACACAAATCAGGTTGTTATTGTTCTGATTGGTTGTTGTCTCTGTAATTAAAACACATGTAAACAAGTAGATCTATCAAACACAAATCAGATAGTTATTGTTCTGATTGGTTGATACCTCTGTAAGTAAAACACATGTAAATAAGTAGAAACATCAAACACAAATCAGGCTGTTATTGTTCTGATTGGTTGATACCTCTGTAAGTAAAACACATGTAAACAAGTAGAACCATCAAACACAAATCAGGTTGTTATTGTTCTGATTGGTTGATGTCTCTGTAAGTAAAACACATGTAAACAAGTAGAACCATTAAACACAAATCAGGCTGTTATTGTTCTTATTGGTTGATGTCTCTGTAAGTAAAACACATGTAAACAAGTAGAACCATTAAACACAAATCAGGCTGTTATTGTTCTTATTGGTTGATGTCTCTGTAAGTAAAACACATGTAAACAGGTAGAAACATAAAACACAAATCAAGCTGTTATTGTTCTGATTGGTTTTTGTCTCTGTAAGTAAAACACATGTAAACAAGTAGATCTATCAAACACAAATCAGGTAGTTATTGTTCTGATTGGTTGATGTCTCTGTAAGTAAAACACATGTAAATAAGTAGAACCATCAAACACAAATCAAGTTGTTATTGTTCTGATTGGTTGATGTCTATGTAAGTAAAACACATGTAAACAAGTAGAACCATCAAACACAAATCAGGCTGTTATTGTTCTGATTGGTTGATGTCTCTGTAAGTAAAACACAGGTAAACAAGTATATCTATCAAACACAAATCAGGTAGTTATTGTTCTGATTGGTTGATGTCTCTGTAAGTAAAACACATGTAAATAAGTAGAACCATCAAACACAAATCAGTTTGTTATTGTTCTGATTAGTTGATGTCTCTGTAAGTAAAACACATATAAATAAGTAGAACCATCAAACACAAATCAGGCTGTTATTGTTCTGATTGTTTGATGTCTCTGTAAGTAAAACACATGTAAATAAGTAGAACCATCAAACACAAATCAGGTTGTTATTGTTCTGATTGGTTGATGTCTCTGTAAGTAAAACACATGTAAATAAGTAGAACCATCAAACACAAATCAAGTTGTTATTGTTCTGATTGGTTGATGTCTCTGTAAGTAAAACACATGTAAACAAGTAGAACCATCAAACACAAATCAGGCTGTTATTGTTCTGATTGGTTGATGTCTCTGTAAGTAAAACACATGTAAACAAGTAGAACCATCAAACACAAAGCAGGTAGTTATTGTTCTGATTGGTTGATGTCTCTGTAAGTAAAACACATGTAAATAAGTAGAACCATCAAACACAAATCAGGTTGTTATTGTTCTGATTGGTTGATGTCTCTGTAAGTAAAACACATGTAAACAAGTAGAACCATCAAACACAAATCAGGTTGTTATTGTTCTGATTGGTTGATGTCTCTGTAAGTAAAACACATGTAAACAAGTAGAACCATCAAACACAAATCAGGCTGTTATTGTTCTGATTGGTTGATGTCTCTGTAAGTAAAACACATGTAAACAAGTAGAACCATCAAACACAAATCAGGCTGTTATTGTTCTGATTGGTTGATGTCTCTGTAAGTAAAACACATGTAAACAAGTAGAACCATCGAACACAAAGCTGGTAGTTATTGTTCTGATTGGTTGATGTCTCTGTAAGTAAAACACATGTAAATAAGTAGAACCATCAAACACAAATCAGGTTGTTATTGTTCTGATTGGTTGTTGTCTCTGTAATTAAAACACATGTAAACAATTAGAACCATCAAACACAAATCATGCTGTTATTGTTCTGATTGGTTGATGTCTCTGTAAGTAAAACACATGTAAACAAGTAGAACCATCAAACACAAATCAGGCTGTTATTGTTCTGATTGGTTGATGTCTCCGTAAGTAAAACACATGTAAACAAGTAGAACCATCAAACACAAATCAGGCTGTTATTGTTCTGATTGGTTGATGTCTCTGTAAGTAAAACACATGTAAACAAGTAGAACCATCAAACACAAATCAGGCTGTAATTGTTCTGATTGGTTGATGTCTCTGTAAGTAAAACACATGTAAATAAGTAGAACCATCAAACACAAATCAGGTTGTTATTGTTCTGATTGGTTGTTGTCTCTGTAATTAAAACACATGTAAACAAGTAGAACCATCAAACACAAATCAGGTTGTTATTGTTCTGATTGGTTGTTGTCTCTGTAATTAAAACACATGTAAACAAGTAGAACCATCAAACACAAATCAGGCTGTTATTGTTCTGAATGGTTGATGTCTCTGTAAGTAAAACATATGTAAACAAGTAGAACCATCAAACACAAATCAGGTTGTTATTGTTCTCATTGGTTGATACCTCTGTAAGTAAAACACTTGTAAATAAGTACAACCATCAAACACAAATCAGGTTGTTATTGTTCTGATTGGTTGATGTCTCTGTAAGTAAAACACATGTAAACAAGTAGAACCATCAAACACAAATCAGGCTGTTATTGTTCTGATTGTTTGATGTCTCTGTAAGTAAAACACATGTAAACAAGTAGAACCATCAAACACAAATCAGGCTGTTATTGTTCTGATTGTTTGATGTCTCTGTAAGTAAAACACATGTAAACAAGTACAACCATCAAACACAAATCAGGTTGTTATTGTTCTGATTGGTTGATGTCTCTGTAAGTAAAACACATGTAAACAAGTAGAACCATCAAACACAAATCAGACTGTTATTGTTCTGATTGGTTGATGTCTCTGTAAGTTAAACACATGTAAACAAGTAGAACCATCAAACACAAAGCATACTGTTATTGTTCTGATTGGTTGATGTCTCTGTAAGTAAAACACATGTAAACAAGTAGAACCATCAAACACAAATCAGGCTGTTATTGTTCTGATTGTTTGATGTCTCTGTAAGCAAAACACATGTAAACAAGTAGAACCATCAAACACAAATCAGGTTGTTATTGTTCTGATTGGTTGATGTCTCTGTAAGTAAAACACATGTAAACAAGTAGAACCATCAAACACAAATCAGGTTGTTATTGTTCTGATTGGTTGTTGTCTCTGTAATTAAAACACATGTAAACAAGTAGAACCATCAAACACAAATCAGGTTGTTATTGTTCTGATTGGTTGATGTCTCTAAGTAAAACACATGTAAACAAGTAGAACTATCAAACACAAATCAGGTTGTTATTGTTCTGATTGGTTGATGTCTCTAGAAATAAAACACATGTAAACAAGTAGAACCATCAAACACAAATCAGGCTGTTATTGTTCTGATTGGTTGATGTCTCTGTAAGTAAAACACATGTAGACAAGTAGAACCATCAAACAGAAATCAGGCTGTTATTGTTCTGATTGGTTGATGTATCTGTAAGTAAAACACATGTAAACAGGTAGAACCATCAAACAGAAATCAGGCTGTTATTGTTCTGATTGGTTGATGTCTCTGTAAGTAAAACACATGTAAACAAGTAGAACCATCAAACAGAAATCAGGTTGTTGTTGTTCTGATTGGTTGATGTCTCTGTAAGTAAAACACATGTAAACAAGTAGAACCATCAAACACAAATCAGGTTGTTATTGTTCTGATTGGTTGATGTCTCTGTAAGTAAAAATGAAAAAAGTGGAAAGACCCAACCTATTTTGTCACTTAACAAACATACATGTAAGCCAATAGTAAAACTTTATAACGTGCAGGGGCAAGAGCTCATTACATACAAATGTTTGTACTCCAATTGATTAATTAAATGACTTGGCAATACCCCGCAGTTCTGGAGGAAAATGAGCAGACCAATATAATGCTTATAAAGTTCCCAGGTAATAACGATATAAAAATCCTGAGTAAATATTTCCCACAAGTGGAGCTTTCGCGCTCATGTATAAACAAACATCCCTGTTACCCGGTATATTTATTGCAGATGTCAACAATAGCATTTCAGAGGCAGGTATATAGACTAAACAGTCCCCAAATCCAAGGCTAGTTTCACTCACCGGCTGCCGTACCTCACCGGGTACCGACCCGTCCACTGACCGCGGAATGAGATCTTTCTCCGGCAGTCCGGGAGTCTTTAGCGCGCTTCACCGGGCCCCAGCCCGTCCACCATTAGCGGGACAAACGCCGTCTCCAAAAGCCTGACTGTGTCTCGGTCCTGGGTGTGTCTCCAACCTCCTCACTGATTGGTCCTTGTGGGAAGTCGAGCCTCTGATGCAATCTTGTTGAACCGGAGGAACCGGAGGAGTATATCTCAACAGTCCCCACAATCAGATGTGATTATCTTATATAACGACAGTAGTAGTAAGCTGTACCGGGTGTAGGGGAACTTATGTCTCTATGCAATGGGACACTGTGTCTTTAGTCAGCAATATCTTTGGTCCGCGTCTCCAGCCGGCAAATGCAGCAGGTGCCTAGCAGTGGCAAAAGGGAGTCCAAAAAAGAGAAAAAAAGGATTTGCCAGGCACCTCCAATATCTTAAAAATTAGTAAACTTTATTGGAACAAAGTTAAAACATAGTGAGAGAGGGGATAAGATACCCCTAAAGTTAAACAGACTGACATGTTTCGGCACAAAACGCCGTAATCATAGTCTCTAAAATCTTCGAAAAACAAACCGCCTTATCAACCCAGTGCTCCCATATTATTGGTGGGTTACTAATTGAAATTTAAAGGCACACGGGGGATGGAGCATTGTTAGACATCTTTAAGTAAGTTGATGTACCTCATAAACACAGATATATATGCATACAATTTAACCTGCTAACTTAGCCAAAAGCATCATTCACTTATGAAATTCAAACATTTGGTAAACAGTAAATATGCATTTTTGTCAATAAATTCTCATAAGTCTGTCTAGACCTCCTATAAAAGAGTGATAAAAGTTCTATTCCCTAAGAATATTTAGACTCCAAGTATTAAATAGCCTACCATTTAAGGCAGACGATGTCTGTATCCCAAAATTTGGTAGAGGATATATATGTATCCAAACCTTAGAATGCAACCATACACTTTAGATAATTGGCTCTAAACTGTTGAATTGCACTGTAGAAAAAGAGAGACACTCTGTGGGGCATATTCAAATAACCACAAATTACGTTCCATAAAGGACACAAATTTAATTTAAACCCATTACATGTGTGTTGTGAGTTTATTATAACACATTTTCAAAAAACTTATTTGATCATCCCTATTCTGGTAACCCTTGGTCTACAGATCCTTGTGTACAGGTTTAAGTCTGAAGTCTATAGGAAACCGATATCGGGTAACAGTCTCCTACATGCTAGGAGCTGTCACCCGAAGCAAATGCCATATTCGGTAGCTAAGGGGCAGTTTGTATGATTGAAACGTAATTGTACTCTACCCCTCAGCTACAAGAGACATGCAGACGAATTAGAACAACGTCTACTACAAAGAGGATACAATAGAAAGATCATTAAAACGGCTCGGTATGAGGCACATTCCCTGCCTAGAGAGCAACTCCTTAAAGATAAGCCACTTTTTAGGGATAATCAAGAGAACAAACTGACTTTTGTCACAGACTACTCAGCCCAATATGGGGAAATCTGTGACATAATCAGAAGCCATTTCCACCTATTGGTGGCAGATGATGCCCTTGCTGTGACTGCTAGGAATGGCTGCAGATTCTCCTATAGGAGAAATAAAACTATTGGGAATTCAGTGTCGCCATCTATGCTTAGGAAGCCAGACTCAGCGGCGGTATCATCGTCCTCCTGGCTTAGACACAGGGGTACCTACAGGTGTGGCTATTCACAATGTAAGGCCTGTGAATATGTTCAGGTGGGGAACAGCTTCTCTTCGGTGGTGACCGGAGAAACTTTTGAAATTACCTCTTGTTTAAATTGCAGGTCTTCTAATTGTATATATCTACTCTGGTGCTCAGCCTCTGAACTGCAATACATAGGTTTGACCACCAGGGATGTCAGATCAAGAATTAGAGAACACCTGTCGACCATACGGGTGGGTAAAAGCAGTACACCCCTGGTGTCCCATTTCGTCCAGCGACACGACAAAGACTGTCGTTCGCTGAAATGGACGATTGTAGAAAGGGTTCAACCTCAAAAGAGAGGGGGTGACTTATTTAAGATCTTGTCCAGACAGGAAATGTATTGGATTTTTAGGCTCCAAACTAAAAGACCTTTGGGCCTAAATTCCGAATATGATTTTATTAATCATTGGAATTAGATCCTAGTCACCTCTAGTATAACTGCATATTATACTTAAACCTGTACACAAGGATCTGTAGACCAAGGGTTACCAGAATAGGGATGATCAAATAAGTTTTTTGAAAATGTGTTATAATAAACTCACAACACACATGTAATGGGTTTAAAGGGACATGCCACCCACATTTTTTCTTTTATGATTTAGAAAGAGAATGCAATTTTAAACATCTTTCTAATTTACTTATATTATCTAATTTGCTTTATTCTCTTGATATTCTTTGATGAAAAGCATATCTAGATATGCTCACTAGCTGCTGATTGGTTGCTGCACATAGAAGCATCGTGTGATTGGCTCACCATGTGCATTGCTTTTTCTTCAACTAAGGATATTTAAAAAATGAAGCAAAATAAATAATGGAAGTAAATTGTAATGTTGTTTAAATTTCTATTCTCTATCTGAATCATGAAAGAAAGATTTTGGGTTTAGTGGCCCTTTAAATTAAATTTGTGTCCTTTATGGAACGTAATTTGTGGTTATTTGAATATGCCCCACAGAGTGTCTCTCTTTTTCTACAGTGCAATTCAACAGTTTAGAGCCAATTATCTAAAGTGTATGGTTGCATTCTAAGGTTTGGATACATATATATCCTCTACCAAATTTTGGGATACAGACATCGTCTGCCTTAAATGGTAGGCTATTTAATACTTGGAGTCTAAATATTCTAAGGGAATAGAACTTTTATCACTCTTTTATAGGAGGTCTAGACAGACTTATGAGAATTTATTGACAAAAATGCATATTTACTGTTTACCAAATGTTTGAATTTCATAAGTGAATGATGCTTTTGACTAAGTTAGCAGGTTAAATTGTATGCATATATATCTGTGTTTATGAGGTACATCAACTTACTTAAAGATGTCTAACAATGCTCCATCCCCCGTGTGCCTTTAAATTTCAATTAGTAACCCACCAATAATATGGGAGCACTGGGTTGATAAGGCGGTTTGTTTTTAGAAGTTTTTAGAGACTATGATTACGGCGTTTTGTGCCGAAACATGTCAGTCTGTTTAACTTTAGGGGTATCTTATCCCCTCTCTCACTATGTTTTAACTTTGTTCCAATAAAGTTTACTAATTTTTAAGATATTGGAGGTGCCTGGCAAATCCTTTTTTTTCTCTTTTTTGGTCTCTGTAAGTAAAACACATGTAAACAAGTAGAACCATCAAACACAAATCAGGCTGTTATTGTTCTGATTGGTTGATGTCTCTGTAAGTAAAACACATGTAAACAAGTAGAACCATCAAACACAAATCAGGTTGTCATTGTTCTGATTGATTGATGTCTCTGTAAGTAAAACACATGTAAACAAGTAGAACCATCAAACACAAATCAGGTTGTTATTGTTCTGATTGGTTGATGTCTCTGTAAGTAAAACACATGTAAGCAAGTAGAACCATCAAACACAAAACAGGTTGTTATTGTTCTGATTGGTTGATGTCTCTATAAGTAAAACACATGTAAACAAGTAGAACCATCAAACACAAATCAGGTTGTTATTGTTCTGATTGGTTGTTGTCTCTGTAATTAAAACACATGTAAACAAGTAGATCTATCAAACACAAATCAGGTAGTTATTGTTCTGATTGGTTGATACCTCTGTAAGTAAAACACATGTAAATAAGTAGAAACATCAAACACAAATCAGGCTGTTATTGTTCTGATTGGTTGATGTCTCTGTAAGTAAAACACATGTAAACAAGTAGAACCATTAAACACAAATCAGGCTGTTATTGTTCTTATTGGTTGATGTCTCTGTAAGTAAAACACATGTAAACAGGTAGAAACATAAAACACAAATCAGGCTGTTATTGTTCTGATTGGTTTTTGTCTCTGTAAGTAAAACACATGTAAACAAGTAGATCTATCAAACACAAATCAGGTTGTTATTGTTCTGATTGGTTGATGTCTCTGTAAGTAAAACACATGTAAACAAGTAGAACCATCAAACACAAATCAGGTTGTTATTGTTCTGATTGGTTGATGTCTCTGTAAGTAAAACACATGTAAATAAGTAGAACCATCAAACACAAATCAAGTTGTTATTGTTCTGATTGGTTGATGTCTATGTAAGTAAAACACATGTAAACAAGTAGAACCATCAAACACAAATCAGGCTGTTATTGTTCTGATTGGTTGATGTCTCTGTAAGTAAAACACATGTAAACAAGTAGAACCATCAAACACAAATCAGGCTGTTATTGTTCTGATTGGTTGATGTCTCTGTAAGTAAAACACATGTAAACAAGTAGATCTATCAAACACAAATCAGGTAGTTATTGTTCTGATTGGTTGATGTCTCTGTAAGTAAAACACATGTAAATAAGTAGAACCATCAAACACAAATCAGTTTGTTATTGTTCTGATTAGTTGATGTCTCTGTAAGTAAAACACATGTAAATAAGTAGAACCATCAAACACAAATCAGGCTGTTATTGTTCTGATTGGTTGATGTCTCTGTAAGTAAAACACATGTAAATAAGTAGAACCATCAAACACAAATCAGGTTGTTATTGTTCTGATTGGTTGATGTCTCTGTAAGTAAAACACATGTAAATAAGTAGAACCATCAAACACAAATCAAGTTGTTATTGTTCTGATTGGTTGATGTCTCTGTAAGTAAAACACATGTAAACAAGTAGAACCATCAAACACAAATCAGGCTGTTATTGTTCTTATTAGTTGATGTCTCTGTAAGTAAAACAAATGTAAACAAGTAGAACCATCAAACACAAATCAGGTTGTTATTGTTCTGATTGGTTGATGTCTCTGTAAGTAAAACACATGTAAACAAGTAGAACAATCAAACACAAATCCGGCTGTTATTGTTCTGATTGGTTGATGTCTCTGTAAGTAAAACACATGTAAACAAGTAGAACCATCAAACACAAATCAGGCTGTTATTGTTCTGATTGGTTGATGTCTCTGTAAGTAAAACACATGTAAACAAGTAGAACCATCAAACACAAAGCAGGTAGTTATTGTTCTGATTGGTTGATGTCTCTGTAAGTAAAACACATGTAAATAAGTAGAACCATCAAACACAAATCAGGTTGTTATTGTTCTGATTGGTTGTTGTCTCTGTAATTAAAACACATGTAAACAATTAGAACCATCAAACACAAATCATGCTGTTATTGTTCTGATTGGTTGATGTCTCTGTAAGTAAAACACATGTAAACAAGTAGAACCATCAAACACAAATCAGGCTGTTATTGTTCTGATTGGTTGATGTCTCCGTAAGTAAAACACATGTAAACAAGTAGAACCATCAAACACAAATCAGGCTGTTATTGTTCTGATTGGTTGATGTCTCTGTAAGTAAAACACATGTAAACAAGTAGAACCATCAAACACAAATCAGGCTGTAATTGTTCTGATTGGTTGATGTCTCTGTAAGTAAAACACATGTAAATAAGAAGAACCATCAAACACAAATCAGGTTGTTATTGTTCTGATTGGTTGTTGTCTCTGTAATTAAAACACATGTAAACAAGTAGAACCATCAAACACAAATCAGGTTGTTATTGTTCTGATTGGTTGTTGTCTCTGTAATTAAAACACATGTAAACAAGTAGAACCATCAAACACAAATCAGGCTGTTATTGTTCTGAATGGTTGATATCTCTGTAAGTAAAACACATGTAAACAAGTAGAACCATCAAACACAAATCAGGATGTTATTGTTCTGATTGGTTGATGTCTCTGTAAGTAAAACACATGTAAACAAGTAGAACCATCAAACACAAATCAGGTTGTTATTGTTCTCATTGGTTGATACCTCTGTAAGTAAAACACATGTAAATAAGTACAACCATCAAACCAGGTTGTTATTGTTCTGATTGGTTGATGTCTCTGTAAGTAAAACACATGTAAACAAGTAGAACCATCAAACACAAATCAGGCTGTTATTGTTCTGATTGTTTGATGTCTCTGTAAGTAAAACACATGTAAACAAGTAGAACCATCAAACACAAATCAGGCTGTTATTGTTCTGATTGGTTGATGTCTCTGTAAGTAAAACACATGTAAACAAGTAGAACCATCAAACACAAATCAGGCTGTTATTGTTCTGATTGTTTGATGTCTCTGTAAGTAAAACACATGTAAACAAGTAGAACCATCAAACACAAATCAGGCTGTTATTGTTCTGATTGGTTGATGTCTCTGTAAGTTAAACACATGTAAACAAGTAGAACCATCAAACACAAATCATACTGTTATTGTTCTGATTGGTTGATGTCTCTGTAAGTAAAACACATGTAAACAAGTAGAACCATCAAACACAAATCAGGCTGTTATTGTTCTGATTGTTTGATGTCTCTGTAAGTAAAACACATGTAAACAAGTAGAACCATCAAACACAAATCAGGCTGTTATTGTTCTGATTGGTTGATGTCTCTGTAAGTAAAACACATGTAAACAAGTAGAACCATCAAACACAAATCAGGTTGTCATTGTTCTGATTGATTGATGTCTCTGTAAGTAAAACACATGTAAACAAGTAGAACCATCAAACACAAATCAGGTTGTTATTGTTCTGATTGGTTGATGTCTCTGTAAGTAAAACACATGTAAGCAAGTAGAACCATCAAACACAAAACAGGTTGTTATTGTTCTGATTGGTTGATGTCTCTATAAGTAAAACACATGTAAACAAGTAGAACCATAAAACACAAATCAGGTTGTTATTGTTCTGATTGGTTGTTGTCTCTGTAATTAAAACACATGTAAACAAGTAGATCTATCAAACACAAATCAGGTAGTTATTGTTCTGATTGGTTGATACCTCTGTAAGTAAAACACATGTAAATAAGTAGAAACATCAAACACAAATCAGGCTGTTATTGTTCTGATTGGTTGATGTCTCTGTAAGTAAAACACATGTAAACAAGTAGAACCATTAAACACAAATCAGGCTGTTATTGTTCTTATTGGTTGATGTCTCTGTAAGTAAAACACATGTAAACAGGTAGAAACATAAAACACAAATCAGGCTGTTATTGTTCTGATTGGTTTTTGTCTCTGTAAGTAAAACACATGTAAACAAGTAGATCTATCAAACACAAATCAGGTTGTTATTGTTCTGATTGGTTGATGTCTCTGTAAGTAAAACACATGTAAACAAGTAGAACCATCAAACACAAATCAGGTTGTTATTGTTCTGATTGGTTGATGTCTCTGTAAGTAAAACACATGTAAATAAGTAGAACCATCAAACACAAATCAAGTTGTTATTGTTCTGATTGGTTGATGTCTATGTAAGTAAAACACATGTAAACAAGTAGAACCATCAAACACAAATCAGGCTGTTATTGTTCTGATTGGTTGATGTCTCTGTAAGTAAAACACATGTAAACAAGTAGAACCATCAAACACAAATCAGGCTGTTATTGTTCTGATTGGTTGATGTCTCTGTAAGTAAAACACATGTAAACAAGTAGATCTATCAAACACAAATCAGGTAGTTATTGTTCTGATTGGTTGATGTCTCTGTAAGTAAAACACATGTAAATAAGTAGAACCATCAAACACAAATCAGTTTGTTATTGTTCTGATTAGTTGATGTCTCTGTAAGTAAAACACATGTAAATAAGTAGAACCATCAAACACAAATCAGGCTGTTATTGTTCTGATTGGTTGATGTCTCTGTAAGTAAAACACATGTAAATAAGTAGAACCATCAAACACAAATCAGGTTGTTATTGTTCTGATTGGTTGATGTCTCTGTAAGTAAAACACATGTAAATAAGTAGAACCATCAAACACAAATCAAGTTGTTATTGTTCTGATTGGTTGATGTCTCTGTAAGTAAAACACATGTAAACAAGTAGAACCATCAAACACAAATCAGGCTGTTATTGTTCTTATTAGTTGATGTCTCTGTAAGTAAAACAAATGTAAATAAGTAGAACCATCAAACACAAATCAAGTTGTTATTGTTCTGATTGGTTGATGTCTCTGTAAGTAAAACACATGTAAACAAGTAGAACCATCAAACACAAATCAGGCTGTTATTGTTCTGATTGGTTGATGTCTCTGTAAGTAAAACACATGTAAATAAGTAGAACCATCAAACACAAATCAGGTTGTTATTGTTCTGATTGGTTGATGTCTCTGTAAGTAAAACACATGTAAATAAGTAGAACCATCAAACACAAATCAAGTTGTTATTGTTCTGATTGGTTGATGTCTCTGTAAGTAAAACACATGTAAACAAGTAGAACCATCAAACACAAATCAGGTTGTTATTGTTCTGATTGGTTGATGTCTCTGTAAGTAAAACACATGTAAACAAGTAGAACAATCAAACACAAATCCGGCTGTTATTGTTCTGATTGGTTGATGTCTCTGTAAGTAAAACACATGTAAACAAGTAGAACCATCAAACACAAATCAGGCTGTTATTGTTCTGATTGGTTGATGTCTCTGTAAGTAAAACACATGTAAACAAGTAGAACCATCAAACACAAAGCAGGTAGTTATTGTTCTGATTGGTTGATGTCTCTGTAAGTAAAACACATGTAAATAAGTAGAACCATCAAACACAAATCAGGTTGTTATTGTTCTGATTGGTTGTTGTCTCTGTAATTAAAACACATGTAAACAATTAGAACCATCAAACACAAATCATGCTGTTATTGTTCTGATTGGTTGATGTCTCTGTAAGTAAAACACATGTAAACAAGTAGAACCATCAAACACAAATCAGGCTGTTATTGTTCTGATTGGTTGATGTCTCTGTAAGTAAAACACATGTAAACAAGTAGAACCATCAAACACAAATCAGGCTGTTATTGTTCTGATTGGTTGATGTCTCTGTAAGTAAAACACATGTAAACAAGTAGAACCATCAAACACAAATCAGGCTGTAATTGTTCTGATTGGTTGATGTCTCTGTAAGTAAAACACATGTAAATAAGAAGAACCATCAAACACAAATCAGGTTGTTATTGTTCTGATTGGTTGTTGTCTCTGTAATTAAAACACATGTAAACAAGTAGAACCATCAAACACAAATCAGGTTGTTATTGTTCTGATTGGTTGTTGTCTCTGTAATTAAAACACATGTAAACAAGTAGAACCATCAAACACAAATCAGGCTGTTATTGTTCTGAATGGTTGATATCTCTGTAAGTAAAACACATGTAAACAAGTAGAACCATCAAACACAAATCAGGATGTTATTGTTCTGATTGGTTGATGTCTCTGTAAGTAAAACACATGTAAACAAGTAGAACCATCAAACACAAATCAGGTTGTTATTGTTCTCATTGGTTGATACCTCTGTAAGTAAAACACATGTAAATAAGTACAACCATCAAACCAGGTTGTTATTGTTCTGATTGGTTGATGTCTCTGTAAGTAAAACACATGTAAACAAGTAGAACCATCAAACACAAATCAGGCTGTTATTGTTCTGATTGTTTGATGTCTCTGTAAGTAAAACACATGTAAACAAGTAGAACCATCAAACACAAATCAGGCTGTTATTGTTCTGATTGGTTGATGTCTCTGTAAGTAAAACACATGTAAACAAGTAGAACCATCAAACACAAATCAGGCTGTTATTGTTCTGATTGTTTGATGTCTCTGTAAGTAAAACACATGTAAACAAGTAGAACCATCAAACACAAATCAGGCTGTTATTGTTCTGATTGGTTGATGTCTCTGTAAGTTAAACACATGTAAACAAGTAGAACCATCAAACACAAATCATACTGTTATTGTTCTGATTGGTTGATGTCTCTGTAAGTAAAACACATGTAAACAAGTAGAACCATCAAACACAAATCAGGCTGTTATTGTTCTGATTGTTTGATGTCTCTGTAAGTAAAACACATGTAAACAAGTAGAACCATCAAACACAAATCAGGTTGTTATTGTTCTGATTGGTTGATGTCTCTGTAAGTAAAACACATGTAAACAAGTAGAACCATCAAACACAAATCAGGTTGTTATTGTTCTGATTGGTTGTTGACTCTGTAATTAAAACACATGTAAACAAGTAGAACCATCAAACACAAATCAGGTTGTTATTGTTCTGATTGGTTGATGTCTCTAAGTAAAACACATGTAAACAAGTAGAACTATCAAACACAAATCAGGTTGTTATTGTTCTGATTGGTTGATGTCTCTAGAAATAAAACACATGTAAACAAGTAGAACCATCAAACACAAATCAGGCTGTTATTGTTCTGATTGGTTGATGTCTCTGTAAGTAAAACACATGTAAACAAGTAGAACCATCAAACACAAATCAAGCTGTTATTGTTCTGATTGTTGACAAATCTCATCTTTACCTACAGGTCGTATTAAAGGTGAAACTTTGATTTACATGCAAATAGGCACTTGTATTTTTACCCTTATTCCAATCTCTGAGTTCTTTAAGGACATCACCATGTTGCAATTTAATGACGTTTGCATAGAGGAACTGGAGAAATGGAAAAATACTCATGACGACGCCTGTGATTGGTCTCACACATTCAAGTTTATGGCAGAACTGGAAGGCAAAGGGTTAAGTATATTTTCAATATTCAAGTTGCAGATCAGCTGTTCACAAGATTTTATATTCATCTGACACCCTGATTTAAAGCTGGATCCTATATGGCTATTTATAATATAGTAACTATAAAAAATAGATACAGCAGATTTCTCATGCTCATTCATTTTAGTATCATGATCATGTTGTGTTCTGATGACTTTAGTCAGCTTCCCAGGAGTTTCTGACTCTAAACACTAATTAGCTAACAATCTATTGAAATAAAATATAATTTACTATTACTCCTGGGAATTACTCTCCTACCAAGAGCTTCATAAAACCCCTCCCACCGTACAGGTACCTCAGTCTAACATACAGCCAACCAAAATGAGGTAGGGAAAGAAATAAGAGCAAAAAATAAAAGAAGCAGGGGAAAAAAGATGTGCAAATGAAGAAAAAAACCATAAGGTGGGGTCTTGTGGACTCTCACCACCATGAAAGAAATTAATTTATCAGATGAGCATAAATTATGTTTTCTTTCATAAAGGTGGTGAGAGTCCATGATTCTTTACTATTGGGAACTAATACCCAAGCTGTTGGGTCTACGAATAATGAGACATAGAAACATAGAAACATAGATATTGACGGCAGATAAGAGCCATAGGCCCAGCAAGTCTGCCCGACCTTACCTAACAGTATAAACTTATCTAGTTCATAGGATAGCCTTATGCTTGTCCCATGCATTTTTAAAGTCCCCCACAGTGTTTGTTGCTACTACCTCTTGAGGAAGTTTATTCCATATCACACAGAGGGTGGGATGTAAAAACACATTTTTAATGCACTTAAAATTGAATCAACAGGTAAAAATAAATCAAGCTGAGACAACTGCCCGGAGGACCTACCAAAGGTTGCCTCAGAAGAAGCAAAAACATAAAAATGGTAGAATTTAGTAAAAGTATGCAAAGTAGTCAAAGTAGCTGCCTTGACAGCTTGATGTAGTAAACTGAAGCCTCAGGGGGATATTTATCAAAGTGTCAACTGAAAATACGCTTGAATCCCATGTTGTATTTGTTGCGAGATTGTTCCGCCGCAGTTATCAAAGCGCCAAGATCGTCAAATGTTGAAATTTGAGGCGTAATATATGCTCCCGTGATCTCAATCCGATGCAGATCGATGCTTGCGTCATTACAAATGTTTCGAATTTACATTCGACTCTATTTGACCCTTTTCCCAATTTATCAAACATTTAACAGGTACACTCGTGTCTATTCCGATGAAGCGTACCTAGTTTTTAATCCGCCACCCTTGAGGCCTCGGAAGCCATAGAAATCAATAGGAGTTTGAAATTTTCGATGCTGCAAGAGAATGAAGTATATTACATAATAAAAGTAAATTATAAACTCTATTAAAATTCTATACCCTTTATAAATCAAACAATATTATTGCTACACATTTGGTGCACTAGTAGCTATAGGGATAGTAGCTATAGGGATGAAAATGAAAAATACATTACTACTTATGGATTTTGTTACAACTTTGTCTCTCATTACAAAGCAAGGGGACAATATTATTTCTACAAATTTGGTGCAAAGTTTTGCCCCTAACTTGTTGCACTAATAGATAAAGAGATAAAAATGAAATAAATACACAACATAATATAGCTAACTTCCTTCCTAAAATCTATTTGCATCATGTTTATTCAAGTCCCACTCTCCACTTCGCACCAAATTTGACGCAACACTTTTTGTACCAATTATGACGCAAACTCCTAAACAACCCACACACTAGTGAATTTTTCAACCACTTTTGATTGGAATATGCATAATCACATGATTTATGACATAAACCAATCTAATTCAAATACACATTATAAACTATCACTAACGAATCAAATTGCTTGATACTTGTGTCATTGATCACTCATTAGAACTTGTAAGTGCCATTTGTTACATTGTGTATTATACTTTGAAAGTATGTATATGTGAAATTAGTATTAAAGATAAACATTGATGCTGACATTAGGACACACAGTGTAATATTTTAGACAATGATTTTAAAATTCGAATTGATGTTTGATTCAATATAATCTTAAGCTGATAGCTCAAATGGATAGCCCACCTAACATTAAACTGTCATGAATCAGATACAGCAGAAATTAAAATCACCTCTTTACTGTCATGCTATTTTCTGTGTATTTCTTCCTTCTCTTGAATTTCTTTTTCAGAAAGAAATGTCATCTTATATGCCAGCCCATTTTGTAGGGGTGGTTTTTAAAACTAGATTGCAATCAGGAGGGGTTACACAGGTACAGAGAGAAAACTGTCCCAACTCTTAAAATATCCATTGATTGCAAATAAATACATATGATACCCTGATTATTATATATAATCAAGGAATAATTTGCAATTATTCCTGCTCTGAATAATAATAAATGTACACTATATACATACAGTGGTATAAATAAACACAGAGATATGAAAGACAACATTGTTTAGAACAAAAAAAGGAATTTTGGGACATGTAAATATGTTTGCAAAAGATTTCTGACATAACACACACACACATATATATATATATATATATATATATATATATATATATATATATATATATACACAAGTATGTGCAAAGATATATGTACAAATTCTGACATTAATAATCATTTATAAAAAAAAACATGAGATAAAAGCATATCATGACTTCTAGAAATACAAATACACATTAATTTATGTGAAAGTATCATATAACAGATTTTTTTGTATAACAAACAAATATGAAAATAACTTTCTATGAGATATTGTTTGTTGAGGTATAAATGTAGCTATTTATTGGACATTAACAGATGAAAAAAAAAAGATTAGCTTTAGAGAAATATGCTTCTTCATGGACAGTAATGGAATGAAGGTATAAATAAAGTTGGGAAAAAACTGAATAACCACGACATCGATGACTGTTAGTTAACAACAGTCCGGTGCTCATCGCGGCGTACTTGACGGGCGTGTTTTTTATGTTTTTTTTATAAATAAGGGCATCATATGTGGAACCGCGTCAGTGATGTCTGGCAAGCATATTGACACCGGCAAACGCACCGATTTTGATGCTTTGATAGATATCCCCCTCATTCTTGAAAGCCAAAGAAGTCTGTTTCAGTGGAGGCTGACCCACCTCCAAGTAAGCCTTATGAATCAAAAGTTTCAACTAAAAGGCCAAACAAACAGCAGAAACATTCTGTCCTTTTCTATAATGAGAAAAGTTAACAAACTAGAAGTTTGTCTAAAATCCTTAGTAGCATCAACATAATACTTCAATGGTCTTACAACTTAGTCCTTACAATTTAGTCCTTAAGACGGCCTTATCCTGATGAAAGATAAGAAAAGGAAGGTCTCAAGAAAGAGCAGACAAATCAGAAACTCTTCTAGCAGAAGACATTGCCAAGAAAGAAGATTAATATCCACTTCATGCATAGGCTCAAAAGGAGAAGCCTGCAAAACCTTTACCACCAAGTTAAGACTGCAGAGATGAGAAATTGGCTTAAACACAGGCTTAATGCATGCCAAAGCTTAAACAAAACCATGAATGTCAGGAAGATTAGAAATCTTCCTATGAAACAAAACTGAAAGAACAGAAATCTGCCCTTTCGGAGAACTGGCACATAGGCCCTTTTCCAAACCATCCTGTAAGAACTGCAAAATTCTAGGAATTTTAAAAGACTGCCAAGAAAAGCCATGATATATACACTAAACAATAAAAGCCTTCCAGACCTTATGATAAATCCTCCTAGTCACTGGCTTGCAAGCCTTAATTAAAATTTAAATCACAGAATTTGAGAAACCTCTATGCTTAAGAACTAACCATCCAATCTCCATTCCATCAAACTTAGAGATTTTAGGTCCATATGGAAAATGGACCTTGAGACAGAAGGTCTGGATGAGGCGTAAGAGGCTAAGGAGGACATTGGACAACTGGACATCTGAACCAGATCTGCATACAAAATCTTGTGAGGCCAAACTGGAGCAATCAGGATTACTGGTGATTTCTCTAGCTTTAGAAATCACCCTGGGAAGAAGAACCAGAGGGGGAAACAGATAATCAAGGTGAAAACACTAATGAGCTACTAGAGCATCCACAAAGTCTTCCTGAGTGTCCCTGGACCTCGCAAAGTACCTGAGAAGTTTGTTGTTTAAACGAGAAGCCATAAGATCCAGCTCTGGGAAACCCCATAGATCCACAATCTTACTGAAAACATCCAGATGGAGAGTCCACTCTCCTGGATGCTGAGACTGATGACTGAGAAAACATAATTTATGAAAGAACTTACCTGATAAATTCATTTCTTTCATATTGGCAAGAGTCCATGAGCTAGTGACGTAGGGATATACAATCCTACCAGGAGGGGCAAAATTTCCCAAACCTCAAATGCCTATAAATACACCCCTCACCACACCCACAATTCAGTTTAATGAATAGCCAAGTAGCGGGGTGATAAAATAAGGAGTAAAAAAGCATACAAGAAGAGGAACTGGAAATAAAATTGTGCTTTTATACAAAAATCATAACTACCAAACCCTCTCCTGTCAAGCCTGGTACCGCATTTAAAGTCAGTAGTTTAGAGTTTTACACTACAACGCCGTAGCATAAAACTCTTAACTAAAGTGCTAAAAAGTACACTAACACCCATAAACTACCTATTAACCCCTAAACCAAGGCCCCCCCACATCGCAAACACTAAAGTAAATATTTTAACCCCTAATCTGCCGAACCGGACATCGCCGGCACTATAATAAATATATTAACCCCTAAACCGCCGCACTCCCGCATCGCAAACACTATTTAAATATTATTAATCCCTAATCTGCCGGCCCTAACATCGCTGCCACCTAGCTACATTTATTTACCCCTAATCTGCCGCCCCCAACGTCGCCGCCACTATAATAAAGTTATTAACCCCTAAACCTAAGTCTAACCCTAACCCTAACACCCCCTAACTTAAATATAATTTAAATAAATCTAAATAAAATTACTACAATTAACTAAATTATTCCTATTTAAAACGAAATACTTACCTATAAAATAAACCCTAAGCTAGTTACAATATAACTAATAGTTATATTGTAGCTATCTTAGGGTTTATTTTTATTTTACAGGCAACTTTGTATTTATTTTAACTAGGTACAATAGTTATTAAATAGTTATTAACTATTTAATAACTACCTAGTTAAAAGAAAGACAAATTTACCTGTAAAATAAAACCTAACCTAAGTTACAATTACACCTAACACTACACTACAATTAAATTAATTACCTAAATTAAATACAATTAAATAAAATTATCTAAAGTACAAAAAAAAAAACACTAAATTACAGAAATAAAGAAATTACAAGATTTTTAAACTAATTACACCTAATCTAATCCCCCTAACAAAATAAAAAAGCCCCCCCAAAATAAAAAAAGCCCTACCCTACACTAAATTACAAATAGCCCTTAAAAGGGCCTTTTGCTGGGCATTACCCCAAAGTAATTAGCTCTTTTACCTGAAAAGAAAATTACAATCCCCCCCCCAACATTAAAACCCACCACCCACACAACCAACCCTACTCTAAAACCCACCCAATCCCCCCTTAAAAAAAAACTAACACTAACCCCCTGAAGATCACCTTACCAGGAGACGTCTTTACCCAACCGGGCCGAAGTCCTCAACGAAGCCGGGAAAAGTCTTCATCCAAGCCGGGCAAAGTGTTCCTCCAGACGGGCAGAAGTCTTCATCCAGACGGCATCTTCTATCTTCATCCATCCGGCGCGTAGCGGGTCCATCTTCAAGACATCCGACGCGGAGCATCCTCTTAAAACGACGGCTAAACACAGAATGAAAGTTCCTTTAAATGATGTCATCCAAGATGGCATCCCTTCAATTCTGATTGGCTGATATAATTCTATCAGCCAATCGGAATTAAGGTAGAAAAAATCCTATTGGCTGATTATTTTAACTAGGTAGTTATTAAATAGTTAATAACTATTTAATAACTATTGTACCTGGTTAAAATAAATACAAAGTTGCCTGTAAAATAAAAATAAACCCTAAGCTAGCTACAATGTAACTATTAGTTATATTGTAGCTAGCTTAGGGTTTATTTTATAGGTAAGTATTTAGTTTTAAATAGGAATTATTAAGTTAATTGTAGTAATTTTATTTAGATTTATTTAAATTATATTTAAGTTAGGGGGTGTTAGGGTTAGGATTAGACTTAGGTTTAGGGGTTAATAACTTTATTATAGTGGTGGCGACGTTGTGGGCGGCAGATTAGGGGTTAATAAGTGTAGTTAGGTTGCAGCGACATTGGGGGGGCGGCAGATTAGGGGTTAATAAATATAATGTAGGTGTCGGCGATGTTGGGGGCAGCAGATTAGGGGTTCATAAGTATAATGTAGGTGGCGGCGGTGTCCGGAGCGGCAGATTAGGGGTTAATAATTATAATGTAGGTGTCGGCGATGTCGGGGGCGGCAGATTAGGGGTTAATAAGTATAAGATTAGGGGTGTTTAGACTTGGGGTTCATGTTAGGGTGTTAGATGTAGACATAAATTTTATTTCCCCATAGGAATCAATGGGGCTGCGTTAGGAGCTTTACGCTGCTTTTTTGCAGGTGTTTTTTTTCATCCGGCTCTGCCCCATTGATTTCTATGGGGAAATCGTGCACGAGCACGTTCAGCCAGCTCACCGCTAACATAAGCAGCGCTGGTATTGAGGTGAGATGTGGAGCAAAATTTTGCTCTTCGCTCACTTTTTTGCGGCTAACGCCGGGTTTGTAAAAACCCGTAATACCAGCGCTGTCTGTAAGTGAGCAGAGAGCATAAACTGCTCGTTAGCACCGCACAGCCTCTAACGCAAAACTCGTAATCTAGGCGCATGTTTTTCTCATAAATTGAAGAAAAAAACTTAAAACATAAGTTTTTTTTCTTCCAAAAACTGCTTCAAAAGAAGCAAATACATCAGAATGGTAAAATTTTGTAATGAATGCAAAGAAAACCAAGTTGTTGCTTTGCAAAACTAAACAACTGAAGCTTCATTCTTAAAAAGCCAAGAAGTGGCCACTGAACTAGTAGAATGAGCTGTAATTCTCTAAAGCGAAGACTGTCCCGTCTCCAAATAAGCTTTAAAAAACAAAAGCTTTAACCAAGATGGCAAAGGAAATGGTAGAAGTTTTCTGACCTTCTAGATGTCTAGGTCCAGAAAAAACAACAAATAGACTAGAAGTCTTCCTGAAACCTTTAGTAGCTTCGAAATAACATTTCAAAGCTCTTAGGATATCCAAAGAATGTAAAGATCTCTAAAAAGAATTCTTAGAATTAGGACATAAGGAAGGAACAAGAATTTCCCTACTAATGTTGTAAGAATTCACAACCTTCGGAAGAAATTTAAACAAAGTCCGCAAAACAGTCTTATCCTGATGTAAAATCAGAAAAGGAGACTGACAAGAGAGAGCAGACAATTCAGAAAACTCTTCTAGCTGAAGAGATAGCTTAAAATGAACAATACCTTCCAAGAATAAAGTCTAATATTCAAAGTATGTATAGGCTCAAACAGAAGAGCCTGTAAAGCCTTAAAAAAAAAACAACTCAAGACTCCAAGGAGGAGAAATTGATAAAATAACCGACTTGATATGAACAAAAGTCTGAACACAACAGTAAATGTCAGGAAGAATAGTAATCTTTTCTTATAAAAAGAAACATAAAAGGCAAAGATGTGTCTCTAAAAAATACTTATAGACAAATCGTAAACCAAGCCATCCTGAAAAAAAACTGTAAAATTATAGGGATTCTAAGAGAATGCCACGAGGATTTATGATAAGAACATCATAAAATATAGATTTATCAAACTTTATAATAAATGTTCTTTAAAACAGACTTATAAGCCTGCAACATAGTGATAAAAAAACTGAGTCAGAGAAACCTCTATGACTAAACACTAAACAAGTTCCATACCTTCAAATTAGTAATTTGAAATCCTGATGGAAAAATAGCCCCTAAAACAAGAGGGCTAGCCAAAGAAAATATGGCCAAGGATGGCAACTGGACATCCGAACAAGATCCACATACCAAACCTGAGAGGCCATGCTGATGCTATCAGACACACATGAGACTATTCCAAAATGATCTTGAAGAACACCTTTGGAAGAAAAAAACAGAGGCGGAAGGATGTAGCCAGGTTGCAAAAACCAAGACACTGCTAAAGTATCCACCATTTCCACCTGAGGATCCCTAGACCTGAATAGTTACCTGGGAAATTGATAGAACACATCTGTATAGAAGTACCAATCTCCCAGATGGTTGAGATAATGCATCTCCCAAATGTCTAAACCTGAGATATAAATCGTAAAGATTAGACAGGAGAGGAAAACCACCTAAGAACGTATCCAAGATACTTCTTAAATGCTAAGGAACTGTGAGTCCCTATTAAATGATTGACATATGCCACAATTGTGACATTGTCTGTCTGAAAGAAAAAATCTCTCTTAAAAGAAGCTAAGCCTGAAAGAGCTCTGAAAATAGCACGGAGTTCAAATATTGATTGGAAACCTCGCCTCTTGAAGTTTCCAAACTCCTTGTGCTGTCAAAGACCCTCAGACAGCTCCCCAACCTGCAAGACTTGCATCCATTAAGAATACAGTCCAGGAAGGACAAACAAAAAGAGGCCCCCTTAATAAAACAATGATAAACTAATCATCAAAAACAGAGAGATAAGAGTGTTAGGATTTAAAAATATCAACTGTAATATCTGAAAACAAACCCTGTATCATAGATTCAGTATGCAAAGCAAAAAGAGATCTCACAAAAAAAAAAAACGCGCAAGGGGAACCACCCCCAATGCTGCAGTTATGAGACCTAAAACTTTCATGCACATAGCCACTGAAAGAAATGAAACAGATTGTAAGTAAAACAGGCTAATGCCAAATACAAGTGACCCTTGTCTGAGGAATCACAAAACTCTTAGGTAAATTAAATCCTCCAACTATGTTCTGAAGAAACAAAACGTAGTTGATTCATAAGAGATTCCAAAAAAGAAAGATCCACATATATGAATAATGTTTTTCATAAGTATGTATTGGGTACTTGTAAGCTCGTCTAATTACCCAAAAGGGACTTAAAACACTGCTCAATTAATTGACCTCGGAAGAATGAAAGATTGAATGGACCTCGCCAGGAATCTAATCTGCAACCCTCAGGTTGCTACAGGGCTCAGGCACAGTACATTAGTATGCTGAGCTATCTGCCCATCTTAATAAAAGAAAAGATTAAGCTAATACCAAAATACCACCCAAATAAGTAAGCACCACCATACCTTACTGCCTGAAGACAGAAGAAGGGCACCGGGAACCTATGAAAAGATTCATAAAGCTGTCGCTAAACCAAATGGAAAAGTGTCAAATTGGTAAAGCTTATCTAAAAAAGAAAATCTCAGAATCGACAAGTGGACTGAATGAACATGTAATATGAGGACAAACATCCTGAAAAATGGGTGGAAATGAAATGACCTTAACAAGAAGGCATAATAGTCTTTATACTGTAATTGCCAACATAAAAGTTGAAACTCTAACAAAACAATAAAAAGTCTTCAGATCCAAAAAATGAACTGAATAAACCCTTCTTCTTTGGTACAAAGAATGGAAATAAATAGAAACCCAAACCCTATTCTTGCAAAAATGACTGGAATAGTCACTCCTGAAAATAAATCATAGAGTGTACTGAGAAAGAAGATTCTTCCCATAGAAGGTCTCATTCTAAAATCTATTCAAACCCTAAGAAAAAAATATAGATTTTGGACTGATCCAAAAACAATTCAATCTGCCCCCCACCAGAATGACTGGCTAGAGAACCGTACCTTTATGCAGTCTAATAACTAGTAAATATATAGCGTATTTCTCCCAAACGGATACAAAATGCTTTTTTCCAGTGCTTACACCCAGGATTAACCAAATTGGCAGCTGAAAAAACAGTTATTATTACCAAATAAATGGCATACAATAAATTGACCTCAAAAGGCCAAAGGGCTGTAATGACCGTGCCGGAATATGAATCTGAGACCCTTGGATCTAGAACAATATTTGTAGTCAGGACATTCACCAACTGATCTACATCACCGGACTTAAAGGAACACTGAACCCAAATTTTTTCTTTCGTGAAAAATTCTAGACCTCCAACAATAGTGGAGAAAATAGAAATCAAATAAATTATCATCCTATCAAGATAGAGATAATAAAATATATTCAAAATTATAATAATAGATACAGTAAACATAATTAAATGATTACATCTGAAGTAAATAAACAGAGTTATATACTTGAGAATCTGAAACAGCTTATACTAACTGTTCAACAAAGGTTGAGAAAACAGCAGTCAGCCACAGATAAAACTGAGCTAAAATATAAACAGTACATGAATATGGTTTACCAAGGTTATATTAAAAAATTCTAAAGAATCCTGAAATAAGTACCAATCTCCAAAGAAATAGTAGCACAGTCCCAAGAGGGAATCAAGATAAACATTCTCTAGAATATAATACAAAGAGTATATTGCATAGGAAAAAACCTCAAGAGCAAACAAATCTTAAAATCCAGTTTGAAAAGGAATAATAACATACGGCTAGATTACGAGTTTTGCGGTATAAGGGGTGCGGTAATAACTTGCACATTATTGTCAGCGCTCACTGTCCTACAGCGCTGGTATTACAGGTTTTCATAAACCCAGCGTTATCAGGCAAGAAGTGAGCGTAGAGCAAAATTGAGCTCCATACCGCACTCCAATACCAGCGCTGCTGAAAGCCGCGGTGAGCTGGTTTTACGTGCTTGTGCACGATTTCCCCATAGGCTTCAATGGGAGAGCCGGCTGAAAAAAAGCCTAACACCTGCAGAAAAGCAGCGTAAAGCTCCGTAACGCAGCCCCATTGATTCCTATGGGGAAAATTTTTTTATGTTTACATCTAACACCCTAACATGAACCCCGAGTCTAAACACCCCTAATCTTACACTAATTAACCCCTAATCTGCCGCCCCCGACATCACCGACACCTACATTATACTTATTAACCCCTAATCTGCCTCTCCGGACATCGCCGCCACATACATTATACTTATTAACCCCTAATCTGCCGCTCCGGACATCGCCGCCACTATAATAAACATATTAACCCCTAAACCGCTGAACTCCCGCCTCCCAAATGCTAGTTAAATATTATTAACCCCTAATCTGCTGCCCCTAACATCGCCGCCACCTACCTACATTTATTAACCCCTAATCTGCCGCCCCCAACGTTGCCGCCACTATACTAAATTTATTAACCCCTAAACCTAAGTCTAACCCTAACACCCCCTAACTTTAATATAATTAAAATAAATCTAAATAAAACCTACTATTAATAACTAAATAATTCCTATTTAAAACGAAATACTTACCTGTAAAATAAACCCTAAGCTAGCTGCAATATAACTAATAGTTACATTGTATCTAGCTTAGAGTTTATTTTTATTTTACAGGCAAGTTTGTGTTTATTTTAACTAGGTAGACTAGTTAGTAAATAGTTATTAACTATTTACTAACTACCTAGCTAAAATAAATACAAATGTACCTGTAAAATAAAACCTAGCCTGAGTTACACTAAAACCTAACCTTACACTACAATTAAATACAATTAACTAAATTACAAAAAAAATCCACTAAATTACACAAAATAAAAAAAGAAATTATCAGATATTTAAAATAATTACACCTAATCTAATAGCCCTATCAAAATAAAAAAGCCCCCCCTCCAAATAAAAAATCCATAGCCTACACTAAACTACCAATAGCCCTTAAAAGAGCCTTTTGCAAGGCATTGCCCCAAAGAAATCAGCTCTTTTACCTGTAAAAAAAATACAAACACTGCCCAACTGTAAAACCCACCACCCACACAACCAACCCCCAAATAAAATCCTAACTAAAAAAACCTAAGCTCCCCATTGCCCTGAAAAGGGCATTTGGATGGGCATTGCCCTTAAAAGGGCATTTAGCTCTTTTTCTATTGCCCAAACCCTAATCTAAAACACTAATACTTAAAGGAACATTCATTCGGGAAGAAGACTTTGTTTGAAGAGGATGCTCTGCGCCGGATGTCTTGAAGATGGACCCGCTCCGCGCCGGATGGATGAAGATAGAAGATGCTGTCTGGATGACGACTTCTGCCCGTCTGGAGGACCACTTCTGCTGGCTTGGATGAAGACTTCTCCCGGCTTCGTTGAGGACTTCTTGTCGCTTCGCTGAGGACTTCTCCTGGCTTCGTTGAGGATGGATGTCCGGTCTTCAAAACTGTAAGGGGATCTTCGGGGGTTAGTGTTAGGTTTTTTTAAGGGTTTATTGGGTGGGTTTTAGTTTTAGATTAGGGTTTGGGCAATAGAAAAAGAGCTAAATGCCCTTTTAAGGGCAATGCCCATCCAAATGCCCTTTCCAGGGCAATGGGGAGTTTAGGATTTTTTTAGTTAGGATTTTATTTGGGGGGTTGGTTGTGTGGGTGGTGGGTTTTACTGTTGGGGGGGTGTTTGTATTTTTTTTACAGGTGAAAGAGCTGATTTCTTTGGGGCAATGCCCCGCAAAAGGCCCTTTTAAGGGCTTTTGGTAGTTTATTGTAGGCTAGGGTTTTTTTTTATTTTGGGGGGGCTTTTTTCATTTTGATAGGGCTATTAGATTAGGTGTAATTAGTTTAAATATCTGATAATTTTTTATTTTTTTGTGTGTAATTTAGTGGGGGGGTTGTAATTTAGGTAATTCATTTAATTGTAGTGTAAGGTTAGGTGTTAGTGTAACTCAGGTTAGGTTTAATTTTACAGGTAAATGTGTATTTATTTTAGCTAGGTAGTTAATAAATAGTTAATAACTATTTACTAACTAGTCTACCTAGTTAAAATAAATACAAACTTGCCTGTAAAATAAAAATAAACCCTAAGCTAGCTACAATTTAAATATTAGTTATATTGTAGCTAGCTTAGGGTTTATTTTACAGGTATTTAGTTTTAAATAGGAATTATTTAGGTAATGATAGGAATTTTTATTTAGATTTATTTTAATTATATTTAAGTTAGGGGGTGTTAGGGTTAGACTTAGCTTTAGAGGTTATAAATTTAGTATAGTGGCGGCGACGTTGGGGGCGGCAGATTAGGGGTTAATAAATGAAGGTAGGTGGCGGCGATGTTAGGGCCGACAGATTAGGGGTTAAAGTGTTTGTGAGGCAGGAGTGTTGCGATTTGGGGGATAATATGTTTATTTTAGTGTTTATTTTAGTTTATTTTAGTGTTTGCAATGCGGGAGGGAGCGTTATGAAACCTTAACGCTGCTTTTTTACTCATACTGCAAAACTCTTAATCTAATAATAAATATTTCCTTAATAAAGAACATAAAAAAATGTTCAAATGAAAAATAATGAGAATTTATAACAAACTGTCTGATACAGGATCTTTAAGACAAATAAACCTTCATCATTATAATAAACTTAAGTATGCTGTCGGTCAGAACAAAATGAATTAAAGAATTTTGAAAAGACCTTGTAAGTTTATTTAACCCCTTAACGACCGACGACATACGCCATACATCCTCAAAAAAAAATACAGTTAACGCCTGAGGACGTATGGTGTATGTTGTCGGCTAAACTACCTAGCTAAAATAAATACAAATGTACCTGTAAAATAAAACCTAGCCTGAGTTACACTAACACCTAACCTTACACTACAATTAAATACAATTAACTAAATTACAAAAAAAAACCACTAAATTACACAAAATAAAAAAAGAAATTATCAGATATTTAAAATAATTACACCTAATCTAATAGCCCTATCAAAATAAAAAAGCCCCCCCTCCAAATAAAAAATCCATAGCCTACAATAAACTACCAATAGCCCTTAAAAGAGCCTTTTGCAAGGCATTTCCCCAAAGAAATCAGCTCTTTTACCTGTAAAAAAAATACAAACACTGCCCAACTGTAAAACCCACCACCCACACAACCAACCCCCAAATAAAATCCTAACTAAAAAAACCTAAGCTCGCCATTGCCCTGAAAAGGGCATTTGGATGGGCATTGCCCTTAAAAGGGCATTTAGCTCTTTTTCTATTGCCCAAACCCTAATCTAAAACACTAACCACCGAAGATCCACTTACAGTTTTGAAGACCGGACATCCATCCTAAACGAAGCCGGGAGAAGTCTTCATCCAAGCGGCAAGAAGTCCTCAACGAAGCCGGGAGAAGTCTTCATCCAAGCCGGCAGAAGTGGTCCTCCAGACTTTATCCAGATGGCATCTTCTATCTTCATCCATCCGGTGCGGAGCGGGTCCATCTTCAAGACATCCGGCGCGGAGCATCCTCTTCAAACGAAGTCTTCTTCCCGAATGAATGTTCCTTTAAGTGATGTAATCCAAGATGGCGTTTCTTGAATTCCGATTGGCTGATAGAATTCTATCAGCCAATCCGAAATAAAGGTGAAAAAATCCTATTGGCTGATGCAATCAGCCAATAGGATTGAGCTTCAATCCTATTGGCTGATCCAATCAGCCAATAGGATTGAGCTCGCATTGAGCTCGCATTGGATCAGCCAATAGGATTGACGCTCAATCCTATTAACTGATTGCATCAGCCAATAGGATTTTTTAACCTTTAATTCCGATTGGCTGATAGAATTCGATCAGCCAATCAGAATTCAAGAGATGCCATCTTGGATGACGTTACTTAAAGGAACATTCATTCGGGAAGAAGACTTTGTTTGAAGAGGATGCTCTGCGCCGGATGTCTTGAAGATGGACCCGCTCCGCGCCGGATGGATGAAGATAGAAGATGCTGTCTGGATGATGACTTCTGCCCGTCTGGAGGACCACTTCTGCTGGCTTGGATGAAGACTTCTCCCGGCTTCGTTGAGGACTTCTTGTCGCTTCGCTGAGGACTTCTCCCGGCTTCATTGAGGATGGATGTCCGGTCTTCAAAACTGTAAGGGGATCTTCGGGGGTTAGTGTTAGGTTTTTTTAAGGGTTTATTGGGTGGGTTTTAGTTTTAGATTAGGGTTTGGGCAATAGAAAAAGAGCTAAATGCCCTTTTAAGGGCAATGCCCATCCAAATGCCCTTTCCAGGGCTATGGGGAGCTTAGTTTTTTTTTAGTTAGGATTTTATTTGGGGGGTTGGTTGTGTGGGTGGTGGGTTTTACTGTTGGGGGGTGTTTGTATTTTTTTTACAGATGAAAGAGCTGATTTCTTTGGGGCAATGCCCCGCAAAAGGCCCTTTTAAGGGCTTTTGGTAGTTTATTGTAGGCTAGGGTTTTTTTTTTATTTTGGGGGGGCTTTTTTCATTTTGATAGGGCTATTAGATTAGGTGTAATTAGTTTAAATATCTGATAATTTTTTATTTTTTTGTGTGTAATTTAGTGGGGGGGGGGTTGTAATTTAGGTAATTCATTTAATTGTAGTGTAAGGTTAGGTGTTAGTGTAACTCAGGTTAGGTTTAATTTTACAGGTAAATGTGTATTTATTTTAGCTAGGTAGTTAATAAATAGTTAATAACTATTTACTAACTAGTCTACCTAGTTAAAATAAATACAAACTTGCCTGTAAAATAAAAATAAACCCTAAGCTAGCTACAATGTAAATATTAGTTATATTGTAGCTAGCTTAGGGTTTATTTTACAGGTATTTAGTTTTAAATAGGAATTATTTAGGTAATGATAGGAATTTTTATTTAGATTTATTTTAATTATATTTAAGTTAGGGGGTGTTAGGGTTAGACTTAGCTTTAGAGGTAATAAATTTAGTATAGTGGCGGCGACGTTGGGGGCGGCAGATTAGGGGTTAATAAATGAAGGTAGGTGGCGGCGATGTTAGGGCCGACAGATTAGGGGTTAAAGTGTTTGCGAGGCAGGAGTGTGGCGATTTGGGGGATAATATGTTTATTTTAGTGTTTATTTTAGTTTATTTTAGTGTTTGCAATGCGGGAGGGAGCGTTATGAAACCTTAACGCTGCTTTTTTACTCATACCGCAAAACTCTTAATCTAATAATAAATATTTCCTTAATAAAGAACATAAAAAAATGTTCAAATGAAAAATAAGGAGAATTTATAACAAACTGTCTGATACAGGATCTTTAAGACAAATAAACCTTCATCATTATAATAAACTTAAGTATGCTGTCGGTCAGAACAAAATGAATTAAAGAATTTTGAAAAGACCTTGTAAGTTTATTTAACCCCTTAACGACCGACGACATATGCCATACATCCTCAAAAAAAAATACAGTTAACGCCTGAGGACGTATGGCGTATGTTGTCGGCTAAACTGAGCACTGGAAGCGATCAAGATCGCTTCCAGCTGCTCTAACAGTATTGCAGGGATGCCTCGATGTCTAGGCATCCTGCAATACTGTTCCCGAGTGCCAGGACCGGATTGATCACTCCCCCACGAGTGATCACTTCCGGTTTTGCTCCACGTGGAGCCCGGCAGTATAGCAGAGCATCGGAAGTGATCAGACACGCTTCCGATGCTCTGCTTGTGTGCTAAGTGTCTTGGTGGGTCGAGGCACTTAGTTATGAAATAAAAAAATAATAAAAAAAAAAAAGTTTGTATGTATAAAAGAAAAAGCCCTATATAGCCCTCCCTCCCCCACGAGGCTTTCAAGATGGCGATGCCCAGTGCATCATGGGGCCTCTGGGGGTGTCCCTAGCCTGCCTCATCATAGGGGCAAGCTAGGGTCACCCAATATGAGCCACCCACACACAAAGAAAAATCATAATAAAATATCCCATTTGTCTGATCATGTCAATATTTGTAAATATTGACTCTGATCAGTGTGGATCTCCCTCCCTCTCCTAACTTGCGATTTTGTTGGAGAAAGAGAGAGAGACCTGTGTTTAGGAGAGAGAGATGTATTTATTTTATTTGTTAAAAATTTAGAGATCCACAGGCTCTTTATAGAGACATTAACCCCTAGCTTGCCAGTGATCACTTTAAATCACTGGCAGTAGCATAGCTGCACTTTTTTGGGGGTTAATTATTTTGTTGTAATTTTTTTTAAAACCCAAAGGCTCTTTTCAGAGCTATTTAACTAATTTAATTTAATTTCCAGAGTCATTAACCCCTAGCTTGCCAGTGATCGCTATAAATCACTGGCAGTAGCATAGCTGCACATTTTTGGGGGTTAATTATTTTGTTGTAATTTTTTTTTAAAACCCAAAGGCTCTTTTCAGAGCTATTTAACTAATTTAATTTAATTTCCAGAGTCATTAACCCCTAGCTTGCCAGTGATTGCTATAAATCACTGGCAGTAGCATAGCTGTACTTTTTGCTGTCATTTTTTTAGGGGTTAATTTTTTTGTTGTTGTAATTTTTAAAAATCCCAAAGGCTCTTTTCAGAGCCATTTAGTTAATTAATTTAATTTCAAATTTGTTTAGTAATTTTTTTCTGTGACAGATTCAATAATGTCACAGAAAACATATAGTGCTGAGGAGGCGTATGCCATCCTTGCGTCAGAGTCAGAAGCCTCTATGTCTGACTCAGACCCCAATTTTGACCCTGCCATATGCTCAGATACATCATTAGATGCAGTCTCAACTGATAGTGATGTATCTGTGGCTGCTAGCCCCCCTGCCAGCCCCCTACTAGCCCCCCTGCCAGAAGGAGGCGTGTTGCTGCCATTGCCGCTGAAGAGTGGGTATCGCCTCATCTCCAGAGGCCAGATATCCCACCCTTCACAGCAAATCCTGGCATAAATATAGATGTGGCAGGTTTTAGCCCCCAGCAGTTTCTGGAAGTGTTTCTGGGCGATGATGTATTGGGGAACATTGTTGCCCAAACTAATTTATATGCTTATCAGTTCCGTGCTGCAAGCAAAGCCTGGAACATATTTGGCAAAGCAGCAATGGGCCCCCATCAATGTGCCAGAATGTAAAAAATTCTGGGCATTGACTATGCTGATGGGCATCATAAAGAAACCCTCCATTCACTCCTACTGGAGCAGTAGCCCCATCTGCTCTACCCCCATTTTCTCCCAATGTATGTTGAGGCAGAGGTATGAAATGATTCTGCGTTTCATGCACTTCAGCGAAAACAGCCTGTGCCCCCCTAGGGAGCACCTAGGGAGCATCCCCAATTTGACAGGCAGTATAAAATCCGCCCCTGATTACCCACTTTTCTGCCAGGTTTGCAAAGAGGAGCTGTTGGCACTTAAAGGGACAGTCAAGTCCAAAAAAAACTTTCATGATTTAAATAGGGGATGTAATTTCAAACAACTTTCCAATTTACTTTTATCACCAATTTTGCTTTGTTCTCTTTGTATTCTTAGTTGAAAGCTAATTTTAGGAGGTTCATATGCTAATTTCTTAGACATTAAAGACTGCCTCTAATCTGAATATATTTTGACCACTAGATGGCATTAGTTCATGTGTTTCATATAGCTAACATTGAGCTCATGCACGTGAAGTTACCGTGGAGCCAGCACTGATTGGCTAAAATGCATGTCTGTCAAAAGAACTGAAAGAAGGGGGCAGTCTGCAGAGGCTTAGATGCAAGGTTGTCACAGAGGTAAAAAGTGTATTTCTATAACATTGTTGGTTTTGCAAAACTGGGGAGTGGATAATAAAGGGATTATCTATATTTTTAAACAACAAAAATTCTGGTGTTGACTGTCCCTTTAAGTACCGAGACAAGAAGGATGTTTACCTTCTTACCACCATCCACACAGAGAGGACGGTGGCGGTTTCTGTACGTGGCAGAGCTGAGATCATAAGGAAGCCAGTGTGCATCAAGTCTTATAACCGGCATATGGGTGGAGTTGATCTGGCAGATCAGCTGCTGCAGCCCTACCTAATTATACAGAAGACAAGGGCCTGGTACAAAAAGGTTGCAATTTACCTAATGCAGATTGCAACCCACAACACTTTTTTGTTATTCAAAAAAGCAAACCCCGGAGTGAAACAGACTTTTTTACAGTTTCAGCTCCAGATCATTTCAGAGATTTTGTACCATGATGCTCCTGCTCCCCGGGCGGTGATGGGAGAGAGCAGAGTTGGAGCTACCCATTTTATTTTTAAAATCCCCCCTACTGCCGCAAAGCAGAAACCCCCCAAAAAAATGCAGAGTCTGTACCAAGAGGGGGCAGAGAAGGGACACTGTATATCACTGTCCTGATTGCCCTGGACAGCCTGGACTCTGCATTGGGGACTGATTCAAGCGGTACCATACAATGGTTAATTTTTAAAAAATAAATGCATTTGCTGTTATTTTTTTGGTTATGCTTACTGTTAGATTTTTTTTTTTGGTTGTTTTTTTACTTTTACTGTGCCAGATTTTTACATTTCACTACTCTATTTTTTTCTAAAATTGGGGCTGTTTTTTTTTTTACCAAAACCCCTGTCAAACCTATGCATGGGGAACATAGGTGTTCTCAGGGTGCCTTGCAGAAAACAACCTGAAGTATTTTCAGTCTCTCCTAAATCATAGTCAAAAAGCAATGTGTGTGTGTAAAAATGAAAATTGAAAAATTACCACCATACACTTTCAACAGACAACAGAAGCTGAGAATCCATGTCTAAAGTACAATGTGTATGAAAAATAACACAAAAAATTACTGCCCAATAGTTTGACAAAGACTGGTGGTCCAATTAGTGCATGGAAAGTGTTAAAATACCAGCATTTCAAATACCCTAGGGTCTCTACTTTTCAAAAATATATGGTTTGATGGGGGTAAATTACATTGGCAGGCTTCAGAAATGTCCTAAATAGGACATGGGTGCATGGGATGTGAAAATTCCAAGTTGAAAAACTGGAATGCACCCCTAAAAATAAGGCCTTTTAGCCCCCAGAGAACCCTACACACCTATACATGGGTGGTATCACTGATAATGTTAAACACATATTGGGGACTTATTTGGCAGTAACACATAGCAGGAACTGAGAATCCATGCCTAGAATACAATGGGGCCTAGTTATCAAGCCGTCAACCTCAAATACGCTGGAATTCCGCAGCGTATTTGTGGCGAGGCTGATTCGCCTTAGTTATCAAAGGCTCGAGACCGGCAAAAGTAGAATTTTGTGACGTAAGCTTCGATCCGCCGGACTCAGTCCGACACAGATCGATTCTTACGTCACTCCAGATGTTCCGCACACAAGTGCGGCACATTCTAACTACTTTTGCTAGTTATCAAAAAACTAGCAGGTACGCTCGGCACTTTTCCGGCCCAGCGTACCTGGTTTTCAAACCGCCACCCCTGGAGGCGGCGGATCCCATAGGAATCAATGGGAGTCTGACCATAGCGAAAGTACAAGTTCGCTGCTGCCAGACATCCCATTCATTCCTATGGTAATGTCTACACCTAACACCCTAACATGTACCCCGAGTCTAAACACCCCTAATCTGCTCCCCCTACACCGCCGCAACTAAATAAAGTTATTACCCCCTAAACCGCCGCTCCCGGAGCCCACCGCAACTATAATAAATGTATTAACCCCTAAACCGCCGCTCCCTGAACCCGCCGCAACCTATAATAAATTTATTAACCCCTATCCTGCCCCCCACTACACCGCCGCCACTGTAATAAATTTATTAACCCCTAAACCTAAGTCTAACACTAACCCTAACGCCCCCCTAACTTAAATAGTAATTAAATAAATCTAAATCATATTTCTATTATTAACTAAGTTAATCCTATTTAAAACTAAATACTTACCTATAAAATAAACCCTAATATAGCTACAATATAAATAATAATTATATTCTAGCTATCTTAGGATTTTTTTTAATTTTACAGGCAACTTTCAATTTATTTTAACTAGGTACAATAGCTATTAAATAGTTATTAACTATTTAATAGCTTACCTAGCTAAAATAAAGAGAAATTTACCTGTAAAATAAATCCTAACCTAAGTTATAATTACACATAACACTACACTATACTTTAATAAATTATTCCTATTTAAAACTAAATACTTACCTGTAAAATAAACCCTAAGATAGCTACAATGTAATTAATAATTACATTGTAGCTATCTTAGGATTTATATTTATTTTACAGGTAACTTTGTATTTATTTTAGCTAGTTAGAATAGTTATTAAATAGTTATTAACTATTTAATAACTACCTAGCTAAAAGAAATACAAAATTACCTGTAAAATAAATCCTAACCTAAGTTACAATTAAACCTAATACTACACTATCATTAAATTAATTAAATAAACTACCTACAAATAACTACAATTAAATACAATTACATTAACTAACTAAAGTACAAAAAATAAAAAAAGCTAAGTTACAAAAAATAAAAAAATAAGTTACAAACATTTTAAAAATATTACAACAATTTTAAGCTACTTACACCTAATCTAAGCCCCCTAATAAAATAACAAACCCCCCCAAAATAAAAAAATGCCCTACCCTATTCTAAATTAAATAAATTTCAAAGCTCTTTTACCTTACCAGCCCTTAAAAGGGCCATTTGTGGGGGCATGCCCCAAAGAAAACAGCTCTTTTGCCTGTAAAAGAAAAATACAACCCCCACCCAACATTAAAACCCACCACCCACATACCCCTAATCTAACCCAAACCCCCCTTACAAAAACCTAACACTAATCCCCTGAAGATCATCCTACCTTGAGTCGTCTTCACTCAGCCGAGCAGCGATGGAACCGAAGTGGACATCGGGAGCGGAAGAAGTTAATCCTCCAAGCGGCGCTGAAGAAATCTTCCATCCGATGAAGTCATCATCCAGGCGGCACTGAAGAAGTCTTCGATCCGGGCGATGTCATCTTCCAAGAGGCGCTGAAGAGGTCTTCTATCCGGGCGATGTCATCTTCCAAGCCGGGTCTTCAATCTTCCTCCCGCCGACGCGGAACCTCCTTCTTCACCGACGGACTACGACGAATGAAGGCTTCTTTAAGGGACGTCATCCAATATGGCGTCCCTTCAATTCCGATTGGCTGATAGGATTCTATCAGCCAATCGGAATTAAGGTAGGAAAAATCTGATTGTGTAAGGGTTACTGTCTCTTTAAGGCTGTTGTGCATGTGAATTCTCATCTCATTGGTTACCTCCTCTATATATTTCATCATTTCCTGCTGCACTTTGCTTAGTATTTTGGTAGTAAGACTACATTTAAACCTGAGCTAAACTTAAGGATATCTTTACATTTTTCCAGCCTGACTCATAGCATTTGTGGCAAACTGAACTAACTTTTACATTCTGGGAAGCTTGCCAATACTCTCATACAAAGTATCCAGTTACGGACTCACTTCAAGCATAACCTAGGATTGATACAAATGTTGCAATTTCCTTGCAACGGAGCTCTCAGTGTGTTTCAATAAAGTGCCTGTAAATATTTCCCTGCATTTCCACTGACAACTTGGATGTTATACACTGAAACTGAATAGAGATTGGAATTCAGAGACTCCCCAGCTGCAGTAAGGACACTCTTCAATTCAGCTGACCACAGGATTGGAAATCCCATCAAGCTGCAAGTAGTTTCATTTTCACTTCTCACTGTTTGTGTCACGCTGTTCAGCAGCACTTATCTCACAGAGACTGTTTCCTGAAATTACTCTCATGCTGTGAATGCTTGTCAGTAATTTACCTAACTAAGAGGTGCTGCAACCTATCTCACTATACTCCTGGATATTACTCTCATGCTGTGAATGCTTGTCAGTTATTTACCTAACTAAGAGGAGCTGCAACCTATCTAACTATACTCCTGGATATTTCTCCATGCTGTGTGTGCTTGTCAGTTATTTACCTAACTAAGAGGAGCTGCAACCTAACTCACTATACTCCTGGGTATTTCTCCATGCTGTGTGTGCTTGTCAGATATTATCCTAACTAAGAGGTAGTGCTAGTATATATAAGCTCCTACAAAACTAGAGCTATTCTTAAGAGACTCAGTTCCTAGTATAACCTCTCCTGTCAAATCAGTTATTCCATTTACGAATACATTGATTCTAAAGCCTATATTGAGGGGTACTTAACAGCTTATCAATTCACTATACATCTTGAATTTCACTCCATTCATAGTGAGATTCCAATGCTCTAGTGATACAAACCATTATTTAAGCAACTTAATCTGCAATTGTGTTCCAATTCTGTATACAAAACTATCTAACTATAAATACCCTAACATAATACTAAGCCTAAATATTTACAATGGAACCAGCAGATCTTCCACAGATCGTATATAACCTTTCCCAAAAGGTTGATCAGTTAGCCCAGGCTGTACATGATTTGCAAGTGGAAAATCAATCACTAAGGGGCATTATCAGAGATTCTATCTCTCCACAAACCTCTCAGGCGCAGCAGTTACCCGAACCCTCTGTATCCCTACCAGAGCCTTTTTCAGGTAACAGGAAGAATTATAGGCAGTTTAAGAACTCCTGCCATCTGCTATATAACCTAAGACCCCGAAGTTATCCCACAGAGAGGATTAAGGTACTCAGTACTATATCCTTCCTAAGAGGAGAACCCAGGACCTGGGCAGATAATTTGTGCGAACACAATGATCCAGTTCTGGCAAGCTTAGGTGAGTTTTTCACTGCCATGGATGACCTTTTTCATGATACTGACATACAGATGTCTGCTGAAGCTTCCATGAGAAGTTTGAAACAGGGTAAAAGACCTGTCGAAGAATACATTACGGACTTCAAATTGTATGCTGTAGACTCTCAATGGAGTCAGATTGCTTTGCGAAATCAATTTCGTTTGGGTCTTTCCGAAGCACTGAAAGATGAACTCGCCAGAATAGAGCTTCCTAAATCTTTGGAAGGAATCATGAGAACCGCACAACAACTGGACAGGAGACTACGCGAAAGGAAGGCGGAAAGATTCTCCTCTGATGTCCGTCCAAAAAGTTTAACCAGTCCCATCTCTCATTCTTCACCACAACCAAGAGAACCTGCAATACCTATGGAGATAGGTGCAGTAAGAGGACCCTTAACTTCAGAAGAACGTTACCGCAGAAAAACCAAAAATCTGTGTATGTATTGTGCCAATCCGGCTCACTCTGTACAGGACTGTCCCATACTCTTAAAACTAAAGAAAAGTAAGTACTCACAAATTAACTCATCAGTCCAAGGAGACAAAATGTATACTTATGCTATGTTATCCCTTTCTCTACAGTGGGATCTAGATCAAGTGATGACTGATGGGATTATTGACTCCGGAGCCTATGGATGTTTCATCGACCACCATGTTGTAAAATCTAATAAAATACCCACTATTCAAAAGCATACTCCTGTCTCAATTCGTATGATTGATGGTTCTACTCCCAAAAAAGGGCCTATTACACACCAAACAGTACCGATTACTGTATCCATTAATGGCCACACTGAATTAATATCATTTGATGTTTTAAGCTCACCTCATTTTCCAGTAGTTTTGGGTATAAAGTGGTTACAGCAACATAACCCGCAAATTACTTGGTCGCCGTTTACTATTCATTTCAATTCAGATTATTGTTCACAGACATGTATGCACACACATACTGTTCTCCAGACAGAGATTACTAACTCTCAGATTCCTTCCCATTACTCTGATTTTACAGACGTATTCAGCAAAACCGAAGCAGAAAATCTACCCCCACATCGACCTTACGACTGCCCGATAGATTTACTTCCTGGCTCAACTATTCCTTATGGACACCTCTATCCATTGAGCCAACCCGAATTAAATCATTTAAAGGAGTATCTTGAGGAAAATCTCAGAAAGGGCTTTATCAGGGCCTCTACCTCTCCAGCCGGCGCAGGAATGTTTTTTGTCCGGAACAAGGACTCATCCCTAAGACCTATAATAGACTACCGGGAGCTGAATAAACGCACCATAAAGAACCGCTATCCTCTTCCTCTGATACCAGAGTTGATTGAGCGATTATCTGAAGCAAAGATCTATACAAAACTCGACCTAAGAGGAGCATACAATCTTGTGAGGATAAAAGAGGGCCACGAATGGTTGACCGCTTTCAGAACCCGGTACGGTCTATATGAGTACCTTGTAATGCCTTTCGGCCTGTGCAATGCTCCAGCCACCTTCCAGCACTTCATCAATGATGTGTTCAGGGATTTATTGGATGTATGTTTAGTCATATATCTAGACGATATCTTGATATATTCTAAAAATGACACTGAACACATCAAACATGTCCGAAGGGTCCTCTCTAGGCTTAGAGAGCATAAATTATATGCCAAACTCGAGAAGTGCATTTTTCATACTAATCATGTTTCCTTTCTTGGATATGAAATATCCCCAACTGGTATTACCATGCAAACCCAAAAAATTGATGCTGTAAAGAATTGGATCATCCCCAAAACAAGAAAAGACCTGCAAAGATTTCTAGGGTTTGCGAACTACTATAGGAAATTTATCAAGGACTTTTCCAAGTTAGCTAAACCACTTACTACTTTAACCAGTACTTCTGTACCATACATATGGAACAACGAAGCCAATGAAGCTTTTTCGTTATTAAAGTCTAGATTTACCACCGCACCGATTCTAAACTTTCCTGATCCAAGCCTCCAATATCTGCTTGAAGTGGATTCATCAGACTTTGCACTTGGTGCAGTGTTATCCCAACAAAAATCTCTCAATGATCCTATTCATCCTGTATCCTACTATTCCTCAATGATGACTGCCTCTGAAAGGAACTATTCGATTGGAGACAAAGAACTCCTTGCAATAAAACGCTCACTGGAGAACTGGAGACATCTTCTTGAGGGAACCACTCTTCCCATCATTATACTCACAGATCACAAGAATCTTGTTTATTTGCAAACCAGTAAAACTCTATCGGCAAGACAGGTCCGTTGGAGTTTGTTCTTTTCACGATTCAATTTCAACATTGTTTACAGACCAGCTGCAAGGAACGGCAAAGCTGATGCTCTCTCTCGGTTACCCGAGAAAACTGATTCTATGAAGATACAGACTAGCATCATTCCCACCGAACGATTTGTTGGACTCACATCTGATATGTTGACTGAGCTTAAGAGATATACCGCCAATGAAACTCCACCATCTAACTACTCCCTAGTAATGAAGGATGCATTATATTATCATGCACAAAGGATCTATGTACCTAAACAGTTGAGAACTTTAATCCTTCAAACCCATCATGATACCCCCTTATCTGGTCACCCTGGGGTTCGTCGTACGATGGAATTGATATCACGAACGTTCTGGTGGCCTAAACTGAAAGAATCCGTTCAGGAATTTATACAAACATGTGAGATTTGTGCAGTGTCCAAATCAGAAAGAAAACCGCCTTATGGATTATTGATTCCGTTACCAGCACCAAAAAGACCTTGGCGACATATATCAATGGATTATATAGTTGATCTTCCGTCTTCAAATAATCAAACCACTATCCTGGTAGTAGTAGATCTGTTTACCAAAATGGGGCATTTCTTACCTTACCATAAGTTACCTACCTCCTCTGAGACTGCTCATCTATTTTTAGATAACATTGTGAAACTGCACGGTTTCCCAGCCATTATAACAACAGACAGAGGGACACAGTTTACGTCACGATTCTGGACCAAGTTATGTGATCTCACTAAAATACAACATCGCTTTACCACATCTTTCCACCCACAGACCAACGGACAGTCAGAGAGGTTAAATCAATGGCTTGAGCAATACCTCCGTTGTTACTGCTCATATCACCAAGAAGACTGGATAAAATTCCTAGCTATGGCCGAATTCGCCTACAATAATGCAGTAAATTCATCAACTAAATTCTCTCCATTCTTTGCAAACTATGCATTCCATCCTGATTTTGCCTTTTCCTCTCCTGACAATCTGAATTCACCCTCGATAGAAGATTTCCATGATTCATTACAACAAAATTTCCAAATTATACACCAGAATATACTGAATGCTCAAAACACACAAAAACATTATTACGATCTTCGTAGAAGACCTCCTCCACCATACACTGTGGGTGATCAAGTCTGGCTTTCTACCAAGAATCTGAGACTACAAATCCCATGCAAAAAACTGGCTGGTCTTTTTATCGGACCTTTTCCGATCATCCGTATTATTAATGAGAATGCAGTGACCCTAAAATTACCTGACAGCATGAAAATCCATCCTACATTTCACATATCACTTTTGAAACCGTATACTCCAACTAGACAAACCCAGCTTGGTTTACCTGCACTTCCACCAACGATGGAACAGGATGTATACGAAGTTCATTCTTTACTGGATTCCAGGTACCACAAGGGGGAATTGCTATATTTGGTACACTGGAAGGATTACTCCTCTGATGACGACACTTGGGAGCCTGCCTCGAATCTCAATGCCCCAAGATTAATTACATTGTTTCATAGAAGACACCCTGATCGTCCTAGACCCACAACTGTGGCACAGTTGTCTTGAGGAGGGGGTCATGTAAGGGTTACTGTCTCTTTAAGGCTGTTGTGCATGTGAATTCTCATCTCATTGGTTACCTCCTCTATATATTTCATCATTTCCTGCTGCACTTTGCTTAGTATTTTGGTAGTAAGACTACATTTAAACCTGAGCTAAACTTAAGGATATCTTTACAAATAAATCCTAACCTAAGTTACAATTAAACCTAATACTACACTATCATTAAATTAATTAAATAAACTACCTACAAATAACTACAATTAAATACAATTACATTAACTAACTAAAGTACAAAAAATAAAAAAAGCTAAGTTACAAAAAATAAAAAAATAAGTTACAAACATTTTAAAAATATTACAACAATTTTAAGCTACTTACACCTAATCTAAGCCCCCTAATAAAATAAAAAAACCCCCAAAATAAAAAAATGCCCTACCCTATTCTAAATTAAATAAATTTCAAAGCTCTTTTACCTTACCAGCCCTTAAAAGGGCCATTTGTGGGGGCATGCCCCAAAGAAAACAGCTCTTTTGCCTGTAAAAGAAAAATACAACCCCCACCCAACATTAAAACCCACCACCCACATACCCCTAATCTAACCCAAACCCCCCTTACAAAAACCTAACACTAATCCCCTGAAGATCATCCTACCTTGAGTCGTCTTCACTCAGCCGAGCAGCGATGGAACCGAAGTGGACATCGGGAGCGGAAGAAGTTAATCCTCCAAGCGGCGCTGAAGAAATCTTCCATCCGATGAAGTCATCATCCAGGCGGCACTGAAGAAGTCTTCGATCCGGGCGATGTCATCTTCCAAGAGGCGCTGAAGAGGTCTTCTATCCGGGCGATGTCATCTTCCAAGCCGGGTCTTCAATCTTCCTCCCGCCGACGCGGAACCTCCTTCTTCACCGACGGACTACGACGAATGAAGGCTTCTTTAAGGGACGTCATCCAATATGGCGTCCCTTCAATTCCGATTGGCTGATAGGATTCTATCAGCCAATCGGAATTAAGGTAGGAAAAATCTGATTGTGTAAGGGTTACTGTCTCTTTAAGGCTGTTGTGCATGTGAATTCTCATCTCATTGGTTACCTCCTCTATATATTTCATCATTTCCTGCTGCACTTTGCTTAGTATTTTGGTAGTAAGACTACATTTAAACCTGAGCTAAACTTAAGGATATCTTTACATTTTTCCAGCCTGACTCATAGCATTTGTGGCAAACTGAACTAACTTTTACATTCTGGGAAGCTTGCCAATACTCTCATACAAAGTATCCAGTTACGGACTCACTTCAAGCATAACCTAGGATTGATACAAATGTTGCAATTTCCTTGCAACAGAGCTCTCAGTGTGTTTCAATAAAGTGCCTGTAAATATTTCCCTGCATTTCCACTGACAACTTGGATGTTATACACTGAAACTGAATAGAGATTGGAATTCAGAGACTCCCCAGCTGCAGTAAGGACACTCTTCAATTCAGCTGACCACAGGATTGGAAATCCCATCAAGCTGCAAGTAGTTTCATTTTCACTTCTCACTGTTTGTGTCACGCTGTTCAGCAGCACTTATCTCACAGAGACTGTTTCCTGAAATTACTCTCATGCTGTGAATGCTTGTCAGTAATTTACCTAACTAAGAGGTGCTGCAACCTATCTCACTATACTCCTGGATATTACTCTCATGCTGTGAATGCTTGTCAGTTATTTACCTAACTAAGAGGAGCTGCAACCTATCTAACTATACTCCTGGATATTTCTCCATGCTGTGTGTGCTTGTCAGTTATTTACCTAACTAAGAGGAGCTGCAACCTAACTCACTATACTCCTGGGTATTTCTCCATGCTGTGTGTGCTTGTCAGATATTATCCTAACTAAGAGGTAGTGCTAGTATATATAAGCTCCTACAAAACTAGAGCTATTCTTAAGAGACTCAGTTCCTAGTATAACCTCTCCTGTCAAATCAGTTATTCCATTTACGAATACATTGATTCTAAAGCCTATATTGAGGGGTACTTAACAGCTTATCAATTCACTATACATCTTGAATTTCACTCCATTCATAGTGAGATTCCAATGCTCTAGTGATACAAACCATTATTTAAGCAACTTAATCTGCAATTGTGTTCCAATTCTGTATACAAAACTATCTAACTATAAATACCCTAACAGATTGGCTGATGGAATCAGCCAATCAGATTCAAGTTCAATCCGATTGGCTGATCCAATCAGCCAATCAGATTGAGCTCGCATTCTATTGGCTGTTCCGATCAGCCAATAGAATGCGAGCTCAATCTGATTGGCTGATTGGATCAGCCAATCGGATTGAACTTGAATCTGATTGGCTGATTCCATCAGCCAATCAGATTTTTCCTACCTTAATTCCGATTGGCTGATAGAATCCTATCAGCCAATCGGAATTGAAGGGACGCCATCTTGGATGACGTCCCTTAAAGAAGCCTTCATTCGTCGTAGTCCGTCGGTGAAGAAGGAGGTTCCGCGTCGGCAAGAGGAAGATTGAAGACCCGGCTTGGAAGATGACATCGCCCAGATAGAAGACCTCTTCAGCGCCTCTTGGAAGATGACATCGCCCGGATCGAAGACTTCTTCAGCGCCGCCTGGATGATGACTTCATCGGATGGAAGATTTCTTCAGCGCCGCTTGGAGGATTAACTTCTTCCGCTCCGGATGTCCACTTCGGTTCCATCGCTGCTCGGCTGAGTGAAGACGACTCAAGGTAGGATGATCTTCAGGGGATTAGTGTTAGGTTTTTGTAAGGGGGGTTTGGGTTAGATTAGGGGTATGTGGGTGGTGGGTTTTAATGTTGGGGGGGGTTGTATTTTTCTTTTACAGGCAAAAGAGCTGTTTTCTTTGGGGCATGCCCCCACAAATGGCCCTTTTAAGGGCTGGTAAGGTAAAAGAGCTTTGAAATTTATTTAATTTAGAATAGGGTAGGGCATTTTTTTATTTTGGGGGGGGTTGTTATTTTATTAGGGGGCTTAGATTAGGTGTAAGTAGCTTAAAATTGTTGTAATATTTTTAAAATGTTTGTAACTTATTTTTTTATTTTTTGTAACTTAGCTTTTTTTATTTTTTGTACTTTAGTTAGTTAATGTAATTGTATTTAATTGTAGTTATTTGTAGGTAGTTTATTTAATTAATTTAATGATAGTGTAGTATTAGGTTTAATTGTAACTTAGGTTAGGATTTATTTTACAGGTAATTTTGTATTTCTTTTAGCTAGGTAGTTATTAAATAGTTAATAACTATTTAATAACTATTCTAACTAGCTAAAATATATACAAAGTTACCTGTAAAATAAATATAAATCCTAAAATAGCTACAATGTAATTATTAATTACATTGTAGCTATCTTAGGGTTTATTTTACAGGTAAGTATTTAGTTTTAAATAGGAATAATTTATTAAAGTATAGTGTAGTGTTAGGTGTAATTGTAACTTAGGTTAGGATTTATTTTACAGGTAAATTTTTCTTTATTTTAGCTAGGTAAGCTATTAAATAGTTAATAACTATTTAATAGCTATTGTACCTAGTTAAAATAAATTGAAAGTTACCTGTAAAATAAAAATAAATCCTAAGATAGCTACAATATAATTATTATTTATATTGTAGCTATATTAGGGTTTATTTTATAGGTAAGTATTTAGTTTTAAATAGGATTAACTTAGTTAATAAGATAAATATTATTTAGATTTATTTAATTAATATTTAAGTTAGGGGGGTGTTAGGGTTAGTGTTAGACTTAGGTTTAGGGGTTAATAAATTTATTACAGTGGCGGCGGTGTAGTGGGGGGCAGGATAGGGGTTAATAAATTTATTATAGGTGCCGACGGTGTAGGGGGGGCAGGATAGGGGTTAATAAATTTAATATAGGTTGCGGCGGTTTAGGGTTTAAATTTTTTTTTATTTGCGGCGAGGTGCGGGATCAGCAGGATAGGGGTTAATAACTTTATTACAGAGGGCGACGGTGTAGGGGGGGCAGGATAGGGGTTACTAGGTTTAATGTAGGTGGCAGCGGTGTCCGGGAGCGGCGGTTTAGGGGTTAATACATTTATAAGACTTGCGGCGGGGTCTAGGAGCGGCGGTTTAGGGGTTAATACATTTTTAATAGTTGCGGCAGGGTCTAGGAGCGGCGGTTTAGGGGTTAGTAACTTTATTGAGTTGCGGGGGGCTCCGGGGGCGCCGGTATAGGGGGTAGAACAGTGTAGTTTAGTGTGAGTGCTTAGTGACAGGCTAGCAAGAAAGCTGTCAAACAGCCGAAGAGCAGCGAGATTGGATGAGTGATAACTCTCACAGTCCGCTGCTCATCGCCCACGGCTTTTTGACAGCTTTTTTTGATAACTTAGGCGTATTTTTTCAGGTCCGCGGCGGCGAAGGTAGGCGAGCTTAGGCGGGCGTATTGGGCCGGCGAAGTCAGAAAAGTTGACGGCTTGATAACTAGGCCCCAATGTGTGTGAAAAATAACACAAAAAATGACTACCCAAAAGTTTGACAAAGACTGGTGGTTGAATTAGTGCATGGAAAGTGTTAAAAAGCCAGCATTTGAAATACCCTAGGTTGTTTGTTTTTTTTCAAAAATATATGGTTTGATGGGGGTAAATTTCATTGGCCAGCTTCAGAAATGTCCCAAATAGGACATGGGTGTATGATGACAGATGTGAAAATTTCAAGTTGGAAAACTGGAATGTGCCCCCTAAAAATAAGGCCTTTTAGCCACCAGGGAACCTGACTCACCTATACATGGGTGGTATCACTGTACTCTGGAGATGTTGCTGAACACATATCGGGGTGTTATTTGGCAGTAACCCTTAACGTTCTCAGTAAATGTATTTTTAAACTGCTATTTGGTCAAAAAATCTAAATTTGGCATAGATTGGTGGTAAAATGGTTGCATGGAAAGAGTCAAAATACCCCATTTTTAATACCTTAGGTTGCCTTTTTTTTACAAAATATATACATATGAAGGGTTATTCAGGGATTCCTGAAAGATATCAGTGTTACAATGTAACTAGCGCTAATTTTGAAAAAAAATGGTTTGAAAATAGCAAAGTGCTACTTGTACTTATTGCCCTATAACTTGCAAAAAAAGCAAAGAACAAGTAAACATTGGGTATTTCTAAACTCAGGACAAAATTTAGAAACTATTTAGCATGGGAGTTTTTTTGGTAGTTGTAGACATGTAAGAGATTTTGAGTGTCAAAGTTAGAAAAAGTGTGTGTTTTTTCCATTTTTTTCCTCATATTTTGTAATGTTTTTAATAGTAAATTATAAGATTTTATGAAAATAATGGTATCTTTAGAAAGTCCATTTAATGGTGAGAAAAACAGTATATAATGTGTGTGGGTACAGTAAATGATTAAGAGGAAAAAATGAAAGTCAAATTGAAAAAGACTGAACCCCAGGTAAGAAAAAAGTTTAAATAAACTTCCCAAAACATGCTTCCTATACTGAAACTGTTTAGACTGCAAAAGGGAAATATACATAGACCTGACTCATGGCAAATATAAGTAAAGTACATATATTTAAAACTTTATATTAATACATAAAGCGCCAAACCATAGCTAAGAGTGTCTTAAATAACAATATGTACTTACCGAAAGACACCCATCCACAAATAGCAGATAGCCAAACCAGTACTGAAAAAGTATCAGCAGAGGTAATGGTATATAGGAGTATATCGTCGATCTGAAAAGGGAGGTAGGAGATGAATCTCTGCGACTGATAACAGAGAACCCTTGAAAATATTACCTGTGAGGAAAACCATAAAATCAATAGGCGATACTCCCTTCACATCCCTCTGACAAACACTGTACTCTGAGAGGAATCGGGCTTCAATATGCTGAGAAGCGCGTTATCATAGAAGAAAAATCAAGCACAAACTTACTTCACCACCTCCATAGGGAGGCAAAGTTTGTAAAACTGAATTGTCGGTGTGGTGAGGGGTGTATTTATAGGCATTTGAGGTTTGGGAAACTTTGCCCCTCCTGGTAGGGTTGTATATCCCATACGTCACTAGCTCATGGACTCCTGCCAATTACATGAAAGAAAATCTGTTTTCCAGTTGTTCACTACTGGAATATGAACTTTAGAGACTAGACAGTAATTGACTTCTGCCCATGAGAGTATTCAATACACTTCCCTCATGGTTAGGAAACTATGGGTTCCCCCCTGATGATTGATAGAAGCCAATGCTGTGACATTGTCTGATTGAAAGTGGAGATGAGACTCCCTATAAACAGAGGCAAAGTCTGAAGAGCACTGAAAATAGCACAGAGTTTTAGATTGTTTATTGGCAAACCCCTTGTGCTCTCAAAAAACCCCAAACAGCTCCCCAGCCTGGAAGATTCACATCTGTAGTGATCACAGTCCAGGTAGGACGAGCAAAAAGAAGCCCCCTGAATAATGAACTGATGATCCACCAAGTCAGAGACTGTCTTGTACTGTGATACAGAAACATCTTTTGAAATAGCTGAGTGTGATCCCTGCACCACTGACAAAGCATACAAAGCTGAAGAGGTCTCATGTGAAATCGAGCAAATGGAATTGCATCTGAAGCTGCAATCATGACACCCAGTACTTACCAACACTTATCTACTAGTAATGTAGACAGCTAAACCAGTACTGAAACAAATCAGCAGAGGTTATGGAATAGGAGAATATTGTAGATTCATAAGAAGAAGCAACATTTCCCATAAGATGGAAAAGAGAGTCACAAACCATGTCCCATATACATCCCTCTGACATACACTTCACTCTGAGGGGAAAATGTGCCTCAGTAGAGTGAAAGCCCCTCACTCTGAAGAATCAAATGCACATCTTCATTCTTTGACCACTTCCAGTGGAGGCAAAGACAAGACAGAGGTATCTGTGAGGTGGGAGGGGGTTTGTGGAGCTCTTGGGGTTTGGGAATATTTGCCTCCTCCTGGTTGTAAAGAAGAGTAATTCCCAGGAGTAATGGATTGTGGACTCTCACCACCTGTATGAAACAAAGTCCTACATTAACTATACTCTAATTCATGTAAAAACAGATGGTATACAGCATTATCTGGGATGCATCTTGTTTGGCATATATTAAATAAACGTGCTCTGGCGCACCCACAGGGTAAAGTGCTGTACCATATATCAGTGCTATAATAAGGCAGCCATTTCTGGTTCCATTATGACCTGCCATGGGTGCCTTGTCTGGTAATCCACAGCTTTTCCCTCTCCCATACAATGTTCTGCATGAACCTTATTTCTTTGCTCTTGCTATGGTCATGGCCTTTGTCATATCATTCAGCTACACTGCACCATGTGCCACGTCATTTCTCAGTACTTGGTTTTATACGATTGCTGTGCTTTTTTTCTCAATATTGCTGCTATTTACAGCAATGCAAAAACAGCTCCTCAACATGGTTGCCACCTTTTCTGGAAAAAAATACCAGCCACACTCATTAGCATAAATTTGCAAAAGTAATGATACAGCATAAATCAAGAATGAAAGTTTCTGATTACTTATTTTACATGATCTTTTGTTTATAAGTAGATTACAGCACATGCAGAAGAAGATTTAAACATTATAGCTTCTTTATTTCTATATTTCATCTTTATTTTCAACATTGATCTGAACAATAAAAATACTGACTGGGTGGTAATCCCCAACTGAAAAACCATGAGACCGGCATGAAACGCGTGAGACATTGTGCAGGGATAAATATGTATGTACTCCTGTTTTGTTTTTAAATGTTTTAAGTAAAGGTGAATTGTTATCCTTAATACTTTGAATGTGCAGTTAATATGCAGTTAATCTTATTTAGACTGACTTCCTATATGTAGAGTCTATATATTCAGGCTTTTAGGTTCAATTCATGGTCTGCTTATATGTTTTATAAATAAAGGCTTTTTTCTTTCTCTTTTCAAGGGAAATATGTTGGATTCTATTATCTCTACTGAGACTATAGTTAAGGGAGCTTTTTCTTCCTTAAGGACATTAATTTCTATGGTTAATTCTAAGGGACATATTTATGATTGTGCGAGCAGACATGATCTAATATAGCAGATCATGTCCGCTGCACATCGATAAATGCAGACAGCATACACTCTTGGCATTTATCATTGCACCAGCAGTTCTTGTGAACTGCTGGTGCAATACCGCCCCCTGCAGATTTGTGGCCAATTGGCCACTAGCAGGGGGTGTCAATCAGCCTGATCGTATTCGATTGGGTTGATTTCTGTCCGCCGCCTCAGAGCAGACGGACAGGTTATGGAGCAGCAGTCTTTAGACCGCTGCTTCATAACTTCTGTTTCGGCGAGGCTTCAGGACATCAAGCTCCATACGGAGCTTAATAAATATGCCCCTACGTTTCTAATCATTTTTGTCCTTTTCATCTGAACAGGGAATTGGAATCCAATAAAAAAAGGTTCCTCAGCTCAGTCTAGAAGTATAGTTCTATCTGGATTAAATCCAAATCTATTTCATCATTCAAGTTTACATGAAGATATGGGGTCCGATTTATCATGGCCTGAATGGGGCCGTATACCCCTGTTTCCGCACAAGCCTTCATGCTCGCCGGAAACAGGAGTTAAGAAGCAGTGGTCTTAAGACCGCTGCACCTTCACTCGTACGCCTCCTCTGAGGCGGCAGACATCAATCCACCCAATCTCATACGATTGGGCTGATTGACACCCCCTGCTAGCGGCCAATCTGCAGGGGGCGGCATTGCACAAGCAGTTCACCAGAACTGCTTGTGCAATTATAAATGCCGACAGTGATGCTGTCGGCATTTATCGATGTCTGGCAGACATGATTCGCTACAGCAGATCACGTCCACCAGACACTTCATAAATCAGCCCCATGGTCTCCATTCCAGAGTCTCTGGTAGCTGGCAGGTTATGCTTTTTTCTGAAGGCTTGGTTATTGAATAGTTTTCAGTACAAGGTCTCCCAGAGGAAGGCCGTTTATTGAAGCCTTTTTTCAGTCAGTTTCGGTTCTGGTACCCATGGGAGTGTTTGTTCTTGTTCCTTTGTTGGGAAAGGGGAAATGATTTTATTTAAGTATTTTCTTTGTTCCAAAGAAGTAAGGAGCTTTCAGGCCAGTTTTGATTCTAAGCTTTGAACTAGTTTCTCTGAGTTTATTCTTTCTAAAGGTTAGCAATTTGGACTGTTCTGCTTTTTGTTCTTTAAGGTCTATTTATGTTATCAATAGATTTAAAAAAAAAAAAACTTACTTTCATGTTCCTATTTTTTGGGAGCATTACTAGTCTAGAAGTAAACAGTAGTCATCTGTTTTTACATCCAGGGAAAAGGTCCCTTCAACTGGATTTTTTCCAAGAGATAGTTCTGATGGTCTCTTGAGTGAATAGCATAGTTACCAGATACTATCTAAGGTCAAGGGAACCTCAGAGAGATTTTTTGGAGGCTCTGGAAGCTCCATGGTAATTCAGCTAGCCTATGTTTTTCTTCCTCCAATTCCTCTTCTCAGAATGTTTTCCTTAATCAGGTAAGAGAAGTTATCAGTAATTCTGGTTGCTTCATCTTTGCTTACAAAGATTTTTTATGCAGTTCTGGTTCAGATGTCTAGTTGCCCTCCATGGTCACTTCCTCTGAGTCCGGACCTTTTGTCTTGAGGTCTGTTTTTTGCATCAGGATCTTAAATCTCTAAGCTTGATGGCATGGAGAATGAACAGATTTTTTTCAGGCAGAGACTTTTTTCTGAATCTATTATTGAGATGTTCATTCATGCCAGTTAGCCTGTGACTAGGAAGGTTTATCATAAGGTCTGGAAGACCTTTAATTCTTGGTATATGGATCATGTTTTTTCATGGCATTCTTTTAGAATTTATAGGTTTTTGCATTTTTTGCAGGATAGTTTTGATGTGGGTTTATTTGCCAGTTCTTTGAAGGATCATTTTTCTGTTCTTTCAGTTTTGCTCCTCTAGAAGATTTTATTTATGCTTTGGCTAGAATTAAACCTGTTTTAAGCCAATTTCTCGTCCCTGGAGTTGTATTTGGTATTGGACGTTTTGCAGGCTCCTCCTTTTGAGCCTCTGCATAAGCTGGTTTTCCGCTATGTCTTCTTCTAGAAGAGTTTCTGAGATGTTTGCTCCATCATATGGGTTTCTTCAGGATAAGGCAGTTTTTATGACTAAATTTGTCTTTTTTCCTTAGGTTGTGTCTTTGGAAAATTTTACACAGGAAATTGTTGTCCCTTCTTTATGTCCTAAACTTAAGTTTTCTTTAGAGAGGCTTCTTCATAACTTGGATGTTGTAAGAGCCATGAAGTATTATGTAGACACTTCTAGTTTGTTTGTTCCAAGGAAGGGGCAGAAAACTTCTGTTGCTTCTTTGGCTTCTTGGTTGAAACTTTTTAATTCATAAAGCTTTCTTGGAGAAGGACAGCCTTCATATAAACAGATTCTGCTAATTCTACCCGTTCAGTTGCCATTTTTTGGAAGTTTTAGAATGAGGCTTCTGTTGATCAAATTTGCAAGGTGGTTGTTTTATTTTATTTTTCTAAACTACCCTGTGTATTCTTTTTTTGGATTGTAACTTTATTTTTACTGGGGAACAATGTTCTTTTTATCTTGCCTTATTTTTCATTACTCATGGACTACACATCTTGGGTCATATTTCCCAGGAGTAACGGATCATGGACTCTCACCACCTGTATTAAAGAAAAAATAATGAATGCTTACCTGATACATTAATTTCTTTCTTTCATGGCGGTGAGAGTCCATGAGACTTCACCCTGTTTTTTTGGTGTTAATTTATTTTTACGCACATCTTTTTTCCCCTGCTCCTGTTATTTTGCTCTTGTTTTCCTACCTCTTTTGCTTGACTTTACATCAGAATAGTTTACCAGTGAGGTGGTAGGGGGGTTTTATAGAGCTCTTGGGGTTTGGGAATCTCTCCCTCCTCAATCCAATGTAGAGCTACCAGCAATATCTTAAAGCAATGCAGTGCAAATGCAGACATTAGCTCACTGATAGCTCCTAGGTATCTCCAATAAGCAATAGTGTCCACAGCATAAGCTTCCAAATTCTGCTTTTTTTAGGGGAGGATTCAAAGGCAAAAGAACAGCAGTAACGTTTCAGATTATACACCCTTAGTCATACAATGTCTCCCCTAAATAAAGAAGAATCTCTCCCTCCTCCTAGTTGTAGGGAAGACTAATTCCCAGGAGTAATGGTTTGTGGACTCTCACCATCATGAAAGAAGTTAATTTATCAGGTAAGCGTAAATTATGGGAGGGGGTTTTCCTGTGTGTGTCCATCCCTTTTGTCCTCCCTCTCCCCCTCTCCCCCCCCCCTTTTCTCTCCACTCCTCTCCCGCTCTTCTTTCTCCCTCTCCCTTTCTCTCTCCCTCTATCTCCCCCTCTCTCACTCTTCTCTCTCCCTCCCCCCCCCTATATCCGTCTCTCACTCTTCTCTCTCCCTTTCTCTCTCCCTTTCTCTCTCCCTTTCTCTCTCCCTCTATCTCCCCCTCTCTCTTTCTTTGGTTTAAGAAAACTGGAAGAAACTTATGTCTTTATTTGTTGCTTATCAATAAGAAGCCTGACACCTGTTTTTATGAGATATTTTGTAAACTATGATGCTCTTCTTGCACTATATAAGTAACAGATTTACAGGTCTATTCGCTTAAATGGGAATTTTTCCGATAAAAACTGTTTGTATCATTGAAACCTCTTTTATTGTGTTTTTATTGTGAGACAAAGTCAGTTAATTAGATCAGACAGTTGAATGAAGTATTTCTCTAATAAAAACTTTCATTATTCAGGTTTAATTGCAGTGCTGGCACTCTGAGATAAATAAGTTGCTTTTGTGTTCAGTTTGGGCACTTGAGCTCAAAAAGTTTTGCAATCACTGCCATAGACTATACAAAGTGTGCTCCTGTTGCCTGTATACAACCGAGCATTAAAGACCATATGCAGCACAGCAGGTACATTCTGTCTAGCCTAACAGCAGGTACATTATCTGTCTAGCCTAACAGCAGGTACATTCTGTCTAGCCTAACAGCAGGTACGTTATCTGTCTAGCCTAACAGCAGATACATTATCTGTCTAGCCTAACAGCAGGTACATTCTCTGTCTAGCCTAACAGCAGGTACATTATCTGTCTAGCCTAACAGCAGGTACATTCTGTCTAGCCTAACAGCAGGTACATTATCTGTCTAGCCTAACAGCAGGTACATTCTGTCTAGCCTAACAACAGGTACATTATCTGTCTAGCCTAACAGCAGGTACATTCTGTCTAGCCTAACAGCAGGTACATTCTCTGTCTAGCCTAACAGCAGGTACATTATCTGTCTAGCCTAACAGCAGGTACATTATCTGTCTAGCCTAACAGCAGGTACATTCTCTGTCTAGCCTAACAGCAGGTACATTCTGTCTAGCCTAACAGCAGGTACATTCTCTGTCTAGCCTAACAGCAGGTACATTCTGTCTAGCCTAACAGCAGGTACATTATCTGTCTAGGCTAACAGCAGGTACATTCTCTGTCTAGCCTAACAGCAGGTACATTATCTGTCTAGCCTAACAGCAGGTACATTATCTGTCTAGCCTAACAGCAGGTACATTCTGTCTAGCCTAACAGCAGGTACATTCTGTCTAGCCTAACAACAGGTACATTCTGTCTAGCCTAACAGCAGGTACATTCTCTGTCTAGCCTAACAGCAGTTACATTATCTGTCTAGCCTAACAGCAGGTACATTATCTGTCTAGCCTAACAGCAGGTACATTCTGTCTAGCCTAACAGCAGGTACATTAGCTGTCTAGCCTAACAGCAGGTACATTCTGTCTAGCCTAACAGCAGGTACATTCTGTCTAGCCTAACAGCAGGTACATTATCTGTCTAGGCTAACAGCAGGTACATTCTCTGTCTAGCCTAACAGCAGGTACATTATCTGTCTAGCCTAACAGCAGGTACATTATCTGTCTAGCCCAACAGCAGGTACATTCTGTCTAGCCTAACAGCAGGTACATTCTGTCTAGCCTAACAACAGGTACATTCTGTCTAGCCTAACAGCAGGTACATTCTCTGTCTAGCCTAACAGCAGTTACATTATCTGTCTAGCCTAACAGCAGGTACATTATCTGTCTAGCCTAACAGCAGGTACATTCTGTCTAGCCTAACAGCAGGTACATTATCTGTCTAGCCTAACAGCAGGTACATTATCTGTCTAGCCTAACAGCAGGTACATTCTCTGTCTAGCCTAACAGCAGGTACATTCTGTCTAGCCTAACAGCAGGTACATTCTGTCTAGCCTAACAGCAGGTACATTATCTGTCTAGCCTAACAGCAGGTACATTCTGTCTAGCCTAACAACAGGTACATTATCTGTCTAGCCTAACAGCAGCTACATTCTGTCTAGCCTAACAGCAGGTACATTCTCTGTCTAGCCTAACAGCAGGTACATTATCTGTCTAGCCTAACAGCAGGTACATTATCTGTATAGCCTAACAGCAGGTACATTCTCTGTCTAGCCTAACAGCAGGTACATTCTGTCTAGCCTAACAGCAGGTACATTCTCTGTCTAGCCTAACAGCAGGTACATTCTGTCTAGCCTAACAGCAGGTACATTATCTGTCTAGGCTAACAGCAGGTACATTCTCTGTCTAGCCTAACAGCAGGTACATTATCTGTCTAGCCTAACAGCAGGTACATTATCTGTCTAGCCTAACAGCAGGTACATTCGGTCTAGCCTAACAGCAGGTACATTCTGTCTAGCCTAACAACAGGTACATTCTGTCTAGCCTAACAGCAGGTACATTCTCTGTCTAGCCTAACAGCAGGTACATTATCTGTCTAGCCTAACAGCAGGTACATTATCTGTCTAGCCTAACAGCAGATACATTCTGTCTAGCCTAACAGCAGGTACATTCTGTCTAGCCTAACAGCAGGTACATTCTCTGTCTAGCCTAACAGCAGGTACATTATCTGTCTAGCCTAACAGCAGGTACATTCTCTGTCTAGCCTAACCACAGGTACATTCTCTGTCTAGCCTAACAGCAGGTACATTATCTGTCTAGCCTAACAGCAGGTACATTATCTGTCTAGCCTAACAGCAGGTACATTATCTGTCTAGCCTAACAGCAGGTACATTATCTGTCTAGCCTAACAGCAGGTACATTCTCTGTCTAGCCTAACAGCAGGTACATTCTGTCTAGCCTAACAGCAGGTACATTATCTGTCTAGCCTAACAGCAGGTACATTATCTGTCTAGCCTAACAGCAGGTACATTATCTGTCTAGCCTAACAGCAAGTACATTATCTGTCTAGCCTAACAGCAGGTACATTATATGTCTAGCCTAACAGCAGGTACATTATCTGTCTAGCCTAACAGCAGGTACATTCTCTGTCTAGCCTAACAGCAGGTACATTCTGTCTAGCCTAACAGCAGGTACATTATCTGTCTAGCCTAACAGCAGGTACATTCTGTCTAGCCTAACAGCAGGTACATTATCTGTCTAGCCTAACAGCAGGTACATTATCTGTCTAGCCTAACCACAGGTACATTCTCTGTCTAGCCTAACAGCAGGTACATTATCTGTCTAGCCTAACAGCAGGTACATTATCTGTCTAGCCTAACAGCAGGTACATTCTGTCTAGCCTAACAGCAGGTACATTCTCTGTCTAGCCTAACAGCAGGTACATTATCTGTCTAGCCTAACAGCAGGTACATTCTGTCTAGCCTAACAGCAGGTAAATTCTCTGTCTAGCCTAACAGCAGGTACATTATCTGTCTAGCCTAACAGCAGGTACATTCTCTGTCTAGCCTAACCACAGGTACATTCTCTGTCTAGCCTAACAGCAGGAACATTATCTGTCTAGCCTAACAGCAGGTACATTATCTGTCTAGCCTAACAGCAGGTACATTATCTGTCTAGCCTAACAGCAGGTACATTATCTGTCTAGCCTAACAGCAGGTACATTCTCTGTCTAGCCTAACAGCAGGTACATTCTGTCTAGCCTAACAGCAGGTACATTATCTGTCTAGCCTAACAGCAGGTACATTATCTGTCTAGCCTAACAGCAGGTACATTATCTGTCTAGCCTAACAGCAGGTACATTATCTGTCTAGCCTAACAGCAGGTACATTATATGTCTAGCCTAACAGCAGGTACATTATCTGTCTAGCCTAACAGCAGGTACATTCTCTGTCTAGCCTAACAGCAGGTACATTCTGTCTAGCCTAACAGCAGGTACATTATCTGTCTAGCCTAACAGCAGGTACATTCTGTCTAGCCTAACAGCAGGTACATTATCTGTCTAGCCTAACAGCAGGTACATTATCTGTCTAGCCTAACCACAGGTACATTCTCTGTCTAGCCTAACAGCAGGTACATTCTGTCTAGCCTAACAGCAGGTACATTATCTGTCTAGCCTAACAGCAGGTACATTCTGTCTAGCCTAACAGCAGGTACATTATCTGTCTAGCCTAGCAGCAGGTACATTATCTGTCTAGCCTAACAGCAGGTACATTATCTGTCTAGCCTAACAGCAGGTACATTATCTGTCTAGCCTAACAGCAGGTACATTATGTGTCTAGCCTAACAGCAGGTACATTCTGTCTAGCCTATGGGGCTGTCAGGATTGCAGCTGGTTGGCTGAATTAACGGCATGGTGCAAACATATCCTGTAGGAACCATTTCAGCCCTCTGGGGGGTAAGTTTCAGTAAGTTTTCGGTGCTTTATGTCTATATGCATAAACGTGCAAAGGGCAAACATGCAAACCTCACAACTGATTTAATGAGCTGTATGTATTTATATATTTTAGTGAGGAGTGGAAGACAAGACAAGAAAAATTTAAAACGTCAATTAAACGAATTCTGAAATGTGATTTAACCAAAGAAAACCTAACTGACCCAGTAACTCTTCCAAAAGTTGACTGTATATTTCTTGGTTGGTTGCTGGAAACTATCTGCAAAGACCGAGATGATTATTTCAGGAGTCTGAAGAAGATCTCCATGTGGCTAAAACCAGGTGGTCATCTGATATTATTAGTTGTGTTAAATGCTTCATTTGTCACAATAGGGGAACACCGCTTCCACCTTCTGAATCTGGATGAAGAGTTTATAAGAAAAGCTCTCAGGGACATAGGGTGCAGGATTGAAACCATGGAGATGGTGGAAAGGAAATCAAAGCATGAGGCTATATATTATGAACACATGGCACTTTTAACTGCTGTAATGCAATGAGATGTTTAAATGCACATTAAACGGTATATCAGTGCCTTCTATCAGTGCTGGGTGAGATAGAAATATATGTGCAACTGTCCTTAGATTTTGCTAATCTTGTGTGAGCTTTTATTCCTCTTATCAGTGACTTTTGGTGGTCAAGATAATTTATAACAGGGTTTTTTTCAGTTCCTCATAACAGTTCCAACAAGTAGATCCAATAAGTAGTGATAGTAAAAATAAAAATATGTAAAAATAATGTAGAATCTTGGAAATGTATTGGATCTAAAATTTCACATCACAAAGAGTAAAATGATGCATTTTGGAGGCAAAATCTAAAAGCTAATCATACACTTTACTGAGAGAAAGGGTACTTGGGTATTATTATTTCAGATGACATGAAGGTTGGTAAACAATGCAGCAGCACAGCAGGTAAAGCCAGTAGGATTCTGCTTGAATAGGAGTGAGCAGCAGAAAGTTAAGAATCTTATGTTACTTTATAGATCACTAGTGAGGTCTCATCTTGTGTATTGTGTAAGTTCTAGTAACTGTATCTCCAGACATCCATAAATAAACTGGAAACTGTACAAAGGAGCCTACTAATTACAGTCTAAACAAGAAAAGATACCATGACCCTAATACTTATAGCTTAGAGGGGAGATGGGAGAAAGAGGATACAAACCTTCATGTATATTAGGGGATTTAATAAAGCTGGGGCAGAAGCATTTGTTACAAAAAGTGCAGCAACAGAATAAAGCTCATCATCTTACATAGGAGCATAGCAGGATCAGGAATATTTATACTAAAAAGGGAGGCTCATTTAGGGCATAAACACCCAATACAGGTGGTACTGACAAATACATTAAGTGGCATAAAAATCTAGTAGTTACTAGAGGTTGAAAATCTCTTATATATAAAATTCAAGTAAATGGACTAAAACATAACAACTACTATAGTATGACTAAATATAAAATCCCATATATATAAGAAAAACAAACATTGCTCAGCACCTGATAAAACCCTCCTGGGTAGTGCACGCTGGACTGGGGGCCACGGCCAGGTCCCAAGTATGTATAGCACAAAGTTCACTTCTACAGCTCAGGAAAACTTTTAATTAAGCATACAGACAAGCAAAAAACTAAAGTGACGTTTCGGGCTCACACTCCCTTAATCATGCATGGTTTCTGTGTACACCTGTGTTACCTTTAAAGGCTGCTTCAGCCAAAGAGCACACACATAAAATATTAACTCTAAACATACCAAAATGTGCTCTATACAAACACTAAAAAACTCCCTCTAGTGGATAAGAATAATACAAAAAAAAAGATATACTGTATATATTTTTTTTTTCATTTCATTATTACATTTCTTTAAAAACATATGTACAACAATCGGGGAAGAAATAAAGGCAGCAAAAACTTTAACTGTTACATACTGTTCATATAATGTGGGTATAGAATATCATAATAAACTTGGCAGAATGATTATCTTTTCTCTAATATATAATTATGTATGTGCCAAATCCACATAGAAGGTACATCTTATAGCTTGTTAGAGGGTATTTTATGACAGGGGATAGATATGAGACCTACAGGAACACAGATAAGTCAAAGACTCTCTATTGAGGCCTTTCAGATACATAGAATCCAATCTATGTATCCAAAATGTCACCCTTTGTTTAAGGTATCTTTATCTGTCTCCTCCTGCTCTTAAAGGGCCTACATGGTCAATTATTTGCCAACATAGTTGGCTGATTTGATGCCCTTGTTTAAAGAAAATGAGATCAACTGGAGCCTGTAAATCCCCCTTCCTTATATTATATCTATGCTGGTTAAGACATTCTCTTATTTTACGGGTTGTTTCACCTATGTAAATTTTAGCACACGGGCATTTGCTCAAATAAACAACATGGGTAGACTCACAAGTGTAGTATGATAGAATATTCATTTTTTGTCCACTACGGGGATGCACAAAAAAATTACCTTTAATAACAGAATTACAGTTCGTACACCCCAAACATGTCTGAGGTTCTTAACCCTTTTATATGCCATCATAGTTATCTCCCTAAAGGCCGGGGTGTCCAAATTACATTGTTTTAAAATTTTACAATGTTTTTTAATGATACGTGATATTCTATCACTACACAGGTTATATTGGGATATGAACATCAATCTATCACCTAGATTACAAGTTTTGCGTTAACAGGGGTGCGGTGCTAACGAGCAGTTTATGCTCACCGCTCACTTACAGACAGCGCTGGTATTATGGGTTTTTAGAAACCCGACGTTAACCGCAAAAAAGTGAGCAAAGAGCAAAATTTTGCTCCACATCTCACCTCAATACCAGCGCTGCTTAAGTCAGCGGTAAGCTGGTGTAACGTGCTTGTGCACGATTTCCCCATAGGAATCAATGGGGGAGAGCCAGCTGGAAAAAAACCTAACACCTGCAAAAAAGCAGCGTTCAGCTCCTAACGCAGCCCCATTGATTCCTATGGGGAAACACTTTTTATGTCTACACCTAACACCCTAACAAGAAACCCGAGTCTAAACACCCCTAATCTTACACTTATTAGCCCCTAATCTGCCGCCCCCGACATCACCGACACCTACATTATATTATTAACCCCTAATCTGCCACTCCGGACACCGCCGCCACCTACATTATAGTTATGAACCCCTAATCTGCTGCCCCCAACATTTCTGAACCCTACATTATATTTATTAACCCCTAATCTGCTGCCCCCAACGTCACCGCCACTATAATAAACAAATTAACCCCTAAACCTAAGTCTAACCCTAACCCTAACCCCCCTAACTGAAATATAATTTTAATAAATCTAAATAAAATTACTACAATTACCTAAATTATTCCTATTTAAAACTAAATACTTACCTATAAAATAAACCCTAAGCTAGCTACAATATAACTAATAGTTACATTGTAGCTAGCTTAGGGTTTATTTTTATTTTACAGGGAACTTTGTATTTATTTTAACTAGGTACAATAGTTATTAAATAGTTATTAACTATTTAATAACTACCTAGTTAAAATAAAGACAAATTTATCTGTAAAATAAAACCTAACCTAAGTCACAATTACACCTAACACTACACTCTAATTAAATTAATTACCTAAACAAAATATACAAATAATTACAATTTAAAAAAATTATCTAAAGTACGAAAAAAAAACCCACTAAATTACAGAAAATAATAAAATAATTACAAGATTTTTAAACTAATTACACCTAATCTAATCCCCCTAACAAAATAAAAAAAGCCCCCCAAGATAAAAAAAAGCCCTACCCTACACTAAATTACAAATAGCCCTTGAAAGGGCCTTTTGCGGGGCATTGCCCCAAAGTAATCAGCTCTTTTACCTGTAAAAAAAAAGTACAAATAACTCCCCCACATTAAAACCCACCACCCACACAACCAACCCTACTCTAAAACCCACCCATTCGGCCCTTAAAAGACCTAAACCCTAAGGCCTAGATTTGGAGTTCGGCGGTAAAAGGGCTGTTAACGCTCCGCGGGTTTTTTTCTGGCCGCACCATAAAATTAACTCTGGTATCGAGAGTTCAAAAAAATGCTGCGTTAGGCTCCAAAAAAGGAGCGTAGAGCATTTTTACCGCAAATGCAACTCTCGATACCAGAGTTGCTTACGGACGCGGCCAGCCTCAAAAACGTGCTCGTGCACGATTCTCCCATAGGAAACAATGGGGCTGTTTGAGCTGAAAAAAAACCTAACACCTGCAAAAAAGCCGCGTTCAGCTCCTAACGCAGCCCCATTGTTTCCTATGGGGAAACACTTCCTACGTCTGCACCTAACACTCTAACATGAACCCCGAGTCTAAACACCCCTAGCCTTACACTTATTAACCCCTAATCTGCCGCCCCCGCTATCGCTGACCCCTGCATATTATTATTAACCCCTAATCTTCCGCTCCGTAAACCGCCGCAACTTACATTATCCCTATGTACCCCTAATCTGCTGCCCCTAACACCGCCGACCCCTATATTACATTTATTAACCCCTAACCTGCCCCCCACAACGTCGCCGCCAGCTACTTACAATAATTAACCCCTAATCTGCCGACCGCAAAGCGCCGCCACCTACGTTATCCTTATGTACCCCTAATCTGCTGCCCCTAACACCGCCGACCCCTATATTATATATATTAACCCCTAATCTGCCCCCCTCAACGTCGCCGACACCTGCCTACACTTATTAACCCCTAATCTGCCGAGCGGACCGCACCGCTACTATAATAAAGTTATTAACCCCTAATCCGCCTCACTAACCCTATCATAAATAGTATTAACCCCTAATCTGCCCTCCCTAACATCGCCGACACCTAACTTCAATTATTAACCCCTAATCTGACGACCGGAGCTCACCGCTATTCTAATAAATGGATTAACCCCTAAAGCTATGTCTAACCCTAACACTAACACCCCCCTAACTTAAATATAATTTAAATCTAACGAAATTAATTAACTCTTATTAAATAACTTATTCCTATTTAAAGCTAAATACTTACCTGTAAAATAAATCCTAATATAGCTACAATATAAATTATAATTACATTGTAGCTATTTTAGGATTAATATTTATTTTACAGGTAACTTTGTAATTATTTTAACCAGGTACAATAGCTATTAAATAGTTAAGAACTATTTTATAGCTACCTAGTTAAAATAATTACAAATTTACCTGTAAAATAAATCCTAACCTAAGTTATAATTAAACCTAACACTACCCTATCAATAAATTAATTAAATAAAATACCTACAATTACCTACAATAAAACCTAACACTACACTATCAATAAATAAATTAAATACAATAGCTACAAATAACTACAATTACATAAACTAACTAAAGTACAAAAAATAAAAAAGAACTAAGTTACAAAAAATAAAAAAATATTTACAAACATAAGAAAAATATTACAACAATTTTAAACTAATTACACCTACTCTAAGCCCCCTAATAAAATAACAAACACCCCCAAAATAAAAAAATGCCCTACCCTATTCTAAATTAATAGAGTTAAAAGCTCTTTTACCTTACCAGCCCTGAACAGGGCCCTTTGCGGGGCATGCCCCAATAAAATCAGCTCTTTTGCCTGTAAAAAAAAACATACAATACCCCCCCCCCAACATTACAACCCACCACCCACATACCCCTAATCTAACCCAAACCCCCCTTAAATAAACCTAACACTAGCCCCTGAAGATCTTCCTACCTTGTCTTCACCATCCAGGTTCACCGATCCGTCCTGGCATCCGGTGCTGAAGAGGTCCAGAAGAGGCTCCAAAGTCTTCCTCCTATCCGGCAAGAAGAGGACATCCGGACCGGCAAACATCTTCTCCAAGCGGCATCTTCGATCTTCTTCCATCCGGAGCGAAGCGGCTGATCTTGAAGACCTCCGGCGCGGATCCATCCTCTTCTTTCGACGTCCAACTGAAGAATGAAGGTTCCTTTAAGGGACGTCATCCAAGATGGCGTCCCTCGAATTCCGATTGGCTGATAGGATTCTATTAGCCAATCGGAATTAAGGTAGGAATTTTCTGATTGGCTGATGGAATCAGCCAATCAGAATCAAGTTCAATCCGATTGGCTGATCCAATCAGCCAATCAGATTGAGCTTGCATTCTATTGGCTGTTCCGATCAGCCAATAGAATGCAAGCTCAATCTGATTGGCTGATTGGATCGGCCAATCGGATTGAACTAGATTCTGATTGGCTGATTCCATCAGCCAATCAGAAAATTCCTACCTTAATTCCGATTGGCTAATAGAATCCTATCAGCCAATCGGAATTCGAGGGACGCCATCTTGGATGACGTCCCTTAAAGGAACCTTCATTCTTCAGTTGGACGTCGAAAGAAGAGGATGGATCCGCGCCGGAGGTCTTCAAGATCAGCCGCTTCGCTCCGGATGGAAGAAGATCGAAGATGCCGCTTGGAGAAGATGTTTGCCGGTCCGGATGTCCTCTTCTTGCCGGATAGGAGGAAGACTTTGGAGCCTCTTCTGGACCTCTTCAGCACCGGATTATGGATCGCCAACCCCCGCTTGGGTTGGATGAAGATCTTGGAGCCAGGACGGATCGGTGATACCTGGATGGTGAAGACAAGGTAGGAAGATCTTCAGGGGATTAGTGTTAGGTTTATTTAAGGGGGGTTTGGGTTAGATTAGGGGTATGTGGGTGGTGGGTTGTAATGTTGGGGGGGGGGTATTGTATGTTTTTTTTTACAGGCAAAAGAGCTGAACTTCTTGGGGCATGCCCCGCAAAGGGCCCTGTTCAGGGCTGGTAAGGTAAAAGAGCTTGTAACTTTTTTAATTTAGAATAGGGTAGGGAATTTTTTATTTTGGGGGGCTTTGTTATTTTATTAGGGGGCTTAGAGTAGGTGTAATTAGTTTAAAATTGTTGTAATATTTTTCTTATGTTTGTAAATATTTTTTTATTTTCTGTAACTTAGTTCTTTTTTATTTTTGTACTTTAGCTAGTTTATTTAATTGTATTTATTTGTAGCAATTGTGTTTAATTAATTTATTGATAGTGTAGTGTTAGGTTAATTGTAGGTAATTGTAGGTATTTTATTTAATTATTTTATTGATAGGGTAGTGTTAGGTTTATTTGTAACTTAGGTTAGGATTTATTTTACAGGTAAATTTGTTATTATTTTAACTAGGTAGCTATTAAATAGTTCTTAACTATTTAATAGCTATTGTACCTGGTTAAAATAAATACAAAGTTGCCTGTAAAATAAATATAAATCCTAAAATAGCTATAATATAATTATAATTTATATTGTAGCTATATTAGGGTTTATTTTACAGGTAAGTATTTAGCTTTAAATAGGAATAATTTATTTAATAAGAGTTAATTTATTTCGTTAGATGTAAATTATATTTAAGTTAGGGGGGTGTTAGTGTTAGGGTTAGACTTAGCTTTAGGGGTTAATACATTTATTAGAATAGCGGTGAGCTCCGATCGGAAGTTTAGGGGTTAATAATTGAAGTTAGGTGTCGGCGATGTTAGGGAGGGCAGATTAGGGGTTAATACTATTTATGATAAGGTTAGTGAGGCGGATTAGGGGTTAATAACTTTATTATAGTAGCGCTCAGGTCCGCTCGGCAGATTAGGGGTTAATAAGTGTAGGCAGGTGTCGGCGACGTTGAGGGGGGCAGATTAGGGGTTAATAAATATAATATAGGGGTCGGCGGTGTTAGGGGTAGCAGATTAGGGGTACATAGGGATAACGTAGGTGGCGGCGCTTTGCGGTCGGAAGATTAGGGGTTAATTATTTTAAGTAGCTGGCGGCGATGTTGTGGGGGGCAGATTAGGGGTTAATAAATATAATATAGGGGTCGGCGGGGTTAGGGGCAGCAGATTAGGGGTACATAAGTATAACGTAGGTGGCGGTCGGCAGATTAGGGGTTAAAAATTTTAATCGAGTGGCGGCGATGTGGGGGGAGCTCGGTTTAGGGGTACATAGGTAGTTTATGGGTGTTAGTGTACTTTAGGGTACAGTAGTTAAGAGCTTTATGAACCGGCGTTAGCCAGAAAGCTCTTAACTACTGACTTTTTTCTGCGGCTGGAGTTTTGTCGTTAGAGGTCTAACGCTCACTGCAGAAACGACTCTAAATACCGGCGTTAGACAGATCCCATTGAAAAGATAGGATACGCAAATGGCGTAGGGGGATCTGCGGTATGGAAAAGTCGCGGCTGAAAAGTGAGCGTTAGACCCTTACCTACACGACTCTAAATACCGGCGGTAGCCTAAAACCAGCGTTAGGAGCCTCTAACGCTGGTTTTCACGGCTACCGCCGAACTCCAAATCTAGGCCTAAGCTAGTTACAATGTAACTATTAGTTATATTGTAGCAATCTTAGGGTTTATTTTATAGGTAAGTATTTAGTTTTAAATAGGAATAATTTAGGTAATTGTAGTAATTTTTTTTAGATTTAATGTAATTATATTTAAGTTAGGGGGGTTCGGGTTAGGGTTAGACTTAGATTTAGGGGTTAATACATTTAATATAGTGGCGGCGAAGTTGGGGGTGACAGATTAGGGGTTAATAAATGTAGGTAGGTGTCGGCGATGTTAGGGCCGGCAGATTAAGGGTTAATAATATTTAAATAGTGTTTGCGATGCGGGAGTGCGGCGGTTTAGGGGTTAATATGTTTATTATAGTGGAGGTGATGTCTGGTTCGGCAGATTAGGGGTTAAAAAATGTATTTTAGTGTTTGCGATGTGGGGGGGGCTCGGTTTAGGGGTTAATAGGTAGTTTATGGGTGTTAGTGTACTTTTTAGCACTTTAGTTAAGAGTTTTATGTTACGGCGTTGTAGTGTAAAACTCTTAACTACTGACTTTAAAATGCAGTACCAGGCTTGACAGGAGAGGGTCTACTGCTCACTTTTGGTCAGACTTGCAATACCGGCGCTATGCAAGTCCCATTGAAAATATAGGATTCGCAACTGACGTAAGTGGATTTGCGGTATTTCCGAGTCTGGCCAAAAAAGTGAGCGGTACACCTGTACCTTCAAGACTCGTAATACCAGCTGGCGTTAAAAGCAGCGTTGGGACCTCTCAATGCTGCTTTTTAACCCTAACGCAAAACTCGTAATCTAGGTGTATCTTTCTTATCCCTTTTAGATGTAATGTTCGTAAACCCATTTGTACTTATCTTATTGACCTCTTTATGGACCAGTGCCTTGGGGTAACCCCTATCCAAAAATTTCTTATTCATGTCAAGTAATCTAGACTCCTTAAGTGGGGGTCCCCTACTATCTTGTCAACTCTCAACAATTGACTCCGGGGAAGAGACCTCTTAAGGGCCGGGTGATGAAAACTGTCATATTTTAATAATGTATTCCTATCTGTTTCTTTGGAATAGAAAGCAAAGCATAAAATATCATTTTTGTTTGTATACACTAGTGTCTAGAAACATGATTTTTGTCCTCGCTATGGTTAAGCGTAAATTCCAGGTCATTGACTTCATTATTGAGTGACTGTACAAATTATAAGGAGTCAATGTCACCCCACCATATGCCATATATATAAGAGAGACACAGAAGACTATGCTATGTGAAAAAAAGAGGTGTGCTCAGTAAATCCAAACTATAACCTATTCTAATCAGAAATTACAATATAAAATGTGTGTGGTAACAGATACATTAATTAAAAAGTAAGAAAGAAATTTGTTATAGGGTCCCATCTCTTTAAAAGAAAAAGAGGAGAAAACTAATAAAATGATGAAAACAGAAAAATCTAAATGAATAACAAAACTCTGATCACAAATAAAAATGACAATGAGCTAATAGGTTAACCAGCCCTGCGCCAGTCACTTATTTGACACAGAAAGGGTTATCAGACCCCTTCTACTGTCACTAATATATCACAATCTAGCCACACCAGGCAAGCTTGTGATTTAGTTCAGTGGGTGCAAGGGTTAACAACACTCTCTAGTCTGTACTAGACTTAAAAGAAATGCCCAAAACTCCCCTTTAATGCCACCCACACTAAACTAACTATAATACCTAAGCTGCCACCACTTATGATTTATTAAAAGGAAAATCCTAAGGAAAACCCAGACTTACACATTAACTCTCAGAATACAATTTAGCAGAAAATAACCTAAAATATACAGTTCAAATACCCCAGTCCTTTCAGTAACATGGTTCAATTATTAGACAAAGGCCAAAGCTTAATAAAGGAATTATTTATTATGCCAAAAATATTATGCACAATGCATTATTAATAAAAAGTTGTTACAGAAAATTTACACACAGCAAACAGGTTAAAATAAAATGAAGAAAATAGCAGACCTAATACTTTCCTAGCTTATAAGTCTGCCCCAGGGAGATGGGCAAGAAAAGATGGTCACTCACGCTGTAGCAGGCTCCCATGTAGAATGAACAATTTTACATGTTGAAACATCAAACTTTATACAACTTTCAGGAGATCAGGTTGCTTCTCAACCCTTTTCGCAGGGGCTAGGAAACCCCTTACCTTTTACGACCTCCAATAAACTCTAAGTCTTTGCCTGAACTTAGAGAACACATCATAATTTCTGCTAGGTAAATCTATTTTCATATAAGCAGGCAGGCAATCTTAGTTACATTGTGCAAATCCGTTTGATATCAAATATGACAGGGTTGTCATATTTACCTTCATTTAAAGTCATAACCTGTTTTAAACGCACATCTTACATTGTACCAATGTCCTTGACCTCATCAGGATATGGGGAGAGGGCACTGCTTATTGTCTTTGGAACCAACACTTTTATGGGCTTGCTGCCGTAATGACTATACAGTAACAGTTATTCAAGTGGAACAGTTTATAATGGGGTCTGGTATTTATCACAAAAAAACAAGCATAAACACAGGACACAGTTTTTCTTGAAAAAACTAATGTTTTTTAGCTCACAGGCTAAAGAGAATTAACCCCTTTGCAGCTAAATCATGAGGTATTTGTGACACATGCCTTCTGATTATTATTATTATTAGCAGTTATATGTAGAGCGCCAACAGATTCTGCAGCACTATAAACATAGGCAGTATACAAGGTAACATTTATACGGATCAAGTGGGTAGTGGGCCCTGCCAAGAGTTGCACTTTTGTAGTCAGCTCTTATGAAGGTGATCTAGAAACATGCCATGGGGTTCAAGGGGATAGCAAAGGAAAAGAGAAACTGGGGTTAGGAAAGGTTAGTATAGGTTGTATGCATCCCTGAACAGTAGAGTTTTTAGGGAGCTCTTGAAACTTCCAAAACTAGGTGAGAGTCTTGTGGAGCGAGGCAGAGAGTTCCACAAGATTGGATCCAGTCTGGAGAAGTCCTGTAAAAGGGAATGTGAGGAGGTAAAAAGAGAGGAAGAAAGTAGGAGGTCATGAGCAGAGCGAAGGGGACGGGAGGGAGAGTATCTGGAGACAAAATCTGAGACATAGGGGGGGGAGCAGTGCAGCTGAGGACTTTGTATGTCAGAGTCAGAATTTTGTGTTTAATTCTGGAGGCAAGGGGAAGCCAGTGAAGGGATTGGCAGATAGTTGCAGCAGGTGAAGAGTGATGTGTAAGGAAGATGAGCCTTACAGAGGCAATAATAATGGGTTCTAAAGAAGCTAGACGGCAGCTAGGGAGACAAGAGAGCATGTATTACAAAAAGCCTTACAAGAGGGAATTATCAATAAGGCAGAATACAATTATATGTACATAAAAAACCCTAGAACAGCAACTTTCTATACAACACCTAAAATACACAAAAAGAAACATCCACCTCCAGGCAGACCAATAATTTCGGGACAAATGAGCCTGAATAAGAATATCTCTCAATATATTGACTATTGCCTAGAGTCTTTTATGATGACACTTCCCTCATTCATTCAAGATACAAATGACATACTTAGGAAATTGGATGGGCTCACAGTTGAGGATAATACCACACATGTAGCTATAGATGTGGAAGCATTGTATTCATCAATTCCCCACACATTGGGGATAGAGGCCTGCAAATATTATTTAGATCAAAGAGGCAGTGAATATTCAGCACATACAAGCTTTACCTTAAATCTATTGAACTTTGTCCTTGAGAGACATTTTTTCATGTTTGATCATAAATACTACCGTCAAATACTTGGCACAGCCATGGGGGCAAGCTGTGCCCCCACATATGCATGCCTATATCTCAGTAAATGGGAGGTTGACTATATAAGGAATACTCTATCAGAATATGAAGAAAAAAATCAGTCTCTGGGCACGCTATATAGATGACATTCTAATAGTGTGGCATGGGACAGATGTAGAATTAAAACAATTCATTCAATTAATAAACAGCAAGCAACAACTTAAATTTAAAATTTACATATACATCAAATATGGACACTTTTAGTTTTCTAGATTTACAAATAATGATCAGAGACGGAACTATTGTGACTGAAATGTATAGGAAAGACACTTCGGCAAATACCATTTTAGTGGCAGAAAGTCATCACATAGAGTCCTGCAAAAGTGAAGGAGTTGTATATGCCATATCATGTTTATGCCCACAATTCTATGTGGGTAAAACTTACAGAGAGCTAAAAGAAAGAATATTAGAACACAAGAGGGACATTAAAAACAAAAACCTCAAAGACAGTAGTGTAGCGCGACACTTCTTCACACACCAAAATAGCTCCCCAATAAGGATAAAGACAATGGGCCTAGAACTCATAGATCTACATGGCAGAGGCGGTGATCTAGACAAAAAACTGCTCCTGAGTGAGGGGCCAATTTATCAGGCTCCGAACGGAGCTTGACAGCCCGTGTTTCTGAAACACAAGTTATGGAGCAGCGGTCACAAAGGCCGCTGCTCCATAACCCTGTCCGCCTGCTCTGATGAGGCAGACAGGAATCGCCGGAATTCAACCCAATCGAGTACGATCAGTTTGATTAGAAAATATAAAAACACATAGCACCCACCGATTCAAAGTAGCTTAAGAACAATTTATTCAATCACATAAAGTAAAAATTTCACACTTACAAGATTGCAGTGTAAAACAAGCCCTTCATATAAATGACAGCAGTAGTCCGTTAGTCCTTTTAATGCACCTTTGCCAGCATGTCTTGGATCCTTGGGTGGGTTTTAGAGTAGGGTTGGTTGTGTGGGTGGTGGGTTTTAATGTTTGGGGGGGATTGGTACTTTTTTTTACAGGTAAAAGAGCTGATTACTTTGGGGGTAATGCCCCGCAAAAGGCCCTTTTAAGGGCTATTTGTAATTTAGTGTAGGGTAGGGCTTTTTTATTTTGGGGGGGCTTTATTATTTTGTTAGGGGGATTAGATTAGGTGTAATTAGTTTAAAAATTTTGTAATTATTTTATTATTTTCTGTAATTTAGTGGGGGTTTTTTTTGTACTTTAGATAATTTTATTTAATTGTAATTTAATTGTATTTAATTTAGGTAATTAATTTAATTATAGTGTAGTGTTAAGTGTAATTGTAACTTAGGTTAGGTTTTATTTTACAGGTACTTTTGTATTTATTTTAGCTAGGTAGTTATTAAATAGTTAATAACTATTTAATAACTATTGTACCTAGTTAAAATAAATACAAAGTTGCCTGTAAAATAAAAATAAACCCTAAGATAGATACAATGTAACTATTAGTTATATTGTAGCTTGCTTATGGTTTATTTTATAGGTAAGTATTTAGTTTTAAATAGGAATAATTTAGTTAATTGTAGTAATTTTATTTAGATTTATTGTAATTATATTTAAGTTAGGGGGGGTTAGGGTTAGACTTAGGTTTAGGGGTTAATACATTTATTATAGTGGCGGCGATGTCCGGTTTGGCAGATTAGGGGTTAAAATTTTTATTTTAGTGTTTGCAATGTGGGGGGGCCTCGGTATAGGGGTTAATATGTAGTTTATGGGTGTTAGTGTACTTTTTAGCACGTTAGTTAAGAGTTTTATGCTACGGCGTTGTAGTGTAAAACTCTTAACTACTGATTTTAAAATGCGGTACCAGTCTTGACAGGAGAGGGTCTACCGCTCACTTTTTGGAAGACTCGTAATACCGGCGCTATGCAAGTCCCATTGAAAATATAGGATACGCAATTGACATAAGTGGATTTGCGGTATTTCCGAATCTGGCCAGAAAAGTGAGCGGTGAGCCTATCATTTCAAGACTCGTAATACCAGCGGGCGTTAAAAAGCAGCGTTGGGACCGGCCAACGCTGCTTTTTAAGCCAAACGCAAGACTTGTAATCTAGCCGTAAGTGTTAAGTTAAGTAAAAATGCTACATAGTTGGTGATTTAAATAAAATAATCTCATGATAAATTCATGATGATCCATAATAAGTGAAAATACCCAATTAATATAAATATATATATTATAAAAAATCATTATTGTGAGCAAAAAACAGATGCCATTCCACGCATGAATCTGAATGATACAGTATATGTTTCTATACTTCATTATATTAGTTACCCAACATAAAGAAGGGGGGGCAAATCAGTTAGCCCTATAAGATGGCTACATGAATGGAGACAGCTATCAGTTAACAAATAGACCCTTTATAAAGGCGTCTCAAAACATGGCCATATTCATGAGACCAAGGCAGAGGCAATGTCCCATTTAAATATTGCTAAAAAGCCGCCAGATACACATTCATATTAAGTCCCAAGGGATGCAGAGTCTTTCATTTGTGGATCCAGTAAGTTTCCCTCTGCCTTAGTCTCATGAATCTATTATAGAGATAGATAGATGATAGACAGATAGATAGATAGATAGATAGATAGATAGATAGATAGAGATAGATAGATGAATAAAGATAGATTGATGATAGATAGATAATACATACATAGGTAGATAGATAATACATACATAGACAGACAGACAGACAGACAATACATAGGTAGACAGACAGACAGATACATAGATCGATAGATGATAGATAGATAGATAGATAGATAGATAGATAGATAGATAGATAGATAGATAATGCATACATAGATAGACAGACAGACAGACAGACAGGTAGAAAGATAGATAGATATATAGATAAATAAATAGATAAATAGATAGATAGGTAAATATATAGATCGATGATAGATAGATCGATAGATTGATAGATAGGTAGATAGATATTGGCAAAGCAGAACCAATGGCACTATTTAAAGGGTAAGAGGGAATAAGCTATAAAATAATTAATTTACTACTAGAGGAGACTTATAAGCCCCTCAGTGGTTAGTAATGGATTATATCGCTTTAGGTGCTGTGTACTAGATACAATTCACTGGAAAGCAGTGCTGGACTGCTGAAAAGCGTACACTTTGAAAGCACTCAAATTCCCATGGGAATTTGAGTGCTTTCAAGGTAGATAGATATATAGATAATAGATAGATAGATAGATAATACATACATAGATAGACAGATAGATAAATAGATGATAGATAATAGTTAGATAGATCGATAGATAGATAAATAGGTAAATAGATAGATCGATGATAGATAGATAGATAATACATACATAGATAGAGAGACAGGTAGATAGATAGATGATAGATAGATAGATGATAGATAGGTCGATAGATAGATATATAGGTAAATAGATAGATCAATAATAGATAGATAATACATACATACATAGACAGACAGACAGACAGACAGATAGATGTAGAGGCAGGTAGGATGTCTACACTCTCTGGATTTTACAATCAGTAGTTTATTACTTTGAGACGTTTCAGGGGGGAACGACGAAATGTCACATTTGTAATAAACTAAAGGTTCTTTGCCTGCACCCTGGTAGCTGTGGTGGACATTGTGAGTGCGCATATTGGGGATGAGATATTAAAGGGTCAGTTACCAGGGCTATAAGGAAGCATTGTATTATTTTAAAAGAGGATCCATATTTGGGGTATAATTCAGGGGAAATGCCTGAGGTAAGTTTCAGAAAGAATAAAAACGCACGAAATATCTTAGCACCCAGCAAATTACCAAACAACACAAGAGTATTTGTTTATTTAGACGCTTGTTACCTCAGCAGCTCTGCACTTGTGCCAAGCATAGATGCAGTGTGCGCCAGTTTGTAGATCAGAAAGAATAAAAACGCACGAAATATCTTAGCACCCAGCAAATTACCAAACAACACAACAGTATTTGTTTATTTAGACGCTTGTTACCTCAGCAGCTCTGCACTTGTGCCAAGCATAGATGCAGTGTGTGCCAGTTTGTAGATCAGAAAGAATAAAAACGCACAAAATATCTTAGCACCCAGCAAATTACCAAACAACACAACAGTATTTGTTTATTTAGACGCTTATTACCTCAGCAGCTCTGCACTTGTGCCAAGCATAGATGCAGTGTGTGCCAGTTTGTAGATCAGAAAGAATAAAAACGCACGAAATATCTTAGCACCCAGCAAATTACCAAACAACACAACAGTATTTGTTTATTTAGACGCTTGTTACCTCAGCAGCTCTGCACTTGTGCCAAGCATAGATGCAGTGTGTGCCAGTTTGTAGATCAGAAAAAATAAAAACGCACAAAATATCTTAGCACCCAGCAAATTACCAAACAACACAACAGTATTTGTTTATTTAGACGCTTGTTACCTCAGCAGCTCTGCACTTGTGCCAAGCATAGATGCAGTGTGTGCCAGTTTGTAGATCAGAAAGAATAAAAACGCACAAAATATCTTAGCACCCAGCAAATTACAAAACAACACAACAGTATTTGTTTATTTAGACGCTTGTTACCTCAGCAGCTCTGCACTTGTGCCAAGCATAGATGCAGTGTGTGCCAGTTTCTAGATCAGAAAGAATAAAAACGCACGAAATATCTTAGCACCCAGCAAATTACCAAACAACACAACAGTATTTGTTTATTTAGACGCTTGTTACCTCAGCAGCTCTGCACTTGTGCCAAGCATAGATGCAGTGTGTGCCAGTTTATAGATCAGAAAGAATAAAAACGCACGAAATATCTTAGCACCCAGCAAATTACCAAACAACACAACAGTATTTGTTTATTTAGACGCTTGTTACCTCAGCAGCTCTGCACTTGTGCCAAGCATAGATGCAGTGTGTGCCAGTTTGTAGATCAGAAAGAATAAAAATGCACAAAATATCTTAGCACCCAGCAAATTACCAAACAACACAACAGTATTTGTTTATTTAGACGCTTGTTACCTCAGCAGCTCTGCACTTGTGCCAAGCATAGATGCAGTGTGCGCCAGTTTGTAGATCAGAAAGAATAAAAACGCACTAAATATCTTAGCACCCAGCAAATTACCAAACAACACAACAGTATTTGTTTATTTAGACGCTTGTTACCTCAGCAGCTCTGCACTTGTGCCAAGCATAGATGCAGTGTGTGCCAGTTTGTAGATCAGAAAGAATAAAAACGCACGAAATATCTTAGCACCCAGCAAATTACCAAACAACACAACAGTATTTGTTTATTTAGACGCTTGTTACCTCAGCAGCTCTGCACTTGTGCCAAGCATAGATGCAGTGTGTGCCAGTTTGTAGATCAGAAAGAATAAAAACGCACGAAATATCTTAGCACCCAGCAAATTACCAAACAACACAACAGTATTTGTTTATTTAGACGCTTGTTACCTCAGCAGCTCTGCACTTGTGCCAAGCATAGATGCAGTGTGTGCCAGTTTGTAGATCAGAAAGAATAAAAACGCACAAAATATCTTAGCACCCAGCAAATTACCAAACAACACAACAGTATTTGTTTATTTAGACGCTTGTTACCTCAGCAGCTCTGCACTTGTGCCAAGCATAGATGCAGTGTGTGCCAGTTTGTAGATCAGAAAAAATAAAAACGCACAAAATATCTTAGCACCCAGCAAATTACCAAACAACACAACAGTATTTGTTTATTTAGACGCTTGTTACCTCAGCAGCTCTGCACTTGTGCCAAGCATAGATGCAGTGTGTGCCAGTTTGTAGATCAGAAAGAATAAAAACGCACGAAATATCTTAGCACCCAGCAAATTACCAAACAACACAACAGTATTTGTTTATTTAGACGCTTGTTACCTCAGCAGCTCTGCACTTGTGCCAAGCATAGATACAGTGTGTGCCAGTTTGTAGATCAGAAAGAATAAAAACGCACGAAATATCTTAGCACCCAGCAAATTACCAAACAACACAACAGTATTTGTTTATTTAGACGCTTGTTACCTCAGCAGCTCTGCACTTGTGCCAAGCATAGATGCAGTGTGTGCCAGTTTGTAGATCAGAAAGAATAAAAACGCACGAAATATCTTAGCACCCAGCAAATTACCAAACAACACAACAGTATTTGTTTATTTAGACGCTTGTTACCTCAGCAGCTCTGCACTTGTGCCAAGCATAGATACCGTGTGTGCCAGTTTGTAGATCAGAAAGAATAAAAACGCACGAAATATCTTAGCACCCAGCAAATTACCAAACAACACAACAGTATTTGTTTATTTAGACGCTTGTTACCTCAGCAGCTCTGCACTTGTGCCAAGCATAGATGCAGTGTGTGCCAGTTTATAGATCAGAAAGAATAAAAACGCACGAAATATCTTAGCACCCAGCAAATTACCAAACAACACAACAGTATTTGTTTATTTAGACGCTTGTTACCTCAGCAGCTCTGCACTTGTGCCAAGCATAGATGCAGTGTGTGCCAGTTTGTAGATCAGAAAGAATAAAAACGCACGAAATATCTTAGCACCCAGCAAATTACCAAACAACACAACAGTATTTGTTTATTTAGACGCTTGTTACCTCAGCAGCTCTGCACTTGTGCCAAGCATAGATGCAGTGTGTGCCAGTTTGTAGATCAGAAAGAATAAAAACGCACGAAATATCTTAGCACCCAGCAAATTACCAAACAACACAACAGTATTTGTTTATTTAGACGCTTGTTACCTCAGCAGCTCTGCACTTGTGCCAAGCATAGATGCAGTGTGTGCCAGTTTGTAGATCAGAAAGAATAAAAACGCACGAAATATCTTAGCACCCAGCAAATTACCAAACAACACAACAGTATTTGTTTATTTAGACGCTTGTTACCTCAGCAGCTCTGCACTTGTGCCAAGCATAGATGCAGTGTGTGCCAGTTTGTAGATCAGAAAGAATAAAAACGCACGAAATATCTTAGCACCCAGCAAATTACCAAACAACACAACAGTATTTGTTTATTTAGACGCTTGTTACCTCAGCAGCTCTGCACTTTTGCCAAGCATAGATGCAGTGTGTGCCAGTTTGTAGATCAGAAAGAATAAAAACGCACGAAATATCTTAGCACCCAGCAAATTACCAAACAACGCAACAGTATTTGTTTATTTAGACGCTTGTTACCTCAGCAGCTCTGCACTTGTGCCAAGCATAGATGCAGTGTGTGCCAGTTTGTAGATCAGAAAGAATAAAAACGCACAAAATATCTTAGCACCCAGCAAATTACCAAACAACACAACAGTATTTGTTTATTTAGACGCTTGTTACCTCAGCAGCTCTGCACTTGTTCCAAGCATAGATGCAGTGTGCGCCAGTTTGTAGATCAGAAAGAATAAAAACGCACAAAATATCTTAGCACCCAGCAAATTACCAAACAACACAACAGTATTTGTTTATTTAGACGCTTGTTACCTCAGCAGCTCTGCACTTGTGCCAAGCATAGATTCAGTGTGTGCCAGTTTGTAGATCAGAATGGCACCATTTGGAATTCTAATGGAATAAAAAGCTATGAGGTGAATCACAAGCATTCATGTAACTGTTTTATACAACGGAGGAACTAAGAGGATCACACGTACCAGACTTGGGGGTAGCTTTAATAAGGGCCGAATGGCCCCTGTTCCTCCTATTTCCGCACGAGCCTTCAGTCTCGCCAGAAACAGCAGTTATGAAGCAGGGGTCTTAAGAATGCTGCTCCTTAACTTGTCCGCTGCCTCTGAGGCTGCGGACATCAATCCGCCCGATCGTATATACCATCGGTCTGATTGACACCCCCTGCTAGTGGCCGATTGGCCGCGAATCTCCAGGGGTGGCATTGCACAAGCAGTTCACTAGAACTGCTTGTGCAATGCTGAATGCCGACAGTGTATGCTGTCCGCATTCAGCGATGTCCACCAGGTATTAATGAATCTACCCCTTGGAGAACATGTGTGTAATATCAGAAATAGGTTCGAGAACATATTGTGTCCGAGCATTTCAGACTGGTGCATAATGTTTCCCTTCAATGTTTAAAATTAAAAATAAAGATTATAGATTGGGTACCAGGAAAAATGTATCCAAATAGGCTTTGACCCCAAGGCAATGGGTAACTTTTATAATTTAACAATTTGTGTTGTTGCACCCATAGGGGTTAAACATTGATTTGGATGTGCAAGCATTTATTTAATTTTTGTTTTTTATCTATATATGATTTCAGTGGTTGGAATAAGTATTTGTTATATACATTAATGTATGTACATTATATATATGTATGTATTTTTTATATACATTTATGTACGTACATTATGTATATATATATATATATATATATATATATATACACACAGTAATTTTTATATACATTTATGTACGTACATTATATAAATATATATATATATATATACACACAATATATATTATATATATATATACAGTATTTTATATACATTAATGTACCTACATTATATATATATATATATATATATATATATATACAGTATTTTTATATACATTTATATATGTACATAAATGTATGTACATAAATGTTGGCGCTCTACAAATACCTGATAATAATAATAATAAATATAAATATATATATATATATATATATATATATGTGTGTGTGTATTTTTTATATACATTTATGTATGTACATTATATATATGTATGTATTTTTTATATACATTTATGTATGTACATTATATATATATATGTATTTTTATATACAATTATGTATGTACATTATATATATATATATATGTATTTTTTATATACATTTATGGATGTACATGATATATATACAGTATTTTTATATACATTTATGTATGTACATTATATATATGTATGTATTTTTTATGTACATTTATGTACGTACATTATATATATATATATACAGTATTTTTATATAAATTTATGTACGTACATTATATATATAGATACAGTCTTTTTATATACATTTATGTATATACATTAAATATATGTATTTTTATATACATTTATGTACGTACATTGTATATATACAGTATTTTTATATACATTTATGCACGTACATTTTATATATATATATATATATATACACATTATTTTTATATACATTTATGTATGTACATTATATATATATATGTATTTTTTAGATATGTACTTAGATGTAACAGATGATTTTAAGATTGTGGCTGCAACCAGTTTCTATAGCAAAGTGCATAGCTGCTACATTCTGGATGTTGCTAGTTTCTCAGTGAATCTGTGCAATCAGCGTCTTTATCTAGCTTTATCCTGGACACTGCTTAATCTGATCTTCTGCAACAATGTTTCCCTGACCTCTGCACCATATCTCAGGTTATTTACCATGTGTCTGAACCATGGACACTGCTTATACTTTCTGTAAACCTGCAACAATGTTACTCTGACCTCTGCACCATATCTCAGGTTATTTACCATGTGTCTGAACCATGGACACTGCTTATACTTTCTGTAAACCTGCAACAATGTTTCACTGACCTCTTCACCATATCTCAGGCTATTTACCATGTGTCTGAACCATGGACACTGCTTATACTTTCTGTAAACCTGCAACAATGTTTCTCTGACCTCTGCACCATATCTCAGGTTATTTACCATGTGTCTGAACCATAAACACTGCTTATACTTTCTGTAAACCTGCAACAATGTTACTCTGACCTCTGCACCATATCTCAGGTTATTTACCATGTGTCTGAAACATGGACACTGCTTATACTTTCTGTAAACCTGCAACAATGTTACTCTGACCTCTGCACCATATCTCAGGTTATTTACCATGTGTCTGAAACATGGACATTGCGTATACGTTCTGTAAACCTGCAACAATGTTTCCCTGACCTCTGCACCATATCTCAGGTTATTTACCATGTGTCTGAACCATGGACACTGCTTATACGTTATGTAAACCTGCAACAATGTTTCCCTGACCTCTGCACCATATCTCAGGTTATTTACCATGTGTCTGAACCATGGACACTGCTTATACTTTCTGTAAACCTGCAACAATGTTTCCCTGACCTCTTCACCATATCTCAGGTTATTTACCATGTGTCTGAATCATAAACACTGCTTATACTTTCTGTAAACCTGCAACAATGTTTGCCTGACCTCTGCACCATATCTCAGGTTATTTACCATGTGTCTGAACCATGGACACTGCTTATACTTTCTGTAAACCTGCAACAATGTTTCCCTGACCTCTGCACCATATCTCAGGTTATTTACCATGTGTCTGAACCATGGACACTGCTTATACTTTATGTAAACCTGCAACAATGTTTCCCTGACCTCTGCACCATTTCTCAGGTTATTTACCATGTGTCTGAACCATAGACACTGCTTATACTTTCTGTAAACCTGCAACAATGTTTCCCTGACCTCTTCACCATATCTCAGGTTATTTACCATGTGTCTGAAGCATGGACACTGCTTTTACTTTCTGTAAACCTGCAACAATGTTTCCCTGACCTCTGCACCATATCTCTGGTTATTTACCATGTGTCTGAACCATGGGCACTGCTTATACTTTCTGTAAACCTGCAACAATGTTTCCCTGACCTCTTCACCATATCTCAGGTTATTTACCATGTGTCTGAAGCATGGACACTGCTTTTACTTTCTGTAAACCTGCAACAATGTTTCCCTGACCTCTGCACCATATCTCTGGTTATTTACCATGTGTCTGAAGCATGGACGCTGCTTTTACTTTCTGTAAACCTGAAACAATGTTTCCCTGACCTCTGCACCATATCTCTGGTTATTTACCATGTGTCTGAAGCATGGACACTGCTTATACTTTCTGTAAACCTGCAACAATGTTTCCCTGACCTCTGCTACTTTATTATTATTGCTTATCCAGTCACTTGCTGCAATCTGCCATATCTGAACTGTAGTTTACTGGGAACTTGCTAGATAATAAAGTATTGTCAAGTTGTTTGTTACAGCTCATCTCAGCTCTGTCCTGCATTTATGTTTCTTTATTGGTCTGTGATTTTCTACTAATGAGACAAAGGGGGGTAGTTATCAAGCCGTCTACTTTTCTGGCTTCGCCGGCCCAATACGCACGCCTAAGCTCGCCTACCTTCGCCGCCGCGGACCTGAAAAAATACGCCTTAGTTATCAAATAAAGCTGTCAAAAAGCCGCGGGGCGATGAGCAGCGGACTGTGACAGTTATCACTCATCCGATCTCGCTGCCCTTCGGCTTTTTCCCAGCTTTATTGCTAGCCTGTCACTAAGCACTCACACTAAACTACACTGCTCTAACCCCTATACCGGCGCCCCCGGAGCCCCCCGCAACTCAATAAAGTTACTAACCCCTAAACCGCCGCTCCTAGACCCTGCCGCAACTCTTATAAATGTATTAACCCCTAAACCGCCGCTCCTATACCCCGCCGCAAGTCTTATAAATGTATTAACCCCTAAACCGCCGCTCCCGGACACCGCTGCCACCTACAGTATACCTAGTAACCCCTATCCTGCCCCCCCTACACCGTCGCCCTCTATTATAAAATTATTAACCCCTATCCTGCTGATCCCGCACCTCTCCGCAACTAAATAAATAGTTTAACCCCTAAACCGCCGCTCCCTGAACCCGCCGCAACCTATATTAAACCTATTAACCCCTATCCTGCCCCCCCTACACCGTCGCCACCTATAATAAATTTAATAACCCCTAATCTGCCCCCCACTACACCGCCGCCACTGTAATAAAATTATTAACCCCTAAACCTAAGTCTAACCCTAACCCTAAAGCCCCCCTAACTTAAATATTAATTAAATAAATCTAAATAAATTAACTCTTATTAACTAAATGAATCCTATTTAAAACTAAATACTTACCTATAAAATAAACCCTAATATAGCTACAATATAAATAATAATTATATTCTAGCTATTTTAGGATTTATTTTTATTTTACAGGTACCTTTCAATTTATTTTAACCAGGTACAATAGCTATTAAATAGTTATTAACTATTTAATAGCTTACCTAGCTAAAATAAAGAGAAATGTACCTGTGAAATAAATCCTAACCTAAGTTACAATTACACCTAACACTACACTATACTTTAATAAATTATTCCTATTTAAAAATAAATACTTACCTGTAAAATAAACCCTAAGATAGCTACAATATAATTAATAATTATATTATAGCTATCTTAGGATTTATATTTATTTTACAGGTAACTTTGTATTTATTTTAGCTAATTAGAATAGTTATTATATAGTTATTAACTATTTAATAACTACCTAGCTAAAAGAAATACAAAATTACCTGTAAAATAAATCCTAACTTAAGTTACAATTAAACCTAATACTACACTATCATTAAATTAATTAAATAAACTACCTACAAATAACTACAATTAAATACAATTACATAAACTAACTAAAGTACAAAAAATAAAAAAAGCTAAGTTACAAAAAATAAAAAAATAAGTTACAAACATGTTAAAAATATTACAACAATTTTAAGCTACTTACACCTAATCTAAGCCCCCTAATAAAATAACAAACCCCCCCAAAATAAAAAAATGCCCTACCCTATTCTAAATTAAATAAATTTCAAAGCTCTTTTACCTTACCAGCCCTTAAAAGGGCCATTTGTGGGGGCATGCCCCAAAGAAAACAGCTCTTTTGCCTGTAAAAGAAAAATACAACCCCCCCCCAACATTAAAACCCACCACCCACATACCCCTAATCTAACCCAAACCCCCCTTACAAAAACCTAACACTAATCCCCTGAAGATCATCCTACCTTTAGTTGTCTTCACTCAGCCGAGCCACTGATGGAACTGAAGAGGACATCCGGAGCGGAAGAAGTTAATCCTCCAAGCGGCGCTGAAGAAATCTTCCATCCGATGAAGTCATCATCCAGGCGGCGCTGAAGAAAAGTCTTCGATCCGGCCGATGTCATCTTCAAAGAGGCGCTGAAGAGGTCTTCTATCCAGGCGAAGTCATCTTCCAAGCCGGGTCTTGAATCTTCCTTCCGCCGACGCGGAACCACCTTCTTCACCGACGGACTACGACGAATGACGGCTCCTTTAAGGGACGTCATCCAAGATGGCGTCCCCTCAATTCCGATTGGCTGGTAGGATTCTATCAGCCAATCGGAATTAAGGTAGGAAAATCTGATTGGCTGATGGAATCAGCCAATCAGATTCAAGTTCAATCCGATTGGCTGATCCAATCAGCCAATCAGATTGAGCTCGCATTCTATTGGCTGATCGGAACAGCCAATAGAATGCAAGCTCAATCTGATTGGCTGATTCCATCAGCCAATCAGATTTTTCCTACCTTAATTCTGATTGGCTGATAGAATCCTATCAGCCAATCGGAATTGAGGGGACGCCATCTTGGATGACGTCCCTTAAAGGAGCCGTCATTCGTCGTAGTCCGTCGGTGAAGAAGGTGGTTCCGCGTCGGCGGAAGGAAGATTCAAGACCCGGCTTGGAAGATGACTTCGCCCGGATAGAAGACCTCTTCAGCGCCTCTTTGAAGATGACATCGGCCGGATCGAAGACTTTTCTTCAGCGCCGCCTGGATGATGACTTCATCGGATGGAAGATTTCTTCAGCGCCGCTTGGAGGATTAACTTCTTCCGCTCCGGATGTCCTCTTCAGTTCCATCGGTGGCTCGGCTGAGTGAAGACAACTAAAGGTAGGATGATCTTCAGGGGATTAGTGTTAGGTTTTTGTAAGGGGGGTTTGGGTTAGATTAGGGGTATGTGGGTGGTGGGTTTTAATGTTGGGGGGGGTTGTATTTTTCTTTTACAGGCAAAAGAGCTGTTTTCTTTGGGGCATGCCCCCACAAATGGCCCTTTTAAGGGCTGGTAAGGTAAAAGAGCTTTGAAATTTATTTAATTTAGAATAGGGTAGGGCATTTTTTTATTTTGGGGGGGTTTGTTATTTTATTAGGGGGCTTAGATTAGGTGTAAGTAGCTTAAAATTGTTGTAATATTTTTAACATGTTTGTAACTTATTTTTTTATTTTTTGTAACTTAGCTTTTTTTATTTTTTGTACTTTAGTTAGTTTATGTAATTGTATTTAATTGTAGTTATTTGTAGGTAGTTTATTTAATTAATTTAATGATAGTGTAGTATTAGGTTTAATTGTAACTTAAGTTAGGATTTATTTTACAGGTAATTTTGTATTTCTTTTAGCTAGGTAGTTATTAAATAGTTAATAACTATTGTAACTAGCTAAAAGAAATACAAAGTTACCTGTAAAATAAATATAAATCCTAAGATAGCTATAATATAATTATTAATTATATTGTAGCTATCTTAGGGTTTATTTTACAGGTAAGTATTTATTTTTAAATAGGAATAATTTATTAAAGTATAGTGTAGTGTTAGGTGTAATTGTAACTTAGGTTAGGATTTATTTCACAGGTACATTTCTCTTTATTTTAGCTAGGTAAGCTATTAAATAGTTAATAACTATTTAATAGCTATTGTACCTGGTTAAAATAAATTGAAAGTTACCTGTAAAATAAAAATAAATCCTAAGATAGCTAGAATATAATTATTATTTATATTGTAGCTATATTAGGGTTTATTTTATAGGTAAGTATTTAGTTTTAAATAGGATTCATTTAGTTAATAAGAGTTAATTTATTTAGATTTATTTAATTAATATTTAAGTTAGGGGGGCGTTAGGGTTAGGGTTAGACTTAGGTTTAGGGGTTAATAATTTTATTACAGTGGCGGCGGCGTAGTGGGGGGCAGGATAGGGGTTAATAAATTTCTTATAGGTGGCGACGGTGTAGGGGGGGCAGATTAGGGGTTAATACATTTAATATAGGTTGCGGCGGGTTCAGGGAGCGGCGGTTTAGGGGTTAATACATTTATTATAGTTGCGGTGGGCTCCGGGAGCGGCGGTTTAGGGGTTAATATGTATAGAGTAGCTTGCGGTGGGCTCCGGGAGCGGCGGTTTAGGGGGTAATAACTTTATTTAGTTGCGGCGGTGTAGGGGGGACAGATTAGTGGTGTTTAGACTCGGGGTACATGTTAGGGTGTTAGGTGTAGACAGCTCCCATAGAAATCAATGGGATGTCTGTCAGCAGCGAACTTGTACTTTCGCTATGGTCAGACTCCCATTGATTCCTATGGGATCCGCCGCCTCCAGGGGTGGCGGATTGAAAACCAGGTACGCTGGGCCGGAAAAGTGCCGAGCGTACCTGCTAGTTTTTTGATAACTAGCAAAAGTAGTGAGAATGTGCCGCACTTGTGTGCGGAACATCTGGAGTGACGTAAGAATCGATCTGTGTCGGACTGAGTCCGGCGGATCGATGCTTACGTCACAAAATTCTACTTTTGCCGGTCTCGAGCCTTTGATAACTAAGGCGTATCAGCCTCGCCACAAATACGCTGCGGAATTCCAGCGTATTTGAGGTTGACGGCTTGATAACTACCCCCCAGTGTATCACATCAATCTATGTCCAAGATCCTCATTCCCGGCTCAAGGGTCAATGTCTACCAGTGCCCCGAGGGTTCATCTCCTGAAGAGTTATACACAGGATCCTGACACTTCAAGAGGATTTATAGGGTGTGGTGTGGTCTTGGGTCAGCAAAATAATATATATATATATCTCTAACACCACCTTAGGTTTAAATGATTTTCAAACTTGGACAGACAGCCTTTGCATATTTTGCCCAAAATTCAATATTTTACTAAAAAAAAGTTAAGACCCACTTGTTAAATAAACAGTTGACACTGCCTTTGGTTATGTAAACCTTGCAGATTAAGCATAGAACCCAATTCAGTCAGTGTAGATCAAATAAGGTAAATTACAGTCTCACTAATCACATTTGTTTGCAATCAACCAGCATAGAAGACGTATTAAATTAAGGTTTAGTAGGGGGGTTAACAACGCAGGAAACACAATAACAGTAGCAGATAGAAACAGATAACTAAACCGTCTCTTGTCCATGAGGCTGATTTAACAATTTTTGGACGGAAATTATTCGCTGTGGTGAACATGTCCGCCCGACATCGCTAAATGCTGACCACATATGCAGTCGGCATTTAACATTGCACAAGCATTTCTAGTGAAATGCTTGTGCAATGCCACACCCTGCACATTTGCGGCCAATCAGCTGCTAGCAGGGGGTGTCAATCATCCCGATCGGATCGGGATGATTGCTCTCCGCCACCTCAGAGGTGGTGGACGAGTTAAGCAGCAGCTGTCTTAAGACCATTGCTTCTAAACTTACATTTCCGGCGAGCCTGAAGACTCGCATGGAAACAGCAGCATACGCTGCTTAACCCCTTAATGACCGGACCATTTTTCAATTTTCTTACCCTTAATGACAATGGCTATTTTTACATTTCTGCAGTGTTTGTGTTTAGCTGTAATTTCCCTCTTACTCATTTACTGTACCCACACATATTATATACCGTTTTTCTCGCCATTAAATGGACTTTCTAAGGATACCATTATTTTCATCATATCTTATAATTTCCTATAAAAAAAATATAAAATATGTGGAAAAAATTGAAAAAAAACACACTTTTTCTAACTTTGACCCCCAAAATCTGTTACACATCTACAATCACCAAAAAACACCTATGCTAAATAGTTTCTAAATTTTGTCCTGAGTTTAGAAATACCCAATGTTTACATGTTCTTTACTTTTTTTGCAAGTTATAGGGCCATAAATACAAGTAGCACTTTGCTATTTCCAAACAACTTTTTTTCAAAATTAGCGCTAGTTACATTGGAACCCTGATATCTGTCAGGAATACCTGAATATCCCTTGACATGTATATATTTTTTTTTAGAAGACAACCCAAAGTATTGATCTAGGCCCATTTTGGTATATTTCATGCCACCATTTCACCGCCAAATGTCATCAAATAAAAAAAAAAGTTCACTTTTTCACAAATTTTGTCACAAACTTTAGGTTTCCCACTGAAATTATTTACAAACAGCTTCTGCAATTAAGGCACAAATGGTTGTAAATGCTTCTTTGGGATCCCCTTTGTTCAGAAATAGCAGACTTATATGGCTTTGGGGTTGCTTTTTGGTAAGTAGAAGGCCGCTAAATGCTGCTGCGCACCACACGTAAATTATGCCCAGCAGTTAAGGGGTTAATTAGGTAGGTTGTAGGGAGCTTGCAGGGTTAATTTTAGCTTTAGGGTAGAGATCAGCCTCCCACCTGACACATCCCACCCCCTGATCCCTCCCAAACAGTTCTCTTCCCTCCCCCACCCCACAATTGTCCCCGCCATCTTAAGTACTGGCAGAAAGTCTGCCAGTACTAAATAAAAGGAGTTTTTCTTTTTTTTAATAAAAAAAAATAAAATGTTTTAGCTGTGATGGACTCCTGCCTTAGCCCCAACCTCCATGATCCCCCCCCCCAGCTCTCTAACCCTCTCCCCTACCTAATTGCCGCCATCTTGGGTACTGGCAGCTGTCTGCCAGTACCCAATTTGCCCCAAAAACAAGTGTTTTTTTTATCTTTTTTTCCCATTTTAAATGTTTTCTGTAGTGTAGCAGCCCCCCACAATACCCCAACCCCCTCCCCCTCCCAGATCCTTATATATTTATTTTTTCCCCCCCTCTTCCCTCCTCATTGGTGTCAGTGGGTAGCTAATCGCGCGCGCGCACGCGCACGCGCGCCCCCGCACGCTCCCGGCACCCGGCGTGCACATTGCACTTACAGGAGCCGGATGCCGGGTAGCGATGGGCCGCCCACCCGCCTCCCTGTTGCGCTCCCACCCACCAACGAACCGGCACCATCGCTACCGGTGCAGAGAGGGCCACAGAGTGGCTCTCTCTGCATCGGAGTCTTCTGAAAGGGTATTGCAGGATGCCTCCATATGGAGGCATCACTGCAATACCCTGAGAGCTGCTGGAAGCGATTGCAATCGCTTCCAGCACTCTCTTAGACAACTGACGTACCAGGTACGTCTATTGTCATTAACTGTAAGTTAATGCATGACGTACCTGGTACGTCAGTTGTCATTAAGGGGTTAATAAATATGCCCCCATATGTTATCTGGAAGCACAAATCACTGCTGGCGTAGTAGGAAGGGCTACAGCCAGGGTACTTTTGCACAGCTAATCCAAGTCCAGTTTCTCTGCTCTGACTCTATTCAAATGGCACAAATAAGCTTTATGTACAGCTAGTTAACGTGACCCTTTGCTACTTTTATAGCCAATAGCACTACTATATACTACTGTGATATAAGCAAGCAATCATGGGAGCCATTACTGGCCCAATGTCAGACATCAAATTTGTCAGACCCTCTCCTTACTGAACAAAAAAAAGAGTATACAATAGGATAGTTACTTCCCTTTAGTTAGAACCGCTGCCTTCCAAACAGTCTCTCTCAAAGCTGTACAAACGATGTATATTGGCAGATAGAGGCGCTGGTTCTAAGGGATCTCCAAAGGATTTTTCTCTATGTTTCACAATTTTCCCAGAAGAATTCTGTCTGTGTTCAAAGAATATCACATTGGCATAGTATGTCTGAGCACCTTAATACATAGGTGCAGTATACTCACAGAATAATATCAGACAAGCGGCTCCACAGGTGATTTCACAATCTTCCCAGAAAAAGGGGTTCTGTCCGTATCTGTGTTCAAAGAATATCATATTGACATAGTATGTCTGTGCACCTTAATAAATAAGTGCAGTATACTCACAGAATGATATCAGGCAAACAGCTCCACAGGTGATATCACAAAAAAAAAAACAGCAGGTGATTTCACACAAAAAAACAATCAGGAAAGAAAAAAAGCTGGCTTTCTTTTTTTTTTTTTTTTTAGAAAATGTTTATTTTGCTCATTGCAAAAGTGTTTCAACGGCTATACCGTCTTTTTCAAGAGCTATTTAAAAACTTTGTATAGCTTACAGAAAATCATATAAATTATTAGTAGTATTAAGGTGCTCAGACATACTATGCCAATGTGATATTCTTTGAACACAGATACAGTCAGAATTCTTCTGGGAAAATTGTGAAACATAGAGAAAAATCCTTTGGAGATCCCTTAGAACCAGCGCCTCTATCTGCCAATATACCTCTCCTTACTGACAGGCTTCCCTTGGCAACGCAACATCCCTTATAGATATAGTTTTATGTCTGCCTTACCCCTATAGACAATACACAAATGGCTCCCGCCCCCCTTTATGTCTAGATGTTTATGTATATTGACAAAACCATAGCCATTGCTGTGAATCATACTATTTATTATTTTATATCCAGGGGAATAATGTCTGATTATTTAAAAAATGCCTTGGCTCTTTAATGAAGCTTTACAAAACACTGCACAAACACTTTACCAGGATAGAATTTCAAAAATGCTAGTGAAAGCAGAAACGTATTTGCCTTTGTAGATTGTCTTTTAGTTTTTAACACTCGCAATGAGAGCATTATTTGCGGGTACAATAAAAATCCCATTGCTTTTACATTGGAGAGTTCTATGGTTTGTCTTTTGATACATCAGAAAACACCTTTTCAGCAATTTTCTGAAAGATGTCTTCACTTTTTCTGTTTCAAAAGCATTTGTTAAACCCATTTTGGATGTTTTAGTGTAATATCTTTATTATTAAAAAAAAATGTATTCCATGTTTAGAGCCTTCAGTAGACTGAGTGCAGACAATGAACTTGTGTCATTATCCTAGGGGGGTCCCATTCTGAGCTAGGGGCCTCCCATACTTTAGCCAAGAAAGAAAGCTGCACGTGCCTTCTATCTCAATGGCTGCAACAGGAAGTGCCAGTAAAGTCAGCAAATACAGGATTATTATTAGTATTATTATTATTATTATTATTATTATTATGATTATTATTAGTAGTAGTATTATTACTATTATGATTATTACTATTATGATTATGATTATTACTATTGCTATTGCTATTACTATTACTATTATTATTACTATTATTATTATTACTATTATTATTACTATTATTATTATTATTATTATTATGATCATTTATTTGTATAGTGCAGCCAATTCAGTAGCGCTAGGTACAGAGATAAAGAGTATACAATGATACAAAACTGTAAGATACAATACATAACAGACTATGCAGATCTAGAAATAAATCCAAAAAGCATTACCAACCGCTTAATCATCATTCTAGATTTAGTACAAGAGGAAAAGAGCTCTGCTCTAAAGAGCTTACAATCTACATATGACTTGTGATGTCACAGGAAACAAGACATTGTTGTAAAGTACAGAGAATTCCTTATTATAAAAGCAGCAGATTGGGGGGCTTTTTGAGTCCATTGGGTAGATTTACTAAAGGTCAAGTGGACATAATTCGCTCAACCTCGCTAAATGCTGACAGCATACGTTGTCGGTATTTAACATTGCACAAGCATTTCTTGTGAAATGCTTGCGCAATGTGCCCCCTGCACACTCCCGGCCAATCGGCTGCTAGCAGGGGGGGTCAATCATCCCGATTGTATCCGATTGGGTTGATTTCAATCTGCCACCTAAAAAGAGTGGAGTCTTCCCTTGCAAAATGAGGGGTTTGATGCCACTATAATGCAGCAATAACCTGCAGCAATAAATGTAATGTTATTATTTTCCTAGAAGGAGGAGTCTCTTACAGAGCCCCTATCTCCGACATGTTTATCCTTGAAGGACAAATGACTCCCTACATGAAAGGGGTAATGCCCTATTTCAAATGAGGGGACCCTTGTCCTCCTTAAATGCAGTTGATTACCAAAAATTCTAAATTTCAGGGGATCACAGAGGTAACAGTGACTACCTAATTAAATTACACACACATGCAGTGTTTCATGAGGGGTAGTGGGTACTTTTAGACCCCCATAACCCCCATAAACACAGAGGACTATGAGACCCCATTGTGAAAAGAGGAGAGATCCCTTCATCTAATAAGGGGTCTAATCCCACTGTCCTTAGTAAAATGTCAATCACCCACGAAATATATACTGTATGCACTGTATTGGGGGGCTGTGTCTCCAAAGCAGCACATAATCAGACATCATGAAAAACACCCACAATACACCCATCGGGGAGCAGGTGATTTTCATACAACAACTAATGGTGTTCTTGGCTTAAAAATACCTAGCACTACAAAGGGATACGTGGCCCCTCTTTTGAAAGAGGTGAGGTCCCTCTTTTGAAAGAGGTGAGGTCCTTCTTTACATGAAGGTTCAAAATATTCAGGGGATTATAAGCTGGTCTCCATGGCAACAATTCTCATCTGAGAGTACCATAGACAACAACATCATCGTGTTTGGCAAGTTGGAGGGTGGGTGAGTGTGTGTGTGTGTTAGTGAGAGTGAGAGTGAGAGTGAGAGATTAGATTATTCTTTCATGAGCCAGATCTTACAATAATTACTTGGTTGTAGAAAAGTTACATCTCTAGTATTTAAATATAATATATTACAACTTTTAATAATATAATAAACATTATCATATACAAATATTTTTCAGATTATTATGTGGTACACAGCTAATCACAAGTTCAACCTAATATCTGTTTTATGATGACCATGAGTCACCTAATGCAATAAAGTAATATTTACTGTATTCCTCTTATGATATTTATCTAGTGTGATTAAACAAACATCTATAGTATAAAACTCAGGGGTAGCTGAGAGTGAGTCATCTTTACCCTCTGATCGCAAGGATGGAGTCAAGCTCAGATCCCAGCTCTCTGAAGCATTATCTGATGGAAGAGTTTGATCCCAAGCTTTTCTCTGACACATACTTCTCACATAATTCTCATGATGAACTTTTTGAAGAATCAGCTTTAGTACCATTGAGACTTCTGTACAATCAGATGTCTACAGGTAAGCGTTTATATATATATATATATATATATATAAAGTAGCACTGCAGCAGTGAATATATAATCATGGTAATACAGCACAGAATTATGTAATAATAATGCAAGTTAATAAATGTTTTAGACAAGAGCTCAAATTCCATGTACAAATGTAACCATGTGTGTCCATTCTCAGGCCCAAAGGCAACCATTCAACAGTTCATTGGTTTTAATTTGCTTTAATTAACCAGAGTGTATAGATTATATACATATAAATACAGTGTGTGTGTGTGTGTATGTATGTGTGTTTTTGTGTGTCTGTGTGTGACTTTGTGTGTTTTTGTATGTGTATGTGTGCCTGTGTGTGTGTGTGTGTTTGTGTGTGTGCGTTTGTGTACATGTCTGTATGTGTGGGCGTGTGTCTGTGTGTGTCTGTGTATGTGTGTGTTTGTGTGTGTGTGTATCTGTGTGTTTGTCTGTGTATATAAGTGTGTGTGTGTGTGTGTATGTGTGTGTGTGTGTCTGTTTTTGTGTGTGTGTGTGTGTGTGTATGTGTCTGTCTGTGTGTATGTGTCTGTGTGTGTCTGTGTCTGTGTGTGTCTGTATGTTTGTGTGTATATATGTGTGTGTATATGTGTTTGTATGTGTGTGTGTGTGTATGTCTGTGTGTGTCTGTTTGTGTGTGTGTCTGTGTATATAGGTGTGTGTGTATGTGTGTGTGTCTGTGTCTGTGTGTGTGTCTGTTTTTGTGTGTGTGTATGTGTCTGTGTGTGTATATGTGTGTGTTTTTGTATGTGTCTGTATGTATATGTGTGTGTGTGTATATATATGTGTGTGTATATATATGTGTGTGTATACATATGTGTGTATGTGTGTGTGTGTATATCTGTGTGTGTATATGTGAATGTGTGTGTGTATATAAGTGTGTGTGTATATGTGTCTGTATGTCTGTGTTTGTGTGTCTGTGTATGTATGTGTGTGTGTGTGTGTGTGTGTCAAGCCCAGACTGACCATAGGGCATACTGGGCATTTGCCCGGTGGGCCATGGCTGCCTTAGCCCCACCCACTATTACAGCGCACACTGAGTGATTTTAGCAAGCCACAAAATGTTCTTTATGTGATTGATGTAGTTTGGTAGTGCTGTGGGGACGCCGGTTGCCTTAGCCCCTCCCACCATTACCGCGCACACACACACTAGGCTGGACTACTGTACTGCAGACACAGACACACTGTATGTGTAACACATGGGTCAAGCAGGAGCTGAAGCACAGTGCGGTGTTGGCTGCGGCTGTGTAACATGATGTGATGTGGAACACTGCAGCGGTGGAGTTCGGCTTGCCAGTTGCACCCATAACTTTAGTGAGTTAGAGCACTGAGCAGCAGCCAGTCAGGTCCAGGCACGATGCTGGCACTTGTGCGGGGGAGGAATCAGTGTAGGAATTAGTGAGATTTTATATTGTAGTGATTTTCTTTCTCCTCATAGCAGCTGTGCCTGAGCTGTGATTGGCACTGCCGCTTGTTTACACAGAAAGTGTTGTCCAGAAACTTCCCTCCTCCCTACACTTCCCCCGTGTGCGGTGCTGTGTGATCCTCCAGCAATAGGAGAGAAGTCTCTGAAGGTAAAATGAGTACAGCACATAAACAGGGTCTTTAGCTGCTGCAGGAGGGGCATTTACAGAGGCAGAGGAGTACAGCACATAAACAGGGTCTTTAGCTGCTGCAGGAGGGGCATTTACAGAGGCAGAGGAGTACAGAACATAAACAGGGTCTTTAGCTGCAGGAGGGGTACTTACAGAGGCAGATGAGTACAGCACATAAACAGGGTCTTTAGCTGCAGGAGGGGTACTTACAGAGGCAGATGAGTACAGCACATAAACAGAGTCTTTAGCTGCAGGAGGGGCATTTACAGAGGCAGAGGAGTACAGCACATAAACAGGGTCTTTAGCTGCAGGAGGGGTACTTACAGAGGCAGATGAGTACAGCACATAAACAGAGTCTTTAGCTGCAGGAGGGGCAGTTACAGAGGCAGGGGAGTACAGCACATAAACAGGGTCTTTAGCTGCAGGAGGGGCATTTACAGAGGCAGAGGAGTACAGCACATAAACAGGGTCTTTAGCTGCTGCAGGAGCGGCATTTACAGAGGCAGAGGAGTACAGAACATAAACAGGGTCTTTAGCTGCTGCAGGAGGGGCAGTTACAGAGGCAGGGGAGTACAGCACATAAACAGAGTCTTTAGCTGCTGCAGGAGGGGCATTTACAGAGGCAGAGGAGTACAGCACATAAACAGGGTCTTTAGCTGCTGCAGGAGGGGCATTTACAGAGGCAGAGGAGTACAGCACATAAAAAGGGTCTTTAGCTGCAGGAGGGGCAGTTACAGAGGCAGAGGAGTACAGCACATAAACAGGGTATTTAGCTGCAGGAGGGGCATTTACAGAGGCAGAGGAGTACAGCACATAAACAGGGTCTTTAGCTGCAGGAGGGGCAGTTACAGAGGCAGGGGAGTACAGCACATAAACAGGGTCTTTAGCAGCAGGAGGGGCAGTTACAGAGGCAGAGGAGTACAGCACATAAACAGGGTCTTTAGCAGCAGGAGGAGCACTTACAGAGGCAGAGGAGTGCAGCACATAAACAGGGTCTTTAGCTGCAGGAGGGGCAGTTACAGAGGCAGAGGAGTACAGCACATAAACAGGGTATTTAGCTGCAGGAGGGACATTTACAGAGACAGAGGAGTACAGCACATAAACAGGGTCTTTAGCTGCTGCAGGAGGTGCATTTACAGAGGCAGAGGAGTGCAGCACATAAACAGGGTCTTTAGCTGCTGCAGGAGGGGCATTTACAGAGGCAGAGGAGTACAGCACATAAACAGGGTCTTTAGCTGCAGGAGGGGCATTTACAGAGGCAGAGGAGTGCAGCACATAAACAGGGTCTTTAGCAGCAGGAGAGACATTTACAGAGGCAGAGGAGTACAGCACATAAACAGGGTCTTTAGCTGCAGGAGGGGCAGTTACAGAGGCAGAGGAGTACAGCACATAAACAGGGTCTTTAGCTGCAGGAGGGGCATTTACAGAGGCAGAGGAGTGCAGCACATAAACAGGGTCTTTAGCTGCTGCAGGAGGGGCATTTACAGAGGCAGAGGAGTGCAGCACATAAACAGGGTCTTTAGCAGCAGGAGGGGCAGTTACAGAGGCAGAGGAGTACAGCACATAAACAGGGTCTTTAGCTGCAGGAGGGGCTGTTACAGAGACAGAGGAGTACAGCACATAAACAGGGTCTTTAGCTGCAGGAGGGGCAGTTACAGAGGCAGAGGAGTACAGCACATAAACAGGGTATTTAGCATCAGGAGGGGCAGTTACAGAGGCAGAGGAGTACAGCACATAAACAGGGTCTTTAGCTGCAGGAGGGGCAGTTACAGAGGCAGGGGAGTACAGCACATAAACAGGGTCTTTAGCAGCAGGAGGGGCAGTTACAGAGGCAGAGGAGTACAGCACATAAACAGGGTCTTTAGCAGCAGGAGGAGCACTTACAGAGGCAGAGGAGTGCAGCACATAAACAGGGTCTTTAGCTGCAGGAGGGGCAGTTACAGAGGCAGAGGAGTACAGCACATAAACAGGGTATTTAGCTGCAGGAGGGACATTTACAGAGACAGAGGAGTACAGCACATAAACAGGGTCTTTAGCTGCTGCAGGAGGGGCATTTACAGAGGCAGAGGAGTGCAGCACATAAACAGGGTCTTTAGCTGCTGCAGGAGGGGCATTTACAGAGGCAGAGGAGTACAGCACATAAACAGGGTCTTTAGCTGCAGGAGGGGCATTTACAGAGGCAGAGGAGTGCAGCACATAAACAGGGTCTTTAGCAGCAGGAGAGACATTTACAGAGGCAGAGGAGTACAGCACATAAACAGGGTCTTTAGCTGCAGGAGGGGCAGTTACAGAGGCAGAGGAGTACAGCACATAAACAGGGTCTTTAGCTGCAGGAGGGGCATTTACAGAGGCAGAGGAGTGCAGCACATAAACAGGGTCTTTAGCTGCTGCAGGAGGGGCATTTACAGAGGCAGAGGAGTGCAGCACATAAACAGGGTCTTTAGCAGCAGGAGGGGCAGTTACAGAGGCAGAGGAGTACAGCACATAAACAGGGTCTTTAGCTGCAGGAGGGGCTGTTACAGAGACAGAGGAGTACAGCACATAAACAGGGTCTTTAGCTGCAGGAGGGGCAGTTACAGAGGCAGAGGAGTACAGCACATAAACAGGGTATTTAGCATCAGGAGGGGCAGTTACAGAGGCAGAGGAGTACAGCACATAAACAGGGTCTTTAGCTGCAGGAGGGGCATTTACAGAGGCAGAGGAGTGCAGCACATAAACAGGGTCTTTAGCAGCAGGAGAGGCATTTACAGAGGCAGAGGAGTACAGCACATAAACAGTGTATTTAGCTGCAGGAGAGGCATTTACAGAGGCAGGGGAGTACAGCACATAAACAGGGTATTTAGCTGCAGGAGAGGCATTTACAGAGACAGAGGAGTACATAACATAAACAGGGTCTTTAGCTGCAGGAGAGGCATTTACAGAGGCAGAGGAGTACAGCACATAAACAGGGTCTTTAGCAGCAGGAGGGGCATTTACAGAGACAGAGGAGTACAGCACATAAACAGGGTCTTTAGCAGCAGGAGAGGCATTTACAGAGGCAGAGGAGTACAGCACATAAACAGTGTATTTAGCTGCAGGAGAGGCATTTACAGAGACAGAGGAGTACATAACATAAACAAGGTCTTTAGCTGCAGGAGAGGCATTTACAAAGGCAGAGGAGTACAGCACATAAACAGGGTCTTTAGCAGCAGGAGGGGCATTTACAGAGACAGAGGAGTACAGCACATAAACAGGGTCTTTAGCAGCAGGAGAGGCATTTACAGAGACAGAGGAGTACAGCACATAAACAGGGTCTTTAGCAGCAGGAGGGGCATTTACAGAGACAGAGGAGTACAGCACATAAACAGGGTCTTTAGCTGCAGGAGAGGCATTTACAGAATCAGAGGAGTACAGCACATAAACAGGGTCTTTAGCAGCAGGAGAGGCATTTACAGAGACAGAGGAGTACAGCACATAAAGAGGGTCTTTAGCAGCAGGAGAGGCATTTACAGAGGCAGAGGAGTACAGCACATAAACAGGGTCTTTAGCAGCAGGAGAGGCATTTACAGAGGCAGAGGAGTGCAGCACATAAACAGGGTCTTTAGCTGCAGGAGGAGCTTTTACAGAGGCAGAGGAGTACAGCACATAAACAGGGTCTTTAGCATCAGGAGGGGCAGTTACAGAGGCAGAGGAGTGCAGCACATAAACAGGGTCTTTAGCTGCAGGAGGGGCATTTACAGAGGCAGGGGAGTACAGCACATAAACAGGGTCTTTAGCATCAGGAGGGGCATTTACAGAGGCAGAGGAGTACAGCACATAAACAGGGTCTTTAGCTGCTGCAGGAGGGGCATTTACAGAGGCAGAGGAGTACAGCACATAAACAGAGTCTTTAGCTGCTGCAGGAGGGGCATTTACAGAGACAGAGGAGTACAGCACATAAACAGGGTCTTTAGCTGCAGGAGGGGCACTTACAGAGGCAGATGAGTACAGCACATAAACAGGGTCTTTAGCTGCAGGAGGGGCAGTTACAGAGGCAGAGGAGTGCAGCACATAAACAGGGTCTTTAGCAGCAGGAGGAGCACTTACAGAGACAGAGGAGTACAGCACATAAACAGGGTCTTTAGCAGCAGGAGCGGCATTTACAGAGGCAGAGGAGTACAGCACATAAACAGGGTCTTTAGCTGCTGCAGGAGGGGCAGTTACAGAGGCAGGGGAGTACAGCACATAAACAGGGTCTTTAGCAGCAGGAGGGGCAGTTACAGAGGCAGAGGAGTACAGCACATAAACAGGGTCTTTAGCAGCAGGAGGGGCAGTTACAGAGGCAGAAGAGTGCAGCACATAAACAGGGTCTTTAGCAGCAGGAGGAGCACATACAGAGGCAGAGGAGTGCAGCACATAAACAGGGTCTTTAGCTGCAGGAGGGGCAGTTACAGAGGCAGAGGAGTACAGCACATAAACAGGGTATTTAGCTGCAGGAGGGACATTTACAGAGACAGAGGAGTACAGCACATAAACAGGGTCTTTAGCTGCTGCAGGAGGGACATTTACAGAGGCAGAGGAGTACAGCACATAAACAGGGTCTTTAGCTGCTGCAGGAGGGGCAGTTACAGAGGCAGAGGAGTGCAGCACATAAACAGGGTCTTTAGCAGCAGGAGGAGCACTTACAGAGACAGAGGAGTACAGCACATAAACAGGGTCTTTAGCAGCAGGAGCGGCATTTACAGAGGATGAGGAGTACAGCACATAAACAGGGTCTTTAGCTGCTGCAGGAGGGGCAGTTACAGAGGCAGGGGAGTACAGCACATAAACAGGGTCTTTAGCAGCAGGAGGGGCAGTTACAGAGGCAGAGGAGTACAGCACATAAACAGGGTCTTTAGCAGCAGGAGGAGCACTTACAGAGGCAGAGGAGTGCAGCACATAAACAGGGTCTTTAGCTGCAGGAGGGGCAGTTACAGAGGCAGAGGAGTACAGCACAAAAACAGGGTATTTAGCTGCAGGAGGGACATTTACAGAGACATAGGAGTACAGCACATAAACAGGGTCTTTAGCTGCTGCAGGAGGGACATTTACAAAGGCAGAGGAGTACAACACATAAACAGGGTATTTAGCATCAGGAGGGGCATTTACAGAGGCAGAGGAGTACAGCACATAAACAGGGTCTTTAGCTGCAGGAGGGGCATTTACAGAGGCCGAGGAGTACAGCACATAAACAGGGTCTTTAGCAGCAGGAGGGGCAGTTACAGAGGCAGAGGAATGCAGCACATAAACAGGGTCTTTAGCATCAGGAGGGGCATTTACAGAGACAGAGGAGTACAGCACATAAACAGGGTCTTTAGCAGCAGGAGGAGCACTTACAGAGACAGAGGAGTACAGCACATAAACAGGGTCTTTAGCAGCAGGAGCGGCATTTACAGAGGCAGAGGAGTACAGCACATAAACAGGGTCTTTAGCTGCTGCAGGAGGGGCAGTTACAGAGGCAGGGGAGTACAGCACATAAACAGGGTCTTTAGCTGCATTAGGGGCAGTTACAGAGGCAGAGGAGTGCTGCACATAAACAGGGTCTTTAGCAGCAGGAGGGGCAGTTACAGAGGCAGAGGAGTGCAGCACATAAACAGGGTCTTTAGCAGCAGGAGGAGCACTTACAGAGGCAGAGGAGTGCAGCACATAAACAGGGTCTTTAGCTGCAGGAGGGGCAGTTACAGAGGCAGAGGAGTACAGCACATAAACAGGGTATTTAGCTGCAGGAGGGACATTTACAGAGACAGAGGAGTACAGCACATAAACAGGGTATTTAGCATCAGGAGGGGCATTTACAGAGGCAGAGGAGTGCAGCACATAAACAGGGTCTTTAGCTGCAGGAGGGGTATTTACAGAGGCAGAGGAGTACAGCACATAAACAGGGTCTTTAGCTGCAGGAGGGGCATTTACAGAGGCAGAGGAGTACAGCACATAAACAGAGTCTTTAGCTGCTGCAGGAGGGGCATTTACAGAGACAGAGGAGTACAGCACATAAACAGGGTCTTTAGCTGCAGGAGGGGCACTTACAGAGGCAGATGAGTACAGCACATAAACAGGGTCTTTAGCTGCAGGAGGGGCAGTTACAGAGGCAGAGGAGTGCAGCACATAAACAGGGTCTTTAGCAGCAGGAGGAGCACTTACAGAGACAGAGGAGTACAGCACATAAACAGGGTCTTTAGCAGCAGGAGCGGCATTTACAGAGGCAGAGGAGTACAGCACATAAACAGGGTCTTTAGCTGCTGCAGGAGGGGCAGTTACAGAGGCAGGGGAGTACAGCACATAAACAGGGTCTTTAGCAGCAGGAGGGGCAGTTACAGAGGCAGAGGAGTACAGCACATAAACAGGGTCTTTAGCAGCAGGAGGGGCAGTTACAGAGGCAGAGGAGTACAGCACATAAACAGGGTCTTTAGCAGCAGGAGGAGCACTTACAGAGGCAGAGGAGTGCAGCACATAAACAGGGTCTTTAGCTGCAGGAGGGGCAGTTACAGAGGCAGAGGAGTACAGCACATAAACAGGGTATTTAGCTGCAGGAGGGACATTTACAGAGACAGAGGAGTACAGCACATAAACAGGGTCTTTAGCTGCTGCAGGAGGGACATTTACAGAGGCAGAGGAGTACAGCACATAAACAGGGTCTTTAGCTGCTGCAGGAGGGGCAGTTACAAAGGCAGAGAAGTGCAGCACATAAACAGGGTCTTTAGCAGCAGGAGCGGCATTTACAGAGGCAGAGGAGTACAGCACATAAACAGGGTCTTTAGCTGCTGCAAGAGGGGCAGTTACAGAGGCAGGGGAGTACAGCACATAAACAGGGTCTTTAGCAGCAGGAGGGGCAGTTACAGAGGCAGAGGAGTACAGCACATAAACAGGGTCTTTAGCAGCAGGAGGAGCACTTACAGAGGCAGAGGAGTGCAGCACATAAACAGGGTCTTTAGCTGCAGGAGGGGCAGTTACAGAGGCAGAGGAGTACAGCACATAAACAGGGTATTTAGCTGCAGGAGGGACATTTACAGATACAGAGGAGTACAGCACATAAACAGGGTCTTTAGCTGCTGCAGGAAGGACACTTACAGAGGCAGAGGAGTACAACACATAAAAAGGGTATTTAGCATAAGGAGGGGCATTTACAGAGGCAGAGGAGTACAGCACATAAACAGGGTCTTTAGCTGCAGGAGGGGCATTTACAGAGGCCGAGG